>NC_067398.1:697564561-697878311 GCF_016432865.1 Antechinus flavipes
CCAAGTATATTGAGATCCTCAGATGAAGGGAGCTGAGGAAAAGACATGGTATTATTCATTATTAGACTCAGACAGCTGCCAGCCATCCAGTAATTAGCTCCTCACTGTGCTCATGATAAAGGGTCTCTTGCCTGTCCTTTATATCGTCCTCTCGGGGGTAAAGGACAGTCTCAGATAATGTCTTGTTAGAATACACAGTCTGCATATAAGAAAAGGATGTTGGGAGCCAGCCTGAATACAGTCCTGGCCATAGAGTGTCCTCTGAACCAGGACTCGATGCTTATGTTTTGTTCTCTGCAAGTATTATGAAGCCATTTTGTCCTTCAGATTGACATCCTGTAGTAACAGAAGGCATTATTTGGCACCTCTTTGATCATTATCAATATATGTCTGCAAGGGAACTTAATAACTATAATAATAACAATAGCTAACATTTCTGTGGAGCTTTCTATGTGCCAGGCAAGCACTTCATGATTATTATCTCATTTGATCCTCACAACAACCCTGGGAAGTAGGTGCTATTATTATCATCCCCATTTTATAGATGAGGAAACACAGGCACACAGAGTTAAAGTGACTTGCCCAGTGTCCTACAGTTAGTAAGTGTCTCAGTTTAGATATGAATTAAGTCTTCTTTTCTCAAGGCTTAGTCTAGTGTACTCCTTAGCTGTTCTAGGTTTCTCCAGGCTTTTCTCCTCCTCCTAACCTTTTCTTTCCCCTTAGTTTTCCTGGCTCTTGGAAGATTTGTCTGTGAATTGCTGCTTTACCTTCAGTGGATTGATGTTAACACAGAGAGCATCCTCCCATGGGGAATACTTGAAGTGAACTTGCCTTTTTAAGTGCTAAAATTTTGTTCTGGGCCAAATAGCTGATTATTTTTGGCAAACTTTTGTGCTTTTATTTTTGCTTGTTTAATGGCGTTTGAAATAATTGCTCTGATCCAGTTTTGAATTCATCTTTGAGCTCTGAATCCCTAAGTCCAGAAAGAGCCTTTTCCATAATGTGGTAATTATTGACCGAGAAAACTAGCCAGGAGTTCCAGGAGGGACAGTTGTGGGTACTACATGACCTTTGGTGCCTAATGGGGGGTCATTTTTGGATTTGAATGACCTTTTTGTTGTCAAACTGATGCATTAATATATTCTCTTTCTGATTCATGTTTTAACCAGCCACTAGTGATTTCTTTCATGAGATGCCTCTCAAGGTTGAATATTGCATTTGGAAACTAGGATTGAAACATCAATCCAGACTCTAGATTTATTCCTCTTTGAAATTCAAAGTAATAAAATGGGAATTTAAGTATTATTCTGTAAAGTATAGCCTGCTTTCTGTTCTTAGATTTCTTGGTGACAAACTACTTGGGTGTTCTGAATTTGTTGGGTTTCTCTCCTCATTCTCCCTCAACCTCCTTGTGTCATTTACCTTGCAGATTTGACCACTGATAATTTGCTACTACTTATTCTATCTCGGATTTAATGGCACCCACAGTGAGGCACATTTTATCCTACATCATTGAAACCTGCCTGGCAACCTGCTTTAGCCCACCTTATTGTCTTTCTCCTGAGTTTATCCCCCTTCCACCTGAGCCTTTTTTGCTTTTCAATCTCTCATTCCTGGGCCACTCCATTTCCTGGCATCTACTTTCTTGATCCCTTCCTTAGTGGCCCCATTCCCTCCCTACTTTCTGGCCTCCTTTCCCAGAACTGTGCTTGATGCCATTACAGGAGAGGCCAGAGAAATAAAAGAAACAGAAAGAAACAAGCCTTTTAATAAAAGGTTTTTATTTTTCAAAATACATGCAACAAGTTTTCAACATCCAGCCTTGTAAAATCTTGTGTTCCAGATTTTTCTCCCTCCCTCCCCAGACAGCAAGTAATCCAATATAGGTTAAATGTGTATAATTCTCCTAAATCTAATTCTACATTTGTCATGTTGTGCAGGAAAAATCAATTAAAAAGGGGAAAAAACCACAAGAAAAGGGGGGGGGGGAAGCAAACGAACAACAAGAAAGGTGAAAGTCCTATGTTCTGATCCACATTCAGTGTCTCTAGTTCCCTTTCTGGATTCAGATCTTTCCATCTCAACTCTATGGGAATTTTGGTTGTTTCCAAAGGCAGCTTGAGAGGTCTCAGTTTAGAGTCAGGAAATCCATCTTGAGTTCAGAGCCAACCTCAGTCACTGTATGACTCTGGCCAAGTCACTTCACCATGTGAAAACCCCAGTTTTCTCATCTGTAAAATGTGGGTAATAATAGCACCCGCTTGTGTTGTGTGAGGGTCAAATAAGTCAAGAACTGAAGTGCTTGACCCAGTGCTTGGAACTTAGCAGGTGCTTATTATTAGCTCTTATTATTTTTGTTCCCTTTGCCTATACTTATCCCCTGGATTAGGGAAGTATCTATGTGGACATTCATTGATTCTTCTTGGTAGAATATAAGTGGTAAAGAGACTAATATTAACATATTAAAGGATTAATAATGAGCTTAACTAGACTCAAGGTACTGAGAAGTAACTTGTCCCTCAATCTAGAGCATCGAAATCATCTGGGATTGAGTGGATGACAAAGTTACAGAGTGCCATTGTAGGGTTATACAGTCTAGTCATGGGCTGGTGACTTAACTGCGGAAATTCCGGCATTGCCCATGTGCTCATGTCTACGCACCTTTTCTCTGACCTCTAAGAATTGCCTTGTTTGTATTTGTGTGCACAACAAATACTTATTGCTTAGTAAATGTTTGTGGTCTCTCTCTGTCTCTTTGTTCTCTTTCTCTTTCCCTTCCTCCCTCATCCCCTGCATTTTTTTTTTTTCCTGAAGCAATTTGTCTCCTACCCTTCCTCCCTTCCTGCCTGTTCCTTATATAGTCTTTGAGTTTTTCATGGATTGTGTATGGGTGGGCACTATGGGAAAAGGTGGGGGGGAGGTAAAAATTAGAATCATGTAGACCTTATCTAGTTATAGGAAATCTTAAGAGTTTGTTGTAGTGCCCATCATTGTCTCACTTGTATTCTACCTGTTTTTCTTGCCTAAATTTCCTAGTACGAATGGTTCAGAAATATTTCTTCCTCTCATTTTTATCTAGACTCTACAACAGCAGGAATGCAAACTCCTATATAGTCGTAAAGAAGGTCAGCGGCCAGAAAATAAAAACAAAAACAGATATAAAAACATTTTGCCATGTAAGTATTGACAATTTGCATTTCCTTTAGCAGTCACTTGCAACAATTTTGCTTTCCCTTAATAATGCTGGAAGGATCGTGGCTTTATGTCCATCTCACTAGGCAGCATCTGTAATGACCAATTTTAGTGGGGAAATCAGATATTTGTTCTTGGAACTTCTATGTCATTAATACTATTATTGATTGAGGAATTGGAGAATCTTATTAGAGTTGGAGAGATCTCGCCAGTTATTTAGCTCAGACTCTGTAAAAGCAAAACTGCAGCTTAAGAAGTAAATATTAGATCATCTTCATTTTATTAATTATAGATTAGTTATAGATAATAATTATAGATAAGATACTTTCATTTTTGAATTCTGATTAGAAGAGAATATTGGGAATGTTTCCAGTGGTAGCTTTCTCTTTAAAACATCAAATTCTGGTGGGGATAGGATTGTTTCTTGGGGGGAAAAGTGAGTATTTCAGAAATCCAGAGAGAGGGTATACCCAGGGTGCTGCCAGCTCTGTTGGGGATACCTTGGGAGGTTTATAGGTCTGTTAATGCTGTCCTCTGGGACCTCATTGTGCATAGAAGTGACGTGTTCTTGGGGGCTGTGCCAGGGGAGCACTAACTAGTCCTCCCAAGATGGAAAGGCCCAGCAGAGGACCATGTGCCTGCTGTCCCAAGGATCAGCCACTCCTGCTATTGGCAATGGCAGATTCACTACTAGGGCATTGTAGCAAAACTTGGCAAGCTTTAGTAGTTTGGATTTTTACTGAGAAGCAGTTTATAGCAATTTTTTCTCTCAATTTTAAGTCTCTCAGACTCTCTATAGTAGGTTGATAGAGTTTTATTTACTGCATATATATATATTTTAAAGAAAGTATCTTCAGCAGCTTGATGGATGACCAAGGTGCATTTTAATTATCTTTATTGGGGGTGGGTTCTTGGCATAATTTTTTATCCAGAGGAAACAGAATGTTACTAAACTGCTAGAAAAACTGGAAATTCTTTGTATAAGTTACTGAAAGTCGTCAAAATGGTATTAATGATTTTTTGTTATCTCTCTCTCTAGTTGATCATACCAGGGTTGTCCTGCATGACGGGGATCCGAACGAACTAGTTTCAGATTATATTAATGCAAACATCATCATGGTAAGTTCTGCATTTGCACTCTACAATCCTGGCTATGGGCTGCATATATTTTTTCTTCTTTTCATCTGGAAAAATGACTTCCAAGTAGAATTTCCATCATTGTTGAAGGCATGTTTTGTTTTGATTTCTAGCCTGAATTTGAGACCAAGTGTAACAATTCAAAGCCCAAAAAGAGTTATATTGCAACGCAAGGTTGTCTGCAGAATACAGTGAATGACTTCTGGAGAATGGTGTTTCAGGAGAATTCGCGAGTTATTGTCATGACGACGAAAGAAGTAGAGAGAGGAAAGGTAGAGTATGAAATGGCAGATTATGGGAGAGCTGGGGCCATTATCTCCAGGGAGATAACGTCGGGAGGTGATGGCCAGAGAATGTCCAGAGCTGCCCCGTTAGCCCTTGATGATTCAGCCAGTAGCCTCCTACTCCATCAAGTTTTGCAATGCATTAGGTTTTTTGTTTAATTTTTTTTTTTTTCCTTTTTTTCTCTCCTTTTCCTCCTTCCCTTAAGTAATTAGGGTTAAGTGACTTGCCCAGGGTCACACAGCCAGGAAGTGTTGTGTCTGATAATCAGATTTGAACTCAGGTCCTCCTGACTCCAGGGCTGGTGCTCTATCCACTGGGCCCCCTAGCTGCCCCCTCCTTATTTTTGTGATGAAATATTTTGACACTATTGGAAGCTTCAACTTAACCATGGTGGGACTGAGTCATCTTCTGTAACAAACCTGAACTTTTATGAAACTGATTTCTTGATGAGAGAAATGACATTTTTGGAGGGTTATCTGATTCTCTCAGGTGACTCAAGTCTCATTTAGTAAACACTGCACACATAAACAACAGATTGGAAGCTTTTTCTTTAACAAGATTTCTGTGTTTTCATGAGTGTGTTGAAGGTGAATTTCTTTTTTTTTTTTTTTTATTTTCAAAAGAAATTTACTGTTTTATATTTGACTTTGCAGTTTTGTACCAGTCATGTCTATACAAAACATATTAAACTATTGCTTCAATAGATGATATTTGACTTCTGGGTGAAAAAATATAGCTTGAGCCTTTATAGTAGGGCTACTGGAGCACATGAATTGTTGATCGTATTCTTCAGATCATTTTTATATTAAAATAATAGAGAAAGGAAGATTGCCTTTTTTATGTTAATTTTAAATTTGTTTTTTTTTTTTTTGGTAATAAAGCCCATTACCTAGTTAGCAACTTCCATCATGGTATTAAAGATCTTTGTAATAGACTTATGTACAATGAAAATTTGACATCTTTTTCCCAAAGGGAACTGTGGTATCATTAATTATCCTTGGATTTATTATCTGGAATATAGATTTGATTATTATCAACCTTGAAGTGCTTTTATAAATCTGAGAGCATGCTCTGTTCTAGGTTTCCTGGGTGTGAAGCAGTGAACCTGAGGCCTAAGGCTCCCTCCCTTGGGTTCTGCTCTTCATCTATGCTCATGCCCGAGTGCAGTTGCAGGTTTTTGCTTGTCCTTGAAGAATGTGCCGCTGTGAAGGGAAAAGAGATATGATGGCCTCAGAGTAATTGGTGTGATCTTGTCTCCAAGGAGCTGTACTAAACAGAAGAGATGGATGAGATATATAGTATTGCCCCAGCTGTATTGCAAGAGGTTCTTCCTCACCCAGTGCCAATGTGCTCACAATCATACTCCCTTTCTCCTTCTTTCTCTTTAGTTTTAGGGTTAGGCTGCCTATATACTTTAGAAACCCCCTTTTTTTTTTTTTTTTCCCATTCTACTTTCCATGTACTCCTCAACCCATTTGTTGGCTAGTACACGGTTGTGTGCGTTTTATTTTGAAGTAACTTTGTGCTGCAGTGAAAGAAAATAGTGTTTTTTTTGGGACAGCTAGGTGGTGCAGTAGATAGAGTACCAGCCTTGAAGTTAGGAAGACCCAGGTTTAAATCTGGTCTCAGACACTTAATGCTTTCTAGCTGTGTGACCCTCGGCATGTCACTTAACCCCAATTGCCTCAGCCAAAAAAGAAAAAAGAGAATAGTGTTTTATTTTAAAAGTTTCTTTTAAAAGTTTTTCTTTAAAAGGCTTATTTGAGAACTACATACTAAAACCTAAATGAAGGGTCCAAGTAATTTAACCAAAATAATGACTTTGTAAGTCAGCAATGAAGGTATACTCCTTCCTAGGACACATCAAGAAGAAGGTATTTACAAAGAGAGAACTCTGAATTTCAGCATTAATTTGCCAGGGTCCCAGTGATGTCTGGGAATCTACCAGAGCCTGCTATCTAAGATCATGATTTTGATTTCTCACCTTCCATAGAGTTCTCTGCCATCAAGAATGACCAAGTTTCTACTAGAATTAATCTGCCAATGATTGCCTTGGTTTTAATCAGGAGTGGGATTACTTGGGGAACAGCAAAACTGTTGACTCTTTCAAAATTAGAATTGTGCTCAAAGAGAAGGAAGAGATTTGAACTGAAAAGCCAAAAGAAACAGACAATACCAAGTAATCAATTCCCAGGACTTCCATTAGCTCCTTGGCCTATCTTCCGTCTCCTTGTGGACAATTAAAAAAATACATGAATCATGGAGCTCATTGAGTATCATTTTTAGCAGTTGTTCTTTCTGTGACAGTTGTTTATCTAGAAATGATTATGGCTCCTACATGCAGAAGTCAAATTTCTTCCCTTGTAGTTTGGGCTTTGAGTGTTATGGGAAGTAAATTGGAGCTCAGAATGGCGGGTGCCACAGGAAAAAGAAAGTACAAAAAGGGAGCCCATTTCCAGAATGGATTGCCAAGGATCAGGAGTACATCCCTTAGTTAACATAAAGGCTCTCCTTGTTGCCAGCAAAAAACCATTTTTTTGTTTCCATCTTATTCAATCCGTCTATTATTGAAACCGGCAGCTGTGGAGAGCTTGGCCATCTCAGACTCCCAGATGTAGCTGAGGGAATTGTCTCCTCAGTGGTGACATATGTAGCAATTGCTTTATCCTTAAATTTTCTGAAAAGTTTGGATGTGCAGCAGTTCCTTCCTGTTTTATTTAGTTTTTTGAAATGTAGACTGGAGGAGTTATTCACACTAGGGTTAGACAAGGCTTGGAAAGCATCTGGAACAAAATTCTATGCTGATATGAAAATGCATTAGACAACTAGAGAAGCCCATCTACTTCAACATTTTCTGTTTGTTTTTTTTTTTCCTCAGCAAAATGATAGGCAGATTTTGTTTGAAAGGAAACTGAACTGTTGCTGGGTGATTCAACCTAGTTAATAGATTCCATTTTGTTTTCTTGGCATATTTAAAACATAAATGAGCATTGGGCTCCTGTTTGAATGCTGGGTAATTATTATTCTTTTATCCCTCTGCTTGGGAAGGGAGGTTTTCAGTATAGGAAAATAATGTTAAAAACCTGCTTCCTCCATTCTCAACTCAATTTTTCTTCATTGTTCCTGTTACTTTTTTTTCTCCTCTTCTCTTTCTCTGTCTCTCTCTGTATCTTTGTCTCTCTCTGTGCGTCTTTCTCTCCCTTCATCCTTCCTACAGTCTTTCAATTTTGAATGTTCCTATAATATTCTATCATTTGCCAGCTCTTTTCACACCCAAGCATTCCCTTACTCATTTTATCCAACCCTGAAGCCTCAATTATTATCCATGCTGATGATTCCCTAACCTATTTCTCTCCCTCAGCTCTAGTTTCATATTTGCAACAGCCTGCTGGACAGCTGCCCCTTAAAGCCCCGTTTCCCAAGCTGACCTTGCCTTATTTCAACAAAACTTTATTCTAGTGATGGCAATATATTATTCCAGTTCCTTAGATTTATAAGAAAATCATTCTTTTCTATAACTTTTCCCATTCTTTTCTCTTTCTTTAACTTTTCTTTCTCTTTCTTTTCTCTCTCTTAACTTTTACTGTTTTTTTCCACTCTTTTCCTTAACTACTTATTTGCCAGGTTTTGTCAGTTCTATGATGTTTTTATTTTATTTTACAATTAACAAATGCTTAATTTCCCCTCCTTCCCGTTTTTCTTCCCTTTCCCCCTCTTTTTGCTTTTTTTTTTTAAAGCAAAAAAACTCTTGTAACAGATATTCATAGTGAAGCAAAATAAATTCCTGCTTAAGCCATATCCAGAAATTTACGTTTTGTTCTTCATCTTGAATCCATTCTTGGTTAATCATCAGACGTCTAGCATTAATGGCTAGTCTGGGTTTTTAGGTCTTTTAAAATTGTTTGTCCTTATAGTATTGTTGTGATTGTGTAAAGTGTTCTCTGGTTTCACTCATTTCTCTCTGTATTAGTTCCTACAGGTCTTGCCAGGTTTCTCTGAAACTGTCCCCATTATTCTTAAGTTAAAATTATTACCTTAGAGGCAAAACAAGGAGTTCAGTGAATAGAGCACTGGGCCTGGAATCAGGAAGCTTTGAGTTCAAATCTAGCCTCAGATGCTTCCTATTTGTGACCCTGAGGGGAATTTTTTTTTTTTTTTTGCCTCAATTTCTTTTTTTTTTTTTTTTTAAACAGGTATAATATCACTTACTTCCCAGGGTTATTGTCAAGATCAAATGAAATAATGTTTGTGAAGCATTTAGCATTAGTTCCTGGCACATAGCAAATGTTTCATAAATGCCTTTTCTCTTCTACATTAATTTGCCATAATTTGTTCACATTCTTAAATTAATGAGCAACCTCTTTGTTCCCAGTTTTTTGCTACTACAAAAAGAGTTGTTATAAATATGTTTGTCATAAGATATAGGAGACAGGAGAGGCGAGGCAGTGACACAGAGGGGCAAGGGCTGTGATGTCAGAAGGAACCCCAAGGTTACACAAGGGGAAAGGGCAGCCTACCATCTGTAATATCCCTTTTGGCTCTGGGGTTCAGCTGTTCCCCATGGAAAGGGCATGCCTTGAGGTGAGTGGTCCAGGCGGAGCTCAGAACTGGTCAGGCTCAGCTGCCTGGGGCTGTGGTGCAGACTGTCATTCAGCACTGAGCCAGGCCTGGTGCAGGAAGCCCAGCTGTGTGGGCAGCATGGGAGGCCAGACCACTTACTTCACTGTGCCCAGGGGGTGGAGGTGGAGAAGAGATGCGGATCACCAGCTCATTTAGGTTACTGTAGCACTTTCTGGAATGGATTCAGAAACACTTTAATGACTACTTTTTTCCTTTTTGCTTGTCTGCATTGCATCTCTTTTTTGTACTGCACATAGCCACTAATATGTATGGTTGTCAGTGCAAAAGTGAAAATTAGATTGCTAATAAAATCATGGGAATGCTTGGGGTTGCAAAAGGTAAACATGTAGCTATTGAGGATTGACTGTACACAGGTTACTGACTTTTGAGGCATAGTTCCAAATTGCTTTCCTGAATGGCTGGACCAAATTATAACTTTAACAATAATAGATTAGTGTGCCTGTCTTCCAACAGCCCTCTCTGGCAGTGACCATTTTCCTTTTTTTTTTTTCCCCACCTTTGTCAGTCTATGTTTGAGGTAGAACTTCAGGGATGTGTTAATTCATGTTTCTTTATTATTTAGAGTGTGTTTTTTTTTTTTAATATGACTTTTGATAACTTGGATGTGTTCTTTGAGAACTTCCTATTTATATTCTTTGACCATCTATTAATTGGGGTATGGCTCTTATTTTTTATGTATCTTGGAAATGAGACTTTTATCATGTTCAGAATATTTCTATCCATCTTTTTTCTATATTATTACAACCTTAGTTCAGACTCAGGCTTCTTTTTTGACCTAGACTATACCTCCTAATTCATTTTCCTGTCTCTTCTCCAATCCATCCTTCACATTTCTGACAGAGTAATTTTCCAAATGCACTACTCTTATCAGTACACTATTCCCAAATCTTTAGTACTTCTCATTGCCTATTGAATAAATTCAAATTCTTGATATTGGCACTTGGATGTTGCCACATCCAATTCTAATCTCCTGCTGCTTTTCACGAATGTGACTCCTTCAGGACACTCTCATTTCCCTCATTTATTCTCTCAGCAGTTTTTTTCCTTTTTATCTGTTGCCATGCTGGTAGATGGGTGATTCCCCAGAAGGAGTTGCTGTTATTTCAGCATTCTTGGGTTCTCTGGGCTAATCCTTAGTTTTTATTAAAATTATAGGTCCTGAGCCCCCATCAGTATGTTTTCCTTAATAAATCAGTTACTAATTCTCAGTCTTAACCAGCACTTACTGAAAATACAAAGCAAATATGTAACATTTATGTATCATTCCACCTATAAACATCAGTTATAACCTTTTTCATTGATGCATCTTGTGCCTGTGAGGATAGTAGGTATGTGCTTAAAGTCTCAGGGTAATAGAGCATGAGTAAAGAGAAGATATATGGCTGAGTCAACTCCTAGCTCTAGCATTGTAGACTTCATCTTCTGTCTCAGGAAATTTTCATAAAAATATCATTGATGAATTGAATATTGTGTCCATTGTATTTGCTAAGATGAACTGTTCCAAACTAATGCTGGATTAATTCTTCACTAGTCATGGCATCTCAGCTGGGCAAATTGATTTACTGATACAGTCTCTGATTCTCTTCTTCTAGACCAGGGGTCTAGACGGACGTGACCAGATGTAGCAGCTGAGGACGATTATCACCCTCACCCAGGGCTATGAAGTTTCTTTATTTAAAGGCCCACAAAACAAAGTTTTTGTTTTTACTATAGTCCGGCCCTCCAACAGTCTGAGGGACAGTGAACTGGCCCCCTATTTAAAAAGTTTGAGGACCCCTGTATCTAGACTGTGCTGTTCTGCTCACCTGGGCTTGTTCTTCAGCAGCACCATAGTTGACATCTTCATCTGAATTGTGTTAGACGCCTTTTAGGAAAAGGCAATGACCTTTGTCCTAATGTTGGCAAAAGTTTCCCTAATTTTGCTTCTATCTGGGATTCTCCTCTCTCCACAATAATGGGTGGCAAGGCAGAAAGAATCTTCTGTCTTTTTTCTATTCTCACCAACAGGTAGCAGTAGAGAGCAAAATATGTCCTTTCCATAGCAGCAGGTAGCAATGGAGAAGGGGAAAAAAAAGATCCCATCTTCTATTTGGCCAAGCCTTTAACCCGTCTCTGAAATCGGTGGTTTACCATTCTGCCTTCCTGGTTCATCAGCTGGTTCTACTCTAGTAGCGATCTCATCTTTTCTTAGTAACTACATGCTTATCTTCCATCACTACATTGTTAGATAAAATACATTTGTTGCAATCACAAAATACATGTGGTGTTCATAGTTTTTTAGCTATTAACTTTAGTATGCTCTAGTTTTTCTTTTCATTTTAACTTTTGAAGCCCTATTTTTATTTTTCAATAAAATTATATTTTAATATCAAATATTTATATTAAAATTTTAAATATAATTTTTATTTTTTAAATAAAATTTTTTAAAATCAATTTTAACTAAAATTATATTTTAAAAATTCTAAACTCAAGACACCAATAAATGACAGTCTTCATTTCCAGTGTAGTATAGAAAAAGAAGTTTGTATATGAGACAATGAATCTGTCATTTTCAGTTGTCTTCAATTCTTTGTGACCTCATTTGGAGTTTTCTTGGCCAAAATATTGGAACAATTTGTCATTTTCTTTTCGAGTTCATTTGACAAATGAGGAAACTGAGGCATGCAGGGTGACTTGATTTACTTAGGGTTATACAGCTAGGAAATGTGTAAGGTACCTAACTCCTGGAATCTGACTAATTATAACTTGCTTTTTCTTTAATGTGCTATAGTTCAACATGTAGCTTCAGCTGCTATCCTGCTTGTCTATCTTTCCATCTGGAATTACATCTTTTCTTTTCAGTACATAAACACAAAGTACAGAATCAAATTTTGTCTTATATTCATCTCAGAATTCTCATTATATGAAGATGAGCAACTAGTATAATAGAACAATGAGGCATACTCTTACTCCAAACAAATGAACTTTCAAGGGTCACTCCCCTTCCCTGTGTAGCATTCTAGCAACACATAATCTGTTCTAGAGTGAATGTCCACTTCCCTTTTATTTGTATCTATTCAATTTCCTCTTTTCTTTCAAAGGTAATACAAATCTCACCTTTTCCAGAAAGCCTTACCAGACAGAGCCTTTTTTCTACCATTCTCACTCCCACCTGAAAATTATCTCTTTGTCCCAATAATTCTGATAATAGTTTGCCTGGAACTCTCTCTTACTTATCATATACTCCATGGTATTACAGACATTTGTATATTAATGAATTTTTAAATTTTAAATAATAAACTTGGAGCAGGGATAATGATATATTTGTATATTCAAAGAATAGCTCAATGTCACAGATATAGCAGATGCTTAATAAGTTTTGAAATTGAATTGACTTTCTTCCTTAGATCAAGACTCAACTTTAGAATCTTTTTCTATTTTTGTAGCTTTAGCCAGATAACCATTAAGTAATGCTTAAAGATATGTTTTCTGAATATTTAGATTTTTATTAACAATTTATGGGGATTAATTTATTTTTGATTCTTTCCAGAGTAAATGTGTCAAGTACTGGCCCGATGAATATGCTCTAAAGGAGTACGGGGCTATGCGAGTTAGGAATGTCAAAGAAAGTGCTGCTCATGATTATACGCTAAGAGAGCTTAAGCTCTCTAAGGTTGGACAAGTAAGTACATGGATATAATTTTAGGGTCTTTGGTGGCTATTTGTGGAGGAATTTGTGAATGGGAGTTTTATGGAGTAAAATGAGATCTTCCTTCTGTGGAAAGATCTGATCCAAAAGGAATGGTTTTGGTTTAAGTTTAAACCTTATATAACCTGTACGACTGCCATGGAGTGATTTGGATGATGATTTAGCTTAGTGATGAAACAAAGGCATCTGGGGGAGGCTGTTCACTTAGTTTTGGGGTAGAAAGGAGAGTTAAATTCACTGTGGCCTGGCTGGAGAATACAGGCTTGATTTTTCTGCTAGTAACCATCCTGCCAGTCTTAATATCTTATGTCTCTCAGAAGCAGATAGGACAAAAGACTTAGCGCTCACAGATGTAGTTTTCTCCATCAGCATCAGGAGCATTAGCATTGTCATCTTACCTGGCATACAGCACTGTGGAGTTTTTCTAGGTGCCTTCCTGTATGTTATCACATTGTATTTCTGTGGGAGGTAAAGTTCTTCAGGGAGGGAGAGGCCCCTGGTGCTTTGGGCTATCTGTCTTGTCTCCCACCTCTAGAAGGTATATGCCCAGTTTATTTCAGTCCTTTGAATTAGAACAGCTGGAATGACTCAGAGGCAAGGAAGCTTAAATTCACATCTCAGGTTGGTTATTTGTAACTGATGATCTTGCCAAAGTCACTCAGCATAAACTTTAATCTGTAAAATGAGAAGTTTAGACAAAATCATCTCCAAGATCCTTTCCAGCTCTAGATCCTATAATTCCTATAACCTAACTATTCATGGATAAGAGGATTTTATGAGAATTCTTGATTGACCTAAAATAGACCATCTTCAACTCAACTCAACATTTATTAAATATCTGCTGGATGTAAGCCAGAGTCACTAGGACATAGTGGGTAGAATGTTGGCTTCGAGATCAGGAAGACTTGGGGCTTTATACCTGCCTCTGTCGCTAGACTTTTGTGATTTTGGCGGCTCAGCCAATGGTTGTAATTTTCATTGATGGAGGGAATGCTCAGAATGCGTTTTCTCCACCTTAACAAAAATTCCAGATCCTTCTCTTTTGCTTCTAGTATATGCAAGGCACAGTGCTCGACAGATCTGATCTTCAACTTGTCCCTAGTCCAGTGTCCATGCAAGAGGCCATTCGACTTCTGTTTAAAACCCTAAAGGGGTTGGGGGAGGAAGGGTGGTTTCCCTTGTTCTAAAAGAATAATTACCCAAGTAAGCAAAGTTTATCCATAAAAATTATGACTATTTTATGAAATTGATTTTCAAAGGCCTGGGCCCAAGTCCAGCTACAGAAAAAACATCTTAAATGTCCCAGAGATGGTAACTTCAACTTTTTTATTGGAATTTTGTTTTTTTAAATGCCAATTTCTTTGGATCATTTAGAATCCCTGATTGTTCCTGATTTAGGGAAATTTTCCCCCTTGGAGTATTTAATTCTTTCCTGCTGCTTCTTGGCTCTACTTCAGGGGAATACGGAGAGAACAGTGTGGCAGTATCATTTTAGAACCTGGCCCGATCATGGCGTGCCCACTGACCCCGGGGGTGTTCTGGACTTTTTAGAAGAGGTCCATCACAAGCAGGAGAGCATTCCTGATGCAGGCCCAGTGGTGGTGCATTGCAGGTAATCATCTAGATCATGGCAGAGTTTTGGTGTGGTTCTGGGTAGATAATAGCTTAATTTCCCAAAGCAGGGGGGAAGTATGTTCCTTGTTCTCCTTTTTCCCATTTCCCAGCTCTTAAAGGAAAACAAACATTTGTAGGGAATCTGGATAAACAGTGAGAAAAGGACATCTGTCACCTGTGTCACTTTAAGTCCCCAAGTCTGTAATTTTAATTGGCAAATATTTATTGAATAGTTGTAAGCAAAGGGCTGAAGCTAGGGTTGGGTGTAGTTTTGTAATGACTAAAAAACCCCGATAAGACACAATCTCTGTCCTGAAGGAGTTTATGATTTTGTTGGATTGTCTTTTTTGTGGGCAGGATTTTAGGCTTTGATTTGGTTGTGGTTCAAATCTCTTAACGTGGAAAGAAGAGATTCTCTCTTGCCTCTCTCCCCCCACCCTCCTCCCCAAAACTACTGTTAATTGCTTTAAATAGATATGGACCACTTCCCGTGCAGGACTTTGGTGGGAGCTGTGATCTCAAGCCTTATGCCTTTACACTGGTGCCCACAAATGTATCATGCCCCAAATTTGGGGAAAGCTGTATGTGTCGGGAAGAGATGTTATTTTTGTAGATTATATTTGCACAATGGGCAAGTAAATATGTGGGAGGCTACTTAACTTTAGTTATTTGCACAACTTGATTAAAATATGCTTGTTAAAAATAATTTCCCTCCCCCAATGTTTAGACTATTTTCAACATTCTCATTTTGAATACCTCCCCAACACAATGTGTGAGCATACAACACACATACATCCACATAGAGGAAACTGTATCTATCCTTTGAAGATCTTTGCTGTGACTGGAAGAAAAATGAACAGCTTTTTGTTTTCTTTACCCACAGTGCTGGAATCGGCAGGACAGGAACTTTCATTGTGATTGACATCCTTATTGACATTATTAGAGAGAAAGGTAAGTTAACTGCAGAGTCAGAAGCTCCAGTTTTTGTTCTCATATTTTGTGGGGAAGAGACAAAGTGATCTTGAAGTGATTTCAGAGAGACCCCCAAATGTTTATTTTTCAGAGAGGTTTAGCTGGTGACAAGAATTCCAAGGAGTAGTTGGCAGAGCATAAACTGGACATTGAACTGAATAGCTGCGTCTCCTTGGACTGGGACTTTTAATGGTCACCTACATACTGTTTTGTGGGATATGGAAATGAGTGATTCTTGGCTGGGTGAATCCTTGGAGAGCAGTGATATCAGTGGGAAGCTTTTCTTGCACATAGATCAAAGCTGAGTGTGCAGAGGCCTCATGTGGCATGGGAAATAAGGCAGGATCTGCATTCCTATTTGTTTTCTTCTAGGTGTGGATTGTGACATTGATGTTCCCAAGACCATTCAGATGGTGAGATCCCAGAGGTCAGGGATGGTCCAAACAGAAGCCCAGTACAGATTTATCTACATGGCTGTGCAGCATTACATTGAGACGCTACAACGCAGAATTGAGGAGGAGCAGGTACAATTGTTGCATAAAAAATTGCAATAAATATAGCTTTCATGCTGCATTTCTCATCTGATCTGAAATGAATTAAGTGGAGGACAGCTCCAGCCTGGAGCATATTCTGTCTTCTGCAGGCCCTCAGCTATATGGCAGTATATACTTAACCTTCTTTTGAGTATGGGGGCAGTGCCCGGCAGGAGGGTCCTCTGATGGAACAGGTAGAAAAGACTGATGGAACACATTAGGAACTTTAATGAAGCTGCCATTTGGCCTCCTAAAAGGAGGAATGATAAAGAAATGATTGGACAGAAAGGCTCTGGTTTTCTTTGGATTGTGCACTGAGCTGATGGAAAAACCAAACTTGGACTCCAGAGTCCCTCAGTTGGGACTTTGGGACCATTATTGATACTGGGTCTTCTCCTTCCATTTCCATTTATTCATCTGACTTTGGTCACTCTGATAATGGCCAGGCTTTGGGGTGGCCAATTTTTGGTGCTGTTGAAAGTAGTGAAATTTCAGTTTTAATAAGATCTGGGGTAAGGAAGAGAATATTGAAATTGGAGTCTGTCTAACAGCTATTTATATCAGACAGAAAGCTGAGTTAATTAGGAATTATGCTGAGATGAAGAAAATAAGTAAAACATTTTTTTTTCTCTTAGTAACATAGGTATTACTGCTGCTGAAGTCATGTCTAAATATCAAAGTGGTTTGTCAGTATTACTGTGATTGCCTCCAAAGGTCTAGGCCACAGCCTGAAGCTTTCCTTAGAATGGTAATGGGCATTGTATTTGGTAATTATTTTGGAGGACAAAATGGCAATCAATTGGCAATGCACAGTTAGCCAGAACACAAATCCCATTTGTCGGAACAGATCTTAGTCTTCACTGCATTTGCTTGCCTGGGTCTTATATGACAGTGGTGAAATACTGTGTAGTTAGCACTCAGCAAAGGCCGGCTCAGGGATTTTTTAAGGTTTATGTTTTTAAACTCTCTGTTCTTTAAATCTGTGCTTCAAACTGTGTGATTTGCACCAGTCAGGAGAGTCAAGGTCCTTATGTTGTTGGGAACTTAGTGTGCCATACACACTTGGAATCAAAGGAGCTTCATTTACCTCAGACTCTGCCTCTCGGCATTGTCAGGCCCTGCTGGCCAGTCAGCCCACCTCTCTGGGTATTGGCTTCCTCATCTGTGAAAGATGAGGTCGGACAAAGAGACAGTGGACAGCCATTTTAGTTTGAATTAAGAGAATCAAAAATATGATTCTCATTCCAAAGTAGAACATTTAAAACATACTCAGTACCTCCCATTTATGCACTTTATATCTTGAACGTCCATAAGTGTTTGTTTACTGTCTCCCCCATTACACTGGGAGCCCCTTCTGGACATGGATATGTTTCTGTATCCCAAGTGTATAGCAACAGTGTTCGGCACATAGGAAGAAATTAATAGATGATTGTTGATAATGATCATGATACTATGTGTTAGACATTACACTGAGCATTGAGGTTACAAATAAATGCAAGAAAGTTCTGACCTCATGAAATTCTCTTTCTGATGGGGAAGAGAGCAGACACATATACAGGAGCTGTGTGGGGTGGGAGAGGAAAATCTGGCCCAGAAAATTGGGATTTTTCTTAGAAGTTTGAGTTTAGGATTAGATGTATGTAGTTGATAAGACTAGAGACTTTTTATGTTAATTGGTGTTATTTGTGAAATACTCCATAACTTCTGAAAAGTGGTTAAAAAAAATTTATTGTTTTGATGACTATGGGGATTCTTCTTTCCTACCTGTTCTATTTTAATTGGTCGTCAAATTCTTAACTGTTTAAGATACTTAGTTGGAGTGGATATTTTTTTTTTCCCCCTACACAGAAGAAAAGTCCATTTAATTTAGTTTTGCTTTTTAAAAGTGCAGACTCCTTGAGGACAGGGACTATTTTATTTCATCCTCAGTATAAGGCCTTTTAGGGTAGTATATAGTCTCTGAATGCAAGACCTGTGCTTTTAACTACTTTATAACTTATTCATTTTATCGTTGTTTCTTGATATTCAGATAGCTAGCATTTTGGATAACTTTATCAGTTGTTCTTAATGTGGACGTGTTTTTATTTTCTTTTTTCTCACTATGCTGAGGCTCAGGTTGGTAGCTTCTTGGTGGTGGAGAAAAGTGAAAGAAAACCTAGATGTAATTATCTTTTGAAGAGTTAAAGATGAAAGAATCTAGTTACCTCGCATGAAAAGACACATTTGTATGTTTGTGTATAATACACATGCATAAATATATTCCATATCTGTATATATCTAGAGAGACAGAGACAATGAGAGGAGGAGGAGGAGAGAGAGACAGACAGTGTAAGAGAGTGAGAGCTCTGTATCTATTTTACTAGATGATTTCAGAGCCTTGTAATTGTCCCTAATCCTAACCAGCTGAAAAGTCTTGGCTGTAAAACAATTGGTGAGACAATTGAATTCATACAGATTTTTAAAAAAACATAGGAATCCTGCCTATTAATGAAATCTGGTGGAGGAAGAATCGATTTGTTTGCTTCCCAGTCAGTCTCCCAAAGCAGAGTCCTTCCTGAAGCTCTTATGGAAAAATTTAAAATTTCATCTGGAATTTTTCTTACAGTATTTCAGACAATCAGTGAAACAGAAAGGTTTCATTTAGCTATCCCCAGGGAGGGGAGCCAGCTCCCCATCAATCAGCGCCTTTCGTGGTTGTATTCAAGCTGCTATAGAAGTCCTCGGCAGCTGTCCAGTTGGAGCTCTGGTTTATTTGAGTCACTGCAGTCATTCCTATCCCACTTCTGTTCCTCTTTATTCCCAAAATTACCCTCTTTTTTACTATATCTTCAGTTTGAAAAGAATTTCTCTCAGTGTTGAGGAAAGAATTAAAGACAAGTTCATTTTATGGTTTTTATATGTTCTACCTTTTCTAGAAGATTTCATCTCAGGCAGGCTGAGATTTTTCATGCTAAGATTTATGACCTATGAGGTGCTTAGATTATTTGCATTCAAGTTATTCCGAAATAAACTTGAGTGAATATAAGCAAGACACTAATTATTTTTTTGTTTGTTGCTAGCCCATGTTGAAATGGTTTATCCTTTGTATACAAAGATGGCACTATTTGTCTTCTACAGAGTGTAATTTTTCAACCATTTGTCTGATAGTTGTGCTGAATATTAATCCATTAAAATGTCTCCCTTGAGTGTGCCTCCTAACCAGTGACTGGCATTTGCAAGATAGTTAGCTAGCACTGATCAGCCATGGGCTGTGGTCTTGGAGAGAATTGAAAGTCAACTATAACCCTGGCCCATAAGCAATTTTAACCTGTGTCTTTTATTTCCTTTGGATCCTCTCCTTACTAAATTAGTACTGGTTTGTGGTGTGCCCTTAGGGAACTATATGCCTACTGCCAGTGAAATATATATGTAAATAAAATAAATATATAGAAAAAATTTAAAATGTCTTTTTTTTTTTTTTTTTTTTTTTTTTTTTTTTTTTTTTTAACAAGAACTTGACCCTGGGATATATATTCCAGATTTGTTATAATTTTAGGTAACAAATTTGGATTTGGAATAATAAATCTATAATGTAGGAAATTCCAGCTTAGGTATTGTTTTATTTCTGTTCTTCAGGGCTCTGTGATATCATCTGACTGGGTACTTATTGAGCCAGTGTATCGTTTAAGAGTTGTTTTTCATGAGCCTCAAAAATTCAGCATGAGATGGCCAATTGGCTCCAGGATGAGGAATCTTGTTGCACATGGCTGGACAAGTCTCGGGACACCCTGACCATATCTTTATTTGTTAAAACCTCCCTAATGTCTGTTGGGCTTGGGCAAGTCTCGGAACAATAAAGTGAGAAATTATGGAGAAGCAATGTAGACTCAGTAGAGAGATGCAGGCATAGGAAAAAATATGGGCTGATTATGAACCTTGAGTGAGGGATAGCTGATGGACTGCCCTGCCCAGTGCTCTTTTATTATAAATGTGTTGTCAAGAGAATGGCTAGATATCCAGAGAGAGAACTATGGAACTGAATTTGGATTAAAACGTACTATTTTTGTCTTTTTGTTGTTGTTGTTGTTTGCCTTTTCCCTTTTGTTCAAATTTCTTTCACAACATGACTAATATGGAAATATATTTAAAATAATTGTACCTTTTTAACCCATACCAGATTGCTTTCTAGCTTGGGAAAGGGGAGGTCAAGGAGGAAGGGAGAAAAAAATTTGGAACTCAAAATCTTACAAAAGTCAATGTTTATAATCAGTGGGAAAAAAAAATAGCAGCAACACTCCCCTTCCTCTCTTTCTCCTTCCTTCCCCTCCCCCCCAGAGAGAGAGAAAGGAGACAAAGGAAGGTGGAGGAGAGAGAATGAGAATGGCAAGATAGGTGCCCAGCATGTTCCATTGACCCTCTGAGCAGATTTGTGGCTGACCATGGATTGCAAGGCCTCTGCTAGCTGTTAGCTGTATTGTATGAGGAAATGACCACATTCCAGAGAATGGAGAAAGCCACCAGTATGTGCAGAGTCTGTTCTGTAGGAGTAGGATGGGGTTTGGACTAGTGACTGGACCTCTGAAGGATCAAGCAAAGCCCACCCTCTTCCCACAGAGTAGGCCCATGCCTTTATGGCAGTTCCTGGAGCTCAAGGCTCACTGACTTGGTCACCTAGAATGGGATAACCCAGGGCTTCCTGCCTTCAAGACCAACTCTGTCCATTTTGCTCTGGCTGCTTCTCATCTAAATGATGATCAATGCTATTTGGACCAAGGGTTACTCAATAATTAGGGCAAAAATTCTGCAAATCCTAGACAGAGAATGTTTCTCTGAGACTGTGTCCCTAACTTGAAAGATACATTTCATTTGATATCGCTTTTTGATGAGATCAGTGTTCTCCGCTTTAATGTTACTGGCATAAATGGGAAGGGATTCTTAACTTTGAGCTTTATAGGTGCTTCATTTTCTCATTTACTCTTATTTACTTGTTTGAGTCAAGTTCAAGTTATTTCATTTTGTGCTTTGTCTCCATTGTGGCTCAGCGATGAGGTGATATGTTTATGAGGGATTTTCAGAAACAGCTTTGCAGCATTGAAGGAGGGGCCACAGTCTGTGGTCCCTGGGGTCTTGCTGCCTCTACTATTGTTGGAGAGCCATTTCTCAGGGCTTCCTTCCTTCCGCAGTACTCGGAGCTGGCCCTGGTGGGCTATTTCTTCTGAATGTATACCTGGGGCTCATAAAGCTGCAGTGCAAAGAATTGTGACTTGGTGACTGGGAATTCTTCCATCCATTCTGAGGATTGGTCTGAGCCAGGCTGAGGTTGTTCTATCTGACGTCATCTTTCTCTAGACTTGTATGGGCTCCACTCCTTTTGATCACTGAAAGGTTCATGTTGTACATTGTCATTGGAAAGAGGAATTCTCTTCCATTCGGCTTCTAACAACATCTTAGAGTTTCCTGAATGTTCATCACTTGTTTGACCATCTAAAGCACAAGATTTTAGACTCCTTTGTTTAAATGTCTGCTTTCTTCGGGCCTTCCTGTAACTTAAAATGTTTTATTTTTGTTCTTTGATTTTCAGAAAAGCAAGAGAAAAGGGCATGAATATACAAACATTAAATATTCTCTGGCAGACCAGACAAGTGGAGATCAGAGTCCTCTCCCACCTTGCACCCCGACTCCAACCTGTCCAGAGTAAGTAAAAGGGGGAGGAAATTGGTGTTGTCTGAAAATCCTTCTGTAAAATTGCTCTTTTTTTCAGCCTAAGACTTCCTTGGACATATGCTGCGGCTAATCAGCCGTCTAATAATGTCCATTAGCAATTAGCAAATTAGTAGCTTGTGCCTTTTCAAAGCCTTAGCTGGTTTATTTCACTGATGGCTGGCTGGCTATTGCCTTCCCTAGAGGTTATTAATATATCAAAGCCATGTTTGTTGAGCCTAGCAAAGTACCAGATTTGGTTTGTATTTCTTTTTGTTCCCAAGACTAATGGTTGCTGGTTATCCTTTCCTTCCATCCCTCTTTACTTTTTTTTGGAGGTGAGGAAAGATTATTTTTTTAGAAACCAGTTAAATAAGTGAGTCCTTACTTTGTCACCAAAGAGTTAAGTTACATATTTATTACTAGATGATAGATATGAGTTTTAAGATCTTATTCACAAAAATATAATTGAAAACATTTATTAGGTCAGTTCTGTCAATAGCCACAAGAAGCTTACATTATTAGCATTTGCCTTTCTAGGATAATTTTTATAAGACTCCTATTGGCTCTTTCCTACTGATTCATATTTTCAAATCTTTTCTGCCTTTGGCTTCTCATGTATTTATTTGCTTATTTGTTTATTCATTCATTCATATGTTTATTTCTCTGTCTGCCTATTTATTTATTTTTATATTTATTTGTTCATTTCATTCATTCATTTTAAACTTGACAACTCAAGAAAAACCATTGAAATACAAAACAAAATTTATTTCCATAAAACCACAAACTCAATTAGTTGCCTTTGTGTCCACCATTGAACTTTTATTTTTGTATTTTTTCCCTGTATTTTGTTGCTGTTAAATTTTTTTAATATGTTGTTGTAGTCCATGTGTATCTTCTGTCATTAATGTTCTATGCAAATGATTAGGCTGCATGTAAGGTGAGTAATCTTGTGTGTGCTTCTGATTTATTCATTAAACGATACATCATGTACCAGATGTGTTTCCTTGAGTAGACAGCTGCTGCTTCCTTCTTTCTCTTCCTCCTTTTTGTTCTCTCTTCACCACAATAAGAGAGCTGATTTGTTCAATGGATTTCTTTAGTGATGAGCAGTGGGGGCACAATGCTGGCCTCCTGGTAGTAGACTTCCAAGTGAGTTCTTTCCCTTGTGCTGACTTAGCAATTTTGGAGCAGAAAGTTGTGGCGTGTTGTTTTCAGATAGCCCAAGTATTGATATTCCAGTTAGTGACAATCTGACAAGATAACTGTCTTCTGCCTGGCTTGCATTTTTGTAAATATCTTTTTCAGAATGAGAGAAGATAGTGCTAGAGTATATGAAAATGTGGGATTGGTGCAGCAGCAGAAGAGTCTTAGATGAGAAGACCTGTCCAGGTTTCAGCTCAGAGCTGGGTAATTACATTCACAATGTTTGATTACTGTTCAATATGTTTTGTGGTAGGCTTAATTTCTTTCAAGAGTAACATTTAGGAATATTTGCTTGAAATGTTCCAAAATTGTGTTTAAAAACTTTTTATAAGTTAGTTCTGCTTCGATGTAACCTTTGATAGCCATTTCAAAATCCATTTAACACATAAAAACAAAAGTCAGAGTTCATTCTTTGAAGGTAACAATGTCTCTCCTGAGAATAATTCTTATGGACTACTTAGAATAAAGAGGCTCTTTTCTGAATTGCTTAGTAGGGGTTGCCATAGCTGCCTAGAACACAACCTGTAGTGATGTCCTTGGGCTTGAATAAAGAGGAACATCCCCTAGGATTTAAGAACTCTTGGCTGCCCTGTAGCATTTGGGTGACCCTGATGCAGACGCTCAGAGTTGACCTCATTCCAGGTTATTCATTAGTGAGCATCCCCAATAAAATTTATTCACATTCTACTTGATCACCTCAAATGCTATGAACCTCGCTGTCTTTTGAGGCAGCTCATTCCTTCAGTAGACAGCTCTCCTGCTTAAAAAGCTCATTCTTATGTTGATCTGAAATCTGTTTTTCTGTGACTTTGACCTACTGCTTGTAGTTTTGTCCTCTGGGATCATAAAATCTCAGCATGAGATAAGCTCTTTGTGGCTTCTTCTGGAACCTGTACCTGTGAAAAGCATCCCTGTTGTTATCCAGCCTCTTTTCAAATGTCCTTAAGTGAAGGAGAGTCCATCACTTTTCATGGCGTTACGTTTCATTTGTGGATGACTAGTAGGGAGTTTTTCGTGATGTTGAACTTAAATTTGGCCTACTAAAATTTCTAACTTTTGTTTCTTGTTTTTCTCTCGGAGACTGATTAGAATAAGTGACAATGTTGATAGTCTCCCTATGATAACCTTCAAATACTGGAGGACATCAATTATGAACTCTCCTTCCCCAACTATGACTATTTCCTTCAGCTGATTCTCATATAGTTTGGACTCGGAGCCCTTTCCTCTTGAGGTTAGCCTCCTCTGGACATTTTCCATCTCATCAGTGCCCTTCTTAAACTTTGCTGCCAGAAATGACCTCAGTGGCCCAGATGAGGTCTCTAGGACAGCAGGATCAGCTCTTCCTTATTCTTGTGTCTTTCTCACTCTGGTCCTGAGTTCTTTTTAGCTTCCCAAGATTTTGCTGTTCTAGCTGCTCCCCGACTCTCATCCTTAGTTCTTTTCGGTGACCTAGGTTTTCTTACCAGGTCTTCCACATGAAAGTACTTCAAATCCTTGAAGGTATCTTGAGCTCCCTGCACTCCCAGATCTTGCTTCAACTGCTTCTGACATAGCATGGCTTTTTGTCCCTTCATTCTTCTGTTCACCATCTTATGGATCTGACCCCGAATATCAGTGTGACCTTCCTGTGAGGTCTAAGAATGAAAATGGTACTGCAGATGGAGCCTGGCCAAGCCAGGTCTTGGGTGATGGTCACCTCCTTATTTTGGAGGCTGTCACCATTGATGTAGTCTAGAATCACAGTAGCTGCTTTCATGACTGTCACCCTGTTGACTTACTGAACTTGCATTTAATCAAAGTGCTGTCTCTCTCAGTTGTACTCATGTAGCAGAGTATAGTAGGACTATACATTTATCTCTATCAAAATCTTTTGTATTAGAAAAAATTTCAGCCAATGTTCTGATGTATTGAGATATTTTTGGTTCCCACTTTTGTGCCACTGATAGAGCCATTGAATACAAAGCTAGGATTAGATGACCCATGCACTATATTAGAAAGTAAACACTTTCTCCTCTGTAAAACAGAAGGAGTAGATCACTAAATTCCCCTTCAGTTCTGAGACAGTGATCCTATATAATTTTCAAGTATTTTACCTTGTTATTGGCCCCAAAACCTTTTCAGAGAGTTTAACTTTTCATATTAGAGACAAAAGTATTTCTTAATAACAAATAGAAAGTTAGGGTTTGCCAGGAGCTTTTTTTTTTTTCCCCAATAAAGAATTCTACATTATTAATTTCCAGTTTACTTTAATGTTTTCATTTTTATTAACTTTTTAAATATCTATTCCTAATTTCTTGCTTTCTTTTTTTTTCTTTCCAGATATGACTATTCCTCCCCACCCCCAAAAGGTCAAGAAAGATGCAAGGACTTTCATGTGAAAAATGAATTTGGAAGGTTTGCATTCTGACTGTTTAACTTCCACTAATAAGCAAAGTGCGAAACCATGTATAAAGATCATGATTTTTCTCTGTCAACAATACCTGATTTCCAATTGCTGGCTTTTTAAATAAGAAGAAATCATCTCTACAATGTAGACAATGTTATATTCTATAGAATTTTGTGTTAAATTGAGGAAGCTATTAAATTTTCGTTTTCACATTTTGTAGATGATGGTGATTAAAATTCAAGTTATCAGCATTTTTTTTTTTTTAATTGGAGCAGATTTATTCTTTTTTCTTTGTGAGGCATGAAAGGGCACTTTTGGAAGGAGCAGTGATTTGGGAAAATCTGTCAAACATCCAGTACAAATGGGAACAATTTTTTCTTATCTGTTATAACTGAGGGGATAGAATCATGTCCTAATGCCTGAAGCTCACAGAGTCGAGCATTTCCTTTCCAATTGGCCACTTCAGAGTGGAAAGTGACAATGGTTTTTTTGTAAAGTAGGGGCTTTGTTTTGTTAGCAGATGGCTGACTTACTCCTCAGCCAACTTGAGTTTCTGTTGGGAAAATATACACAAAGTTTTCTTTGAACCAGAGTCACTGTCTTTATGCTCAAAAGAAAATCCTTTTGCTGATGACCAGTAATGGAGATAGCATTCGCAGTCGCTCAGAAAAGCATCAGCTCATAGCAGGGGCAGGAGGCAGCAGTAGCCCAAGGGGATTTCTGGGGCCTTCATGGCCATCTTGCAGTTTGACAATTGGAGGCAGAAGACCTTCCAGTGAGCTTCTGCTGATTCTTTGTGATTGCTCGACCCCAGCACCCCTGCTATGCCGACTGTGAGCTGGTGGGTGGGAGCTTCCCCCAACTCAGGGCTCCTGTGGTTTTCAGTAAGGCCTTATACTTCTCTAGGTGATCTGTGCTTCAGAATCCGATGAAGGATACCCGATCTGAGCCAGGCCCCTCGTGGCAATCTGCGTGAACGCAGAGGGTTGGCTTAAGCAAGGCCAGGAGGGGCCAGTGCCATGGCTGGGGGACATGATTGCCAGCAGTAGCTCCTTTTCTGTTTCATTGAATGGGATTTTCACCAACCTTCTTTTACCTAAAGTGCCTTCCAGAGCCACATCCCTCTTTGCTATGTGTGTTCCACCATTCTTCATTGTGTTATTTCAGCTGAAGTAGTTTTGATCATATTTGTAAAGACAAATAAGCTCCTCTAGTGACTTTCCTTTCGAGCCCCTGTACTACTCAGGTTTCTTTCCCTATGGCTGTCTTTTGTTTCTGTGCTTTGAGCCTTCCTGGGTCTCAGAGGCAGAGTGGAGCCAATTCAGTGACTAGATCAGGCCTGACTCGCCAGGAATGGGAGCTTCTTTGCAGGAGAGCTGGGCTAGAGTGTTGCTTTTCCCTGAAGTCATTTGGGAAGACCTGTGTGGTCATTTTCATGTGCAGAAGAACGAATGCCCTGACCTTCAATAGGCCACAGTGAGACTCGGGCTGTATGTAGGATCCACGTAGGGCTTACCCTGCATGAGGGTGAGTGCAGCTGGGCCTGAGATGAGAGAGAATTCAGGCCCACTGCCACAGGGGGCTGCCTAAAGCCTGTATTTGTGTGAATTGAAATAAGTGCATCTTTTTATTGCACGATCACTTTGAAAACTTTTGTTTGCCTCTACTTTATTGTAGTACTTTGGACTCTTGACTTTGGGACAGACTTTCACCAGCATATATCTTTATATTTGTACAATGGTTTGATTGTACAAATGTATTTGTTGCATTAATGTCAATGCCTGTAGGGTAGAATCAGTAGTATTTGCACTCTCGGAACCCAACTTGTCCTGTAACTTGATGGTGAGGTAATTTCTTTTATTTGGCTTTGTGAAGTCCTGTATGGGACATTCGTTTAATGAAACCTTTTCTTATTTTCCTAAATAAGTATAGTATCATGGTATTGTCAAACTGTGTCTTAGTTCTGCCAGATCACTGAATGATTATTGAGCATTGGATAACTCAATGGAATTGGGATCTCCTCAAGGTGGGCGGACACCCTTTGCAGTGATGCCAGTGGCAACCCCTCTACACCTTCCTGTCTTGTCCAGCCTTTATCCATGCCATCCTGTGACTCTTCCCCAAAAGGCTTTAGATCCCTGGATAAAGTATGGGTGCCAGTGGGACATGGTGACTTCACGGGTAGTCATCCCTCGTTCTTGCTTCATGACTGTGCCTCTTCCTTTTCTGGTCTTCAGTCTCTCTGATGCTCTAGTTCTTTATTGCTGAAGTGCTATAGCCTGCTCCATAGTCATGCCTTTGGTGATCTGCGGCTTTAACCCTTCAAAGACTGGTAGTCCACAGTTTGTAGCCATGAAGCATCACCAGAACTTGGTCCCACATTACCAAATTTCACATGAGCTTAAGGTTGACACTGAATAGGTGCAATGTAGAGCTGGAGCCATGACAGATTGGCAATTGGAGCTTTTAGAATTAGTAGTTTAGCAAAGGTGGTTTGAGGAAGCAGCGATACAACTTGGGGGGGAGGGGGAGAGGAAGCAGTTGACAATGGACGGATCAGATGACCTTGAATTGTGTGTGAAGTCACATTCATTCTGTAGCTAACAAATGAATTTTGCTACCAGAGTTGACAGGTATTGTAATGCCTTCAGCAGGGTCTGGAAAGTATAACTTTCTGTATTTAGAAATTGTTCTGAGTCCATTGAAGACTTCAAGACTTCACATTGTTCAAGTTGCATTTGGTATGAGTTATTCAACTGAACTAACATTTAGTTAGTGAGCACCAAGGTACTTTGCTGGGCTCCTGGGGGTGCCAAGATTTAGAGAGAGAGAGAGAGAGCGAGAGAGAGAGAGCATCTGCCCTCAAGGAATGCCATGCCATGAACTGTGCAATTTTTTGGCTTATCACTGGGTGTGTGCACATTTATTAAAAACCTGTTTTTAGTTGAGGTATCCATGCTTCTCGTTGCACCTTGGCCAACTGCTTACCTTGCCTAATTCTGAGTATCATGTCATTTATATATCATGCACAAGTAAGCTGGCTCTTAAGTTGTGAAACTAGGATTCTGTGTTTTGAGTGAGAATTTGTCTGGAATGTGATATTGGAATTAAAAACAAAAACATGAATTCAACAAGATTTCTTAACAGCTCTTTTGGGAGGGAATTTAGAAGTTTCTACCTAGTGTACGGCCCTGCTGAAAACCATGGCGATTGCTCAAGTTGACAGGAATGGACTTTTTCATATGGTTGATTTGGGGAGGGGACTGGGAAAGATGGAAGGATTATCTTTAGTGTCTCCATGCTGGGTCCTAGTACAAGCTGGAAATGTGCTTTGGTATTAAGTAGAGGAAATTGTTCTGTTTGTGAGAGTCCGTAATTAAGGTGAATTTCCATTTCTTGCAAATATACCAGCATGTGCTCATTACTACGTATCTTCATTACCTGCACGTCTAAGCTCAGAGCACTCATGCATAGTCTGTGCATAAAACTGACAACATTGTCACCAACAGCCATTTTTCCAATTTGGGGAACTTTTTTTCAGATTTTTGTTGCAGTTAAACAGCAAAGTGCCATTCAGCTTTTGCTATTGGAAGGAGTTAAACCAATCATTTAAAAAATAAAACAAAAATCTATACATCGAAAGGTCTGAATTGTTTTGAAATGTGGAGACACCCTTACATACTGAAAACAAAGGGCAGAGAATCCAGTTAAACACGCACGTTCTCCACCAGCCTCCACCACCACCACCACCAAAAAACTCCCAAACCAAACGCTTTGCTGGGGATATGGTGGCTTGTCAGGTCTGGTGGTGCATTTGCACAAAGACAAACTATACAGTGACAAAGGCATCGTACTGTGAACTTTTTTGAGGCACTGTGAAGTCAGTAATCTAGTTATTTTCAAAAAGTGTGGTTCCCTTAATGGGTGCCCCTCTATAATGGGGCAACATTTGCTCCCAAGTTAATAAAACAGGTAGTTCAATCAGGAGACACAACTGCTTCCTCTGCATCCCCCATGTACAGAAAGTCCACATTGAGTCCTTTCTGACTTTTTCAGATTTGGACTGCACCAAGCGGGAGAGGATGCATGTCCAAAAATGATATAATTGTTTAAAATGGTGGTTTAATTGGCTCATCTTTTCCCCCCACCTTCATTCCACCATTCTCTAATTAAATAAAAATAGCTAGTCGATTGCTAGAAACAGTGTGTCCAGAGAGTTAGGGGATTCTGCTGACAAAGAGGTATATTCATGTTTCTGGAATGAACTGTTTTGAAGCTCCATTTAAGTTCACCTTATTTATCTATTCCCATTGTATCTTGAGAGATTATTCTAATAGGTGTTTTAAAAATAATTTGACATCCTGGATTATTTCTAGTTCATTGGAATGAGAAAATGAGTTAGAAGTATTTGATTATAGATTACTTACACCACAAGAAAACTTAAGAGTATAACTCTTGAGGCACAACACACATATCTATATCTATTATATATTTTTTACCAGTATAAATCTGGTACAGTTTTCACTGACTGTGCATTGTAAGAAAAAAATAATATAAAAATTAAAAAAAAAAAGTTTTATAGCAAATGGTCACGCTGACTATGGTTATCTTATTAGGACTGCTAGCCATTACTTTGGACAGAACTTATAATTTTCCCTGGTGAATATTAGTTTAGAAATATAGTTTATTGTTATTGTATCCTCACTAAAATGTTTGCTCCTTTTTCTTTTTTTTTCTTTTCTTTTTTTTTGTTTCTTGTTTTTTGTTTTGGGGCAAACTGCAAAATCTATCTAGGAGCTTGTTTCAGTGTTTCATAACTTTTTTTTACTCAAACTAATTTGAAAAATGTTTCCACGCTCAACCTCAAAACTTGTAATTATTAATTTTGCCTGTTTATTTATGACATAATTGTGATTCTTTGTATTACTAAAGGCTAATGAGAAGGGATCCTTTATTAAGCTGATGACTAGACCTACTTTTAATTTTTCTGCAGTGTATGAAGTATTGTACCAGAGTATTAAATGAAATGTAATATTTTATTGAAAATCTATCCTTTAAAAGGAATACGTTTTAGGATGTCATCAATTTGATGTGAATCATGTAAATGTTGATAATATGCGCTGTGTTTATTATACATTTAGTGTTTTTAAAAGACTCACTTAATGCCTTTCTAGCCCACCTATATTATGTAGTCGATTTGCAATTGTCCAAAAAAAAAAAAAAAGACATTAAAAGAATAGCTTATGTATAAAAACAATAGTGGATGTTAATCGCCTCCTGATCTGTATTTATGGGTGTTAGTTCAGTGGTTTTGCTAGTAGCAAGGCTGAATTATCAGAGTAAAAATGTATTTGTAAACTGTATCAGAACTGAAAATTAGGAATAAAATCATTTTCTTATAATCTGGTGTTTTTGTTTATTTCATTAAAAAGTCTGAAGGTACAAATGGGAAGACCCATCAACAGCATTTATTTAAGTTCCTACTGTGGCCTGAATGGTATCCTAAGGACTGGTGATATAAAGGCACATGTGAAACTTCCAAGAGCGATTGTTAGAGACAATATGTGTACAATATGTACACATGTACAGACAAAATTAACCATCTTCTCAATCAACTTAAAAAAGGGCTGACTTGCAGATGTCTATCAGAAGGTCTATTGAAATGAAGAATAAATAAGTTCATTCATACCCCATTTATTTGATACCTGCTCTATACATAGCTTTTGGAATTCCACACGGAATAACATAGATCATCTGAGTTTGGAAGATTTTCTAATTTGGTGGTTTCTACCATTGAAACACCTTAACAGTCAAGAAAAGGAATGAATAGGTGAGCTAAATAAATATATTGGAAACAGGATGTAGAACTACTGGGGTGAAGGAAAGTGGGCATTAAAGGTTCATAAGAATGTGGTTACTCCCATGAGAAATCTTTTCTTGCATTCAATAAATTTTGTGGTAATGTTCATGTTTGAAAGGGAGCCCAAAAGATTGGGGCTGCAGACTGGTATCCCAAGGTGTCTCAAAAGAATTTGTAGACTTGAACCTATCTTCAAATCAAGGGCAAAGTTAATTGTAATTGTAATCCCAATTAAAGTGGGCTAAATTACAAAAAAATTTTGCCAAGAACCAAGAGCAAGAAGACAGATTTCTAGGAAAAAGAGATCTGCTTCATGTCATTGATATGCTACTTTTATGACACAGAGGTAGAACTGTAGAGTGGTCTGGTGTGCACCTCATCATTTATCTCTGAAATCCTGTTATCACTGACCAACAAATTGCTATCTGGCAGTCAGCAGTGTTCCTGGGACTATACTACAGTATCTCTAAAGCCAGGAGACTTTAAAAGTGCTTATTCTACCAATCTGTCAATGATCCTAAAGTCAGGAGACCTCAGGATTACTGCTGTGTTTCTCACAGAAGCTCAGCTGAAGGGCATCTTCTGGAGAATCATTCTTTCCTTCCTTCTGGATTCCATTTTTGTATGCTCACTCTTATTAAATACTTAATGTGTAAGAAGCAACTCTGACATCATTTGTAGGGCAGGCATTGGTGGAGGAAATTTCCTCACATGAAACTCCTTACACAAATGAAATCACAGATTTGGACCCATCCCACTGTAGAGGTTCAAAAAGAGACTCCAAAAGATTGGGGTCGTGGACCAGTGTCACGAGGTGGCTCAAAAGAATTTGCAGGCTTAAACCCATCTCCACCAAGGGACAAAAAAGTTTATTGTAATTGGAAGACCAACTGGAAGAAGTGTGCTAAGTTCCTAAAAGGATGTAGCAAAGAGCCAGGAGAAAGAAGATAAATTTAGAGGACAAAGTTAAACAGATTAGAGCTTTGTGTTACTTATTTGTTAGTCTTATGGCTTACAGGTAGGTTTGAGGGGGTCTATTCACTATTGTCTCAGGAACTTGATTATGATTGACCAGCAGATTTTTCTGTCAGTAATGTTTGTAGGATTATCCCAAGTCCAGAAAACTTTAACATCATTACGACAGATTGTTAGAACAATAGCACTCGAAGGTTAGGGAACCTTAGGGTACAGCTTCTAGGGAAAATGTAGCAGCAATCCCATCACCACCCCTCAAAATCCACACACTTGCCGGCCCTTCTTGCCCTCCTAATCCCCCATTCCCTAGTATGTAAAACTTTGTACTAAGCAATGGAGACAGAAGGAAAATGAGAAAATGGCATCTGCCCTTATGGATTTTGTGGTCTACACGAGGGGGAGGGAACCATAACAATTTTAAGAATGATAATGAAACTTAAAAAAAAAATCGGTTACTTTGAAATATAAATAACACATGTATTACCAAAAAGAGCAAAGGGGAGAAAAAAGGTGGGGGGGAAGCCACTTAAATACAAAAGGAGAGCTTGGTCTTTTTTACAGCTCATTTGCCAATTCTTTGTCTTGCTTTCTCTTTGCTGTGGTCTCAGCCAATAGATGGCTATTGCTTTTCACTACCTTAATGCTTTGTAACTCTCACCCAGCTTTCTTAAAATCATCTGATTTTCCTTCATAACCCATCCTCTACCTGCCTTTGCAATTTTCTTTTATTTTTCCCCTCATCTACATGCTTTATGATTCAGTGACATTCTTCTCTTTGCTATTTGTCACACAGGACACTCTTACCTTCTTCTCCCCTCCTCTCCTCTCCCCTTCCCCTCTCCTCCAGACATTTTTACTAGCTGTCTACCATGCCTGAAAGACTCTGTTTCCTATTCCAAGCCTCCCAGGCTTCCTTTAAGTCTCAGCTAAAATCACACCTTCCACAAGAATCCTTTCTGGGTTTCCTCAATGCTAGCGATTGATTATCTTCGATTTGTCCTGTACACCATGTCTCATGTTTGTACATTGTTGTTGGCATTTTGTTTTCTCCCCAAAATTGAGTTTCTTGACAAGATCCCCCTTTGGGGATGAGGAGGACCTTTCTTTGTATTACCAGCATTTAGTACTATTCCTGACATACATTAGGTATCTAATAAATGCTTGTTGACTTGACTGGTCACTTGAGTCATACAGAGCCAAGATGAAGAACAACTCTCTGCTTTCAGCAAGCTTATTCTACTGGGTATATTTGTGGTCCCACTGAATGGCTCAAAAAACATCTATTAAGTGCTAACTTTGTGCCAGCTAATGGGAATACAAATACAAATACAAATAAAAAATGATTACAAGGAGCTTACATCCTAATGGGGGAAGACAACATATAAAAAGAAGTTAAAAATTTTGGGGGGAATTACTTGCACTGAGACTTGGAGAAAAAAGTCCATGTTGGGAATATAATTTGGGGCAAGGGAAATGATCTGTTCCTTCCAATTCTGAGTTTCTGTGAATTTTTATCGTGGAATGGGATTCCACCTTTATTTTGCTCTTGGGGGTAACAGCTTTGAGATCTTAAGCTCTGTGAAGAAGAACTGGCAAGATGGCCACAGAAGACTTTCAAGGACCTGGGTTGTTTAATTTGGAGGTCTTATGGTCCTGCATTTGAAGGCTGGTATTTTTATTTTTATTTTTTTTGCTTCAATTGCTACTGATTCTCTTTCTTCAGTTCTCTGGAACCTTGTGAAGCCTCATGATCCTTATATTATACTATGCTATTGCTACATGGTTTTCAGAAGAAGTTTTATGTGTACTGTACATCTGGGATTTCTTCCCTGTGGTTCTTTGAACCAGTCTGTCTGCATCATAGGTAAGACAAATGTACTGTTCTTTAAATTGTGAAAGAGAAATTTCTCTAATAACAAATACTGTACCTTTATGTCCACAGGGAAATACATGAAAAATTAAAATTGTGCCAGGACTTTCACACTACATGTTTCTCCAATTCAGAAAATACTTATGATTATTTGTGGAATAATAAACAGGAAGAGCCCTTAGGCATCATTTAGCTCAGTCTCCTTCACTTCAGAAATCAAATGACTTGTCCAAGATTACACAGGCAAGTGACAGCTAAAATTTAAATGCAGATTCTCTGATTTTAGTTTTAGTTTTTTTTTCTTCTCTAGCAGACTTCTTAATACTTATTATATACAGAAAACTGCATGCAATTAGGAAAATTAAAAAAAAAAAACAACAAACCAGCACAAAGTTTAGATAACTCTACCCATATGAAAACTGAAGTTTCATTAGTTTTTTTTTTTTTAGTAGTTTAGATAAATCCCTATTTGTGAAAATTGAAATTGTGTTTAAAAAAAAAGGAAGTAAAATTTAGGTAATTCTTCCCTGCCCACATGAAAATTGAAATCTTGTTATTGAAAATACAATAACAAAATTTAGATAATTCCTTACTTATATGAAAATGTTCACCATGCCTTTTTAGTTAAAAAGTTAAAAAGGGAAAGCAAAGTTTAAATAATCTGAATCCTTATTTGTGAACACTTAAATTGTGTTTAAAAAAAAAAAAAGAAAGTTTAGGTAATTCTTCCCTGCCCGCATGAAAATTGAAATCTTGTTATTAAAAAACAACAATAATAAAATTTAGATAATTCCCTACCTACATGAAAATTGAAATCTGGTTCGCAGTGTCCTCTTAACTGCTAAATTTTATGTTTTTTTCTCATTCTTCATCCATCCTCTGACCTCTATGCTATCTTTGACACTGATTTTCCTAAATACTCTTCTTCTAAATACTTTTCTCTGTGCTTCTATGTCTCCATTCTCACTTAATTCTCCTCTTACCTCCAAGGCCACTTCTCATCGTTGTTTCATCTCTGTGCATGTCACACTTAACTTATTCTTCTTTTTTTTGCTGAGGTAATTGGGGTTAAGTGACTTGCCCAGGGTCACATAGCTAGGATGTGTCTGGGACCAGATTTGAACTCGGGTCCTCCTGATTTCAGGAATGATGCTCTATCCACTGCACCACCTAGCTGCCCCTAACTGGTTCTCCCAGTTAGTCCTTTTTTTGTTTTTTTTTTTTAAATCTATAATTGGTGGGCTGATTAGCTCTCATGGTTCCAATTTTCATCTTTGAGCAGACAACTGCCAGATCTATACATCTATCCTTAACCTCCCTGCTTTGCAACTAAATATCCCATAGGCATTGCCAACTCAATATGTCCATAGTATAACTTTTTCTTGCCAAATCTGCCGCTTCTGAACTTCTCTGTTATTGTTGAGGACAGTATCATCCTTTCAAGTTGCAGTGTTGATGTCATGCCCATTCTTCAGTCTTGCTCACCTCACATATCTACTCAGTTGCCAAATCTTGTAATTTCTTTCACTACAACATCTTTCAAATAGACCTTTTAGAGAGCCACAGCCCAATACACGTTCTCATCACCTCATTCTTGGATGATTAGAATAGTTTGTGGTTTGCTCTCTCTGCTACAAGTCTTCCCAACTTCTGTCTATCCTCCTAACCTCCACTCAGCTACCGTAGTGATTTTCCTTAGGCAGAGGTCTGTTTTAACCTTGTACTCAGAAAATTATAGTGGCTTCCCATTTATCCCCAGGATCAAATTTAAATACTTGTTTATGGCACAACTTGGTGGTGCCATAGTGCACAGAGCATGGGGTCTAGAGTCAGAAGAGCCCGAGTTCAAATTTGACCTCAGATATTTACCAATTGTATGATCTCAGGCAATTGTCTTCTGAAAAATAATTCTTTGGCCTTTTCCTCTTCTTTTGCCTGAATTTTTACAAATTATCTGCCTCCAAAGCACACAGTACTTCTGCTATACTGCCCTGTTTGCTGTCCTTAATCCACAAGACTCTATCTCCCATTTTTGTGACTTTACATTGGCTTTCCCCTATACCTGGAATGCTTTCCCTCATAATGTGCACATCTTAGATAAACAGATTCTTTTAAAGTTCTCCTCAAATGCTCACGTGGGCAACAAGTATTTAACATGTGCCAGGTAAGTGCTGAAGTTACAAAGAAAGACAAAAGTATGGTCCTGACTCTTAAGAAATTCATGTTCTAGTTGGGGAGAGGCAGCATGTAAACAACACTGTAATATAAGTATTTATTTACATCTACATCTATTTCATTTATATCAGCTCTATTATCACTTCCTAACTCTATCTTTTTGTGCAGTCATTTTTAAGTCGTATTTGACTCTGTGACCCCATTTGAAGTTTTCTTGATTTGTCATTTTCTAATACAGTTTATTTTACAGATGAGCAAACTGAAGCAAAAGGTTAAATGATTTGCTTAGGATCACACAGCTAGTAAAACTCTTGAGATTGGATTTGAATTCAGGACTTTCTGATTTAAATTCATCATTCTATCCACTATGACATAGTGTCTATCTGACATAAGACTAGGAATTATCAGCATAGAGATGATAATTATGGCTATTGGCGCTGATGAAAGGTTATAGAGCAGAGGTTCTTGACCTGGGAGGTCTAGGGATAGATTTCAGGAAGTCTGAACTTGGATGAGAGAAAAAATTACATCTTTATTTTCTCTAACCTCTAATTGAAATTTACCATTTCCTTCAAATATTTAAAAGTATTATTTTGAGAAAAGGTATAAAGGCTCTCCCAAACTGCCAAAGGGGCTCATAACACAAAAAGGATTAAATACCCCTAGTATAAGAGCTGTTGGAAGGTGATTCAGGCCAGTTCCAATAGTTTTGTGATGAAGAGTCATCTACATCCAAAGACAGGACTGTGGGAACTGAGTGTGGATCACAACATTGTTTTTTCACTTTTGTTGTTGTTTGCTTGCTTTTTGTTTTCTCAATTTTTTTCCCTTTTTGATCTGATTTTTCTTGTGCAGCATGATAATTGTAGAAATATGCATAGAAGAATTACACATTTAACATTTATTGGATTATTTGCCATCTTACATAATGGGGGGAAGGAGGGAGAAAAAAATTTGGAACACAGGTTTTGTAAGGGTGAATGTTGAAAACTATGCATGTGTTTTGAAAATAAAAAACTTCATCTATAAAAAAAAGAGATGTTGTAGGCCTCACTAGTAGGGAAACAGCACGGTTGTATTAAAAACAAAAACATCCAAAACCACATTTTTATGTCAAAAGATCCAGAAGAAGCCTTTGACAAAGTACAGCATCCATTTATACTAAAAGCCTTTTGAAATATATACTTTTTTAATGTCATAAAAAGCATCTAAAACCAAAAGCAAGGTTATATGTGTTGAAGATGAGAAGTTTTTCCAGTAATTATAGGGGTAAGGCAAGAATTGTCACTCTTCCCACTATTATTTGATATAGTTCTGCAAATGCTACTAAGAGTTCTTCAAGTTTCTTAAGGACAGGAATTATTTTTCCTTCTTATTTGAATCCTCAGCTGTTAATACAAATTTTGGCACATGTTAATCACTTAACTAATCATTGTTGATTGAATGTTTAGAATAGTATTAAAACCTAATAAATTTGAAAATAGAAAAGCTCTTAAAAGAGTTCCCCCATTTAGCTGTCATTAGATTCCATCCATTGTCATATCATTGTTTCAGGACAATCAATTTCTGTAGGTTATTTAAATTCTGCCTATTAAGTCTGATGGAAGGGGCAGCTAGGTGGTGCAGTGGATAGAGTAGTAGCCCTGAAGTCAGGAGGACCTGAGTTCAAATTTGGTCTCAGACACAATACTTCCTAGCTGTGTGACCCTGGGCAAGTCAGTTAACCCCAATAGCCTCAGCAAAAAATAAATAAGCAAGCAAACAAACAAAAGTCCCTGTTAGAAAAGGATTGAGTTTAAAGCAATATATATATATTTTTAAATAAGATCAGGGATCTCTTAGGCCATTTAGTCAAACTCCCTCTTTTTTTTTTTTTTAATAACTTTTTATTGACAGAACCCATGCCTGGGTAATTTTTTTAAAACAACATTATCCCTTGCACTCACTTCTGTTTCTACTTTTCCCCTCTCTCCCTTCACCCCCTCCCCCAGATGGCAAGCAGTCCTACACATGTTAAATATGTCACAGTATATCCTAGATACAATATATGTGTGCAGAATCGAATAGTTCTCTTGTTGCACAGGGAGAATTGGATTCAGAAGGTAAAAATAACCTGGGAAGAAAAACAAAAATGTGAATAGTTTATATTCATTTTCCAGTGTTCTTTCTCTGGGTGTCCATCCTTGATCAATTGAAACTGAGTTAGAGCTTCTCTTTGTCAAAGAAATCCACTTCCATCAGAATACATCCTCATACAGTATCGTTGTTGAAGTGTATACTGATCTCCTGGTTCTGCTCATTTCACTTAGCATCAGTTCATGTAAGTCTCTCCAAGCTTCTCTGTATTCATCCTGCTGGTCATTTCTTACAGAACAATAATATTCCATAACGTTCATATACCACAATTTACCCAGCCATTCTCCAATTGATGGGCATCCATTCATTTTCCAGCTTCTAACTACTACAAACAGGGCTGCCACAAACATTTTGGCACATATGGGTCCCTTTCCCTTCTTTAGTATCTCTTTGGGGTATAAGCCCAGTAGAAACACTGCTGGATCAAAGGGTATGCACAGTTTGATAACTTTTTGAGCATAGTTCCAAATCGCTCTCCAGAATGGCTGGATGTGTTCACAATTCCACCAACAATGTATCAGTGTCCCTGTTTTCCCACATCCCCTCCAACATTCCCCATTATCTTTCCCTGTCATTCTAGCCAATCTGACAGGTGTGTAGTGGTATCTCAGAGTTGTCTTAATCATTTCTCTGATTAATAATGATTTGGAGCATATTTTCATATGGCTAGATATAATTTCAATTTCTTTGTCTGAGAATTGTCTGTTCATATCTTTTGACCATTTATCAATTGGAGAATGGCTTGATTTCTTATAAATTAGAGTCAGTTCTCTATATATTTTGGAAATGAGGCCTTTATCAGAACTTTTGACTGTAAAAATGTTTCCCCAGTTTATTGTTTCCCTTCTAATCTTGTCTGCATTAGTTTTGTTTGTACAAAAACTTTTCAATTTGATATAATCAACATTTTCTATTTTGTGATCAATAATGATCTCTAGTTCTTCTTTGATCATAAATTTGTTCCTCTTCCACAGATCTGAGAAGTAAACTACTATGCTCTTCCAATTTATTTATAATCTCATTCTTTATGCCTAGATCATGAACCCATTTTGACCTTATCTTGGTGTACAGTCAAACTCCCTCTTTTTACTGATGAGCCATTTGAGACCCAGAAAAATGAATTATGACTTGCCCAAGATCACCTAGTAAATTCGAGTGCAGGATCTGAATCCAGGTCCTCTGCCTAGAGACAATATTCTTTCCACTGTGGAGGCTACTTTACTCAAGCAATTGGTTGAATTTATTAAATCAATTTATGGTTATTCAGGATCTTCTTGAAGCCTTCTGATGAGGGGGAATGCCTCACCTCTTAAGGTAGGCCCATTAAACTTTTGGATTCCTTTCATTGTTAGAAAGCTTTTTTGGATATCAGGCTGAAAGTTGTCTTTTTTTTTTTTTTTTTTTTTTAATTTTTACCTTTGTTTCTGCCGGTACCTTCTAAGAACAAACGGAATACATCAAAATCAAATCCCTCATCTTTGCAAATGTATTACCCTTTACAAGAATTACTTCTGAGGGACTGTGATAGGTTCTCCAAACTGGAACCTTTTTAAGAAAGGGTATTTTGCATTAAAGTATATCTTCTGTTCTATCTCTCAATATGTATTATAACTAGACCTTTCCTGACTTTGCAGGTTTCAATGAAATTTGTAAAAAGTTTTTGGATGCCTTTGCTTTGACATATTCATTTTAGAGTTTATATCTTCTTTTTCTCTTCTTTCCAGCAAGACTTGCCTTATAACAAAGATAAAAATACTTTTTGATATTTCCTTATGCATTATTTCATATCCATAGTTCTGCCTTTTTTATGAAAAGGTGTTGTTTACTCGTGTGCAACTCTTCTTGACTCCATTTGGGGTTTTCTTGACAAAAAGATAGAGTGCTTTGCCATTTCCTTTACCAACTCATTTTACAGAGGAAATTTTCTCGTCTCTTTTCACTGATCAAGCTTGGCCATTATACTTATACATTATTTTGTTTTATTCTATTGTCCTTTCTATTTACTTTGTTGTGGTCATTGTATATATTATTCTCCTAGTTCACTTATACCTAGGTCCTCAACACAAATAACAAATCCCACAAATGATAGATTTATTCAAACTTGCACTGCATATTTGCATTAAACTGGAATCAATTATCATGTTTTACATAATTATAACTTTGAATAGTACTAATTTGAATATATATAGTAAACTTCATTCTAATCAGGATCTAGGATCTAATCATTTTAATCACACTAATCAGGACCTAGTTATATTCCACTTGGCATTGGTACATGTAAGCTTTCAAATACTTCTGCATCATACATATTGTTTCTTACAGTACATAAAATTTTATTATATTTACATGTAACAGTGTCTGAGGTATGGGGGTATTTGATCAAATAAGAAAACTAGCTGTTCCCTCTCTGATGGCCCTCACCCTCGGGTAGTTGCAGTCTCTCTTTTCTACCTTTCTCCTTCCATTGGTATAACTTTTTCTCTAATTGCTATTAGCTTCACTCCATACAGAAATCTACTTAAGTACAGACAGAGCAAGATAATAGGTGGGCATAGTGGCCTCTGTAATAGCTTGCCTTTCCCTCTATTTGTCAGGAACTTCTAAGCTTATCTTTTGCTCAAAGGAAAAACAGGATTCAGTCTTTTGTCTCACTTTCAGAATTTATAAAATATAGAGCAATGATTTTCTTTTCATTTAGTTCCAGAGCCCCCAGCTAGGAAGATCCTAACCATTCCCAATAAACATTTTTTCTGTGTAAATTGACAGCCATGGCTCCTCACTCATACCATTGCTAAAAATGAAACACATACAAGCTAGATGTTCTATTGTTGACCATTTTTTTAATGCTATAGATATGAATGGGCAAAAATATAAACAAACTGTAAAGAACAGGTATGCCTTAGAATACAAGATGAGCTTGCCCTCCTTCCCTCCTTTCCTCCCTTCTTCCACCCTCCTTCTTTTCCTCCCTTCTTCCTCTCTCCCTCCCTTTTTCCTCTCTGGCAAAAACAACAAAACAAGTAAGCAGAAAACAATCCAAAAAACATATCTTATGAAGAACTTCCAATTTATGTATAATAAAAGTGAGACCCAGAGAAATTTCAAGATTACAGTCAAAGACTTGGTCCCAAAGCCACTGCCTTCAGGGGGCAGGGAGCCATCCTCCTTTAGAGTTATTGTAGGCTTAAGGGTTGAAACCAATTTAAACACTGAAATAGCTGTAGCTTCCTTGTTTCTGGTCATAAGTATGCACAAGAGCACACCACGAGGAGCGTTTTTGATTTATTGATTGTATGAGTTGTCTGGGACACGGCTGCTTCAGCCTGCCGACCCAAGGAGAGAAAATCTTACCTTGCCAGCTGAATTCACTCTGGGTCAAAATTCCAGGGGATCAGAAGATTTAGAACTGGAGGGAGATGTTAGAGAGCCTCAACTCTACCCCCTTTCTCCTTTCCCTTCCCCATTTTTCTTGGTACTTGGTTATGTTCAGTGTCTAGCACAGTGAGTGCTTAATAAATGTTTGTCAATTAATTAAATACCTGCTCTGCACCAAGCACTAGAAATATAAAGATAAAAATGAAATAAGTTTTCCCCTAAAGGAAAGACTTGCATTTTAGGAAAATCAATTTGACAGCTGAGTGCAGGAGAGACTTAGATTATAAAATGTGTGCGTGTGTGTGTGTGTGTGTGTGTGTGTGTGTGTGTGTGTGTATGTGTGTGTCTTTGTGCCTGTATACACAGAAAAGTAAATAAAAATCTACAAATAGTAATTTCCTGGGGGAAAGGCACTAGTGGTAACAATATCTGTAACAGGGACAACGAGGTATCTATTAGGTTTATAGAATTGTATTCTTGTTTCTGCCTCACAGGATTGCTGTAAGGGTGAAACAAGCTCATGGCTTCTTAGCTCTGGAACTGAAAGGGACTTTCAAGCTCATCTCTGATGCAGTTCTCTTATTTTATAGATGGGAAAATTGAGACACAGAGGAAGGTAAATGGCCCTTCTAAGGTCACACAATTAACAAATAACAGTAAGGAAAATAAGAAGCTATGACCTCTAACTCCAAAGTTGAACTAGATCTTCTTGCATCCTTCTGGTTTTAGGCTAAAGTTTTCTAACCTTTTTCTGAATCATTGTTCCTATGAATCTATTTGGAGTGTTTTTGAATGTATGAGATAAAATATATGAAATATAAAGGAAAGCAACATATGAGATTATAAGGAAAATGAATTATAATAAATAATGAAAAATAAATATAATTAATTTATTAAAATAAAAGCAATAAATTAGTATATTATGAAATAATGTAATGTCATAATTATAGCATATAGAACATCAGAATTATAAAATGTTAAAATATAATAAAATTGTGATAATGAACCATATATATCATAGTCATAAAATAGTTATAAAAATATTAAATAATTCATTGAGATTAGGTTAAGAAATCCTACTATAGATCTCATGATAGGAGAGAGGAAAAGAAAATGGGAAGAAGATGAAGAAAAGGAAAAAATACCTATGGTAAGGAATTGGAGAATGTCCATTTCAGGAAATCTTTAATAATATCTATACCATGAGGCTGACTACCCTACTTTAAATGGTAGATCTGTCCTTTGCCGTAACCTTGGGAGAATGTGAGTGCCATGATTCTATAAAGCATGATTTGTTTACCTTTGCCTAGAGGCAGTGTGTCATAATGGGGCACTCAGGTGAAAGAATCCTGTTCTTGAAGTCTGGAGAGATGGGCTCAAGATGACCTCCAAGGTTCTTTCTGGCACTAAATTTATGATCCTATCAACCAGACAACAAGCATTTATTAAATACCTACTGTGTGCTAAGTGCTAGGGATATTATGATTCCTTCTGCACCCCAGACCCAGTGAATACACACAGACATACACAAAAGGCTTTGGGACTGGCAAGGCTTAGGGCTTGGGATGAGAAAAGAAGGCAGGCAGATGTGTCTGCCCATGGATTGACTTTGATGCATTGTAAATAACCTAGAATCATTTCTGGGTGGACGTGCGGTGACTGTGATGTGCAGAAAACCCATTAATTCCTTTGGCTGAGGCCACAGCAGGCCCCTGTGATTAATTAACACACTGGAGGACAGAGCAGAGATTCAAAAAGATCTTGACAGGCTAGAAAATTGGGCTAAATCTAACAAGATGAAATCAAATAATCAGTAAACAAGCATTTATTAAACACCTACTATGTGCCAGGTACTTGGTGATACCATTTTTTTTGTATCACCATTCCCTATTCCTGCTTTGTAGGAGCTGACAACAAGGGAGACAACATATATCTATATATACACATACATATTTATGTAAAGTATAAATTATATATGTACATATAGATACTATATTTATATCTATATATCTATGTTAAATGAATACAAGATAGTTTGGGGAGGGAGGACACTAAATCAATCTTCATTTGACTTTTCATGACCCTTTTTGGTGTTTTCTTGTCAAAGTTACTGGTGTAGTTTTTTATTTTTCTTCTCCATCCATTTTATAGATGAAGAAACGGAGGCTAAAAGAGTTAAGTGACTTGTCCAGGTTCATACAGCTAGCAAATATCTGAGGTTGGATTTAAATTCAGGTCTTTCTAACTCCAGACTCAGTTCTGCTTTGGACATCTAGCTGCCTTAAGTACCTACTATGGGCCAGGAATATAAACACAAACAAGCAAGACAATCCCTATCCTCCAGAGGTTTACATTCTAATGGAGGAAAAACCCATGAGGGTCATGGAGTACTTGCTCCCTGTGACATATTGAAGAGAGGCCTGGGAAGTAAATATAACGGAGGCTTGGGCCCCATGAAAGAAGCTCAAATATCAACATGGTTCAGGGGAGGTGTCTGACCTGGGGGAGAGAGCATTCTGAGCTACTGCTGGTCTGATCAGCCACGGTTGGACACGTATAACTTGGCTCTAACAAAGAGATGTCATTTTGGTTCTTTGACAAGGAAGGACAACCACCAAAGACCTGTCGGAGGAAGATGAAGAAGATGGTGGGGGAGCTTGCTGATGGATCGGTTTAAAGGGTACTGTTATTTTCTAGGATTCAACTCAAAGAGAGAAGGGCTTCTTCCTTTTGTGATAATATTTTTAGATGCCGAGATCCTTCAGGGACCGCCCCACTTCCTCCTGCTGCTCAGAAGAGAGCAGAGAGTTATTTAATCTTCCTGAATGTGTTTCTTTCTGGGCAGCTGTTAATGGAATGTTGCAGGGGGGCCATCTATGAAAATCTGTGTTCTTTGGCTTTTGACCAACTGGGAAAAGTCTGGAAAATCTGGCATTTTAAATCACTTTCCCTCAGTCCAGATTCGATCCAATTTTGAAAGCATTTATGGGCAAAGACGCTATGCTGAATGTTGAAACTGCAGGGATTAAAATGAAAACAAACAAACAAACAAAAAAGATACTGATCCTCAGGATCTGAGGAGAGAAGTGAAACATGGTTGGGGTCATCTAGATGCAGTAGATTACATGAGGTTTTCATTCATCAGGACAATGAAGACTGAGGGAAGGTGTCCTGTAGGGCATCATTGACTATTACTGAATCTCTTCATCAATTCATCAGAAAATAGTGAATAATACTTGCCATTAAATACCTGTTGTTCTTTTTTTTCTTTTTTAGTAGTAAGTTTATTTTTAAAACATTGCTTTAGGAATCATGTTGAGAGAGAAAAATCAGAGCAAAAGGGAAAAACCATGGTAGAGAGAAAAAAAACCCCAGAAAAAAGAAGTGAACATAGTTTGTGTTGCTTTGTATTCAGTCTCCTTAGATCTTTCTCTGGATGCAGATGGCATTTTCTGTCCAAAGTCTATTGGGATTGCTTCAGATCATTGAACCGCTGAAAAGAATATCTGTTATTCTCCATGTAGATCTTTCAGAAACCCGAGTTTCTTTCAAAGAATATTCCCACCCCTAGCTTCCAAGTGCTGGGTACAAGTAGACACTTAATAAATGCTTGCTGTTTATGTGTGAGACCCATGTGAGAATCTTTATAAGACATATTCCTGTCCTTGATTCTAACTTGGGGGATGGGATGAGGGGCTCAAAATCAAGTTGGAGAATTGGGGGCATTTATATAAATAAACAAGATTACTGACTTTTCTCTCTGGATATAATCAGAACCCGCATTTCTAGAGTATTTTGCCTGAATCACTCTTTTGCCCAATCATGCTTTTACCTGATTTCATATGGCAGAAGGAATAAATATTTAGGTAGCACCTACTGTATGTTATGCACTTTACAGATATTACAATTGAGGAAAATGAGGCACACAGGGTTAAATGCCTTGCCCAAGTCACACAGCCAGCAAGTATCTGAGATCAGATTTGAACTCAGGAAGATGAGTCTTTCTGGTTCCAAGCTCAGTGCTCTATCCACTGAGCCACCTTGGTACCCAAAGCATAGAATAGTAAGTAGGAATAAGTGTTTATTGAACAAATGGATGAATGCAGTCCAAGCTATTTAGTTGCAGCAGCATGACTTAGTGACTAGATACTAGGTCTACAGTCATGAAGAGTTTAAATTCTGCTTCAGACACTCATTATCATTGGATAAGCCATTTAAGTATTGTCTACTTCAGTTTCTTCATTTGCAAAATGGGGATAATTCATAGGGTTATTGTAAAGATCAAATGAGGTAACACATGAACTGTTTTATAAGCCTTAAAATGCTATATAAATGTTGGTTATTGTTATTACTGCTTTTTTATTTCATCAGATTACCCTTTGTCTACCTCAGTTTCCTCATTTGCAAAATGAAGATAATTCATAGGGTTATTGTGAAGATCAAATGAAGTAACATATAAACTTTTATCAGCCTTAAAATGCTATATAAATGTTGGTTATTGTTGTTACTTTTTTATTTTATCAGATTAGACAGAAGTACTGACTACTTCAGTTTTCTCATTTGCAAAATGAAGATAATTCATAGGGTTATTATGAAGATCAAATGAGATAACATGTAAACTATTTTATATGCTTCAAAGTGCTATATAAATGTTGATTATTGTTGTTACTGATTTTTTATCAGGTTACTCCCAAATATGGTGAGTGTTTTTTTAAAATAATATTTTATTTTTCTAAATACCTGTATAGGTGGTTTTCAACATTCATTTTTTTTCTTTCTTATTTTTTTGTTATTTAAAAATTTTTAATAATAGCTTTTAATTTTCAAAATAGATAAGATAGTTTTCAACATTCACCCTTGCAACACTCTGTGTTCTAAATTTTTCTCCCTCCATTCTCCCTGCTTCCTCCCCTAGACAACAAGCAGCCCAATATAGGCCAAACACGTGTAAGCCTTCTATACATATTTCCACATTTATCATGCTGCATACTAAAAAAAATCAGATCAAAAAGGGGAAAAATTAGAAAGAAAGGGAAAAAAGCCAAGCAAACAACAAAAAGGTGCAAATCCTATGTTGTGATCCACATTCAATTCCCAAATGGAGGCAGATGGCCCCTCCATCACAAGTCCATCAGAACTGGCCTGAATCACTTCATTGTTGAAAAGAGCCTCATGCATTACAGTTGATCACATTATTTTATTGTTGTTCTGTACAATTTTCTCTGAGTCAAGAAGATCCGGGTTCAAGGCCCACTTGGATTTACTCTGGTTTTATCTAGGCAAGTTTCTCCATCTCTCAGTCACCCAAGGAAATTCTCTGGGCAGGTGCTAATTTTAACACTGGTAATGAGTCTCCCCATTAAGAGTTCTAAATACCCAGAAACATGAGGAGGCCCAAAGAAATGGACTTGATTAATTTAACTTAAAATTTTTAACTCACTAAACATTTATTAAGTACCTATAAGCATTTATTAAACATTTATTAAGCACCACTAAACATGTTCTGGGCACAATGCTAAGAGCTGAGAATACAAATAAGAAAAAAGAAAAACAGTTCCTGAGCTCAATGGGCTTGCAATCTAACAACACACAAAAGGAAGCGGGAGTATGGGAGTCAGGGGAGTCTTGTTCCCTGAAGCTGAAACCTAGCAGAGCTGCAGATGGAGAGTGGGGTGATCTGGAAAGTCCAGTTACTGCCTCCTATAAAGGGAGGAGTTAAGTAGCCTTCTAGCCCTTCTATCAAAAGGGAAAAGAGACTGAAAAAAGTGAAAAGGTGTCCAGAATCCAAGGCTGAGTTAGCAGACTTCATTAATTTTATAGCTGACCATTTATGGTCTGCTTTTAGGTTTTCAAAGTGATTTACATAATTTGTAAGCAGCAGCTTAAGTATTTGAACTTCAGACCTCCAAGAGCCAAGTTCATTAACCCGTTATGTGTCACAGCCTCCCAGTATTAAGTCCCATTTGTGACTTGCTCCCACAGAGCATTATGCTAAAGAGTCCAAAGTCAGGAATTCAAGGGTGTGTGTGTGTGTGTGTGTGTGTGTAAAACTTGTTAGTTTTGTTCTTTTTTTTTAGACCATAGATTATGCTCTAAGTCCCAGGATACTGACCCTCCTCCCCCAAATAAAAGCATTTCAGGAATGCTTAAGGGGCTTCTAATTCAATATTTTTTTTCATTAACAAAAATTCTATTTACCTCCTCCCACCATCCTTGCACTGGAAAACAAAACAAAACACTTGTAACAAAGATGCATAGTCAAGCAAAATGAATTCTCACACTGTCCACATCTGAATTTATCCAAGTTAAATATGTTCCATTGGTGACTGTGCATGCACACCCATGCACACACACACACATGTGTGTGCATATAATATTGAAACACACCCATAAACACATATTAACACACATATACACACATACATGGTTTATATATTATATTAAACATCCCCACAGATATATATACATATAGACATATACATGTATGTGTATGTTATATATGTAATAGACATATATATAATATTTATATATATCCATGAACACATATAGACACACACATACATACATACATAATCTATATATTAAATGTCCCCACAGATATATATATATATATACATACATATAGACATATGCATGTATATCATATATATATGTAATTGACACATACAATATTGATATACACCCATAAAACATACATACATGTGTGTATGTATTAAACATCCTCATACACAGATATAGACACATAGATATGCACATGTATGTGTATTTTTATAGACACATAATATTGACACACATCCATGAATACACACACATGTATATATTAAATATTCTCATATACAGATATAGGCAATATAGACATATATATTATACTATATATACATGTGCATATTGTATATGTAATACACACATCATATTGATATACACCCACAAACATGTATACACACATATACATGTGTGTATATATAAAACATCTTCATAGACATATAGGATATATGCATGGCTATATTATATATGTACTCATAGACACACATATAATATTGATATACACTCACAAACACATATAGACACACACATGAATATATATACATGTGAATGTATTAAATATCCTCACAGGTATACACACATGTAGACATACATGTATGTATATATTGTATATGTAATATGCCCACAATGTAATATTGATCTACTCCCATAACATATAGACACACACATATATACATACATGTGTATATATTGAAAATCCTCATAGACAGATATACATACATAGACATATACACACATATTTATTACATACATACAGTCATAGACAAAATATAATAAATCTACGTCCATAAACACGCATACATGCATATATACATGCACATGCATGTGTGTATATATCAATCAAATATCCTCATAGACACATAAAGACATATAGATGGTTGTGTATTACATATATATATACACCCCCCCCAGATATACATATATAAATATATATCCATAAACACATATAGATACACATATATATGCATGTATGTATATATTAAATATCCTCATAGACATATACATGTATGTGTATATTATATACATATTTATATACATCTATATCTATATATTTAACCATATTCTGCGCCCTGAGTTCATCAACTCTCTGTTTGTCTCAATTTCTTCATCTGTTAAATGAGAGTCATAATAATACTTAATCTCCCAGAGTTGATGTGGGGGGATCAAATAAGATGATCGTAAAATGCTTAGCACAGTGCCTGACATGTGGTAACTGCTATAGAGATGTTGTTGTTGTTGTTATTTGTACTTCATTCTCAAAGAGGACCATGACTTGGAAGTGAATAGGATTTAAGTCAGGGAGGGCTTTGCAAGGTCACCTGCCTCAGTTTCCCCTTCAGAGCCATCTGGGTCCAGTGGCAAGATATAGAGCAGAATGACTGGAGATGGCCCTGGATGCAATGGGAGACTTTGGTCTTTTTAGGATAAGGACTTTAATCGATCTCAGTTTCACTGAAGAAGGCTAGGTAAGAAATGAGGCAAAGAATGGCCCTTTTTTTTTTTTTTTAACTTTGCACCCCCCCCCCCAAAAAAAAAGAAAGAAAGAAAAATCAACCTGGGAGTAGAGTGATGACTGGCAGTGTTTCTGGCCCAAACAGCAACAATTAATGTTTATTATTGTCTCTCTTTTCTTACAAGATAAAATCTATGAGGGCTGGGACAGTCTCCCTTTTTGTCTTTGCAGCCCCCAACCTGGGCAGAGATATTCAAATATGATCTAGAAGGTTACCTTCAAGACCATTTAGTCCAACACTTTTGTTTTACAAATGAAGCCAGAGAAGTGATTTGTCCAGTGTTGTATGGGTGTAAAATAGTGGAGCTGGGATTTGAATTCACCTTCCAAGCTTTGATTTCCAGCCATCTTCTTTCTCTCCTTTATTGCCACTTTTCTTTTTTCCGCTTCATTTGTTCATAAAACAAAACAAAACAAAACATTCCTCCATGCATTAGGATCTCCTAATGTGGACTATAATTCTCAGCTAATTAGACAGATTTACAATTGGGCAAAACAACCCCCAACATGTGTATTCTCTCTAGCTTCCCAGATGTCCTTGAGATAAAGTTACATCTTCAAAAGGGTTCATTTCAATATATTTTGTCAGGGTGCAAGACTCAGGTGTTTGCATATTTTAAGTGAGGAAGAAGAACAAGAAAATAAATTGTTTAAGGATTAAATTCTCCCTACTCTGGACTCTTTCCAGATCTATGGGTCCCCTCCAGACTTCAGACAAAATTATCATTCTTTTCTTTCTGCTTCTCTCCCTCAATCTGTCCTAGAAATGTGTATCACCCAAGTGAAGCTCCATCATCTAGTGGGGAGAAGGAAGGAAGGCACAGTAAAATGAAATCTGCATAATCTAGATAAGAATTCAGCACACCGAAGCCCTCATATTCTGTACATGACTTTGATGCTTCCCTGCAGGTGTCAGATTTCACCTAGGATAAGAGCATTTTCAAAGGGAGCGGAATTAGGTTGGGATGCTTTGATGATTTGGAGCAAAAATGTTTGCCCCAGATACTGAAGGCTGAAAAACAAACAAAAACTGAAGGACGGATTCTCAGAATTGGAAGACATCCAAGAGGCCAGCTGGTCAACCTTCTATCTGAACAGGAATCCCTTCTCTAACATCCCTGACAAGTGGTCATCCAGACCACTTCTCTTGTGCTGAAAGACGTCCAGGGAGCAGACATCCTCCTCTTATGGAGGGAGCCCGTACAGCTCATTGCTGGGGTCTTCTTGGATACTGAGTCTCCTGCCCCTTGTTTGCAGCTTCTGCCCATCTGTGGGTCAGACAAAAGAATTCTATGCATCCTTAGGCCAGGGATGGAGAGAAGGACTGGACCTGTGACTACAATAATATAGGGAACTCCTGCATAAAGAAACTCCTTCCACAAATGTAGGTTTAACCTTCTCTGAAATATAATAGCTAACATTTATATAATACTAGCTATTAAATATTTTAGAATTATAGATAAACATTACATTTTATTTATAGATAATATACATTATATATTATAGAATTATATCATAAATAGTACACATTATGTATTGTAGAATTATAGATATAGATTATATAATTTGATATCACACATTATCAAATTCTATAATGTGATGCTTCTTACATATTATATAATTCAGCTTGCAAAAATACTTTACAAATGTTATCTTTATTTATCTACGTGATAATTCTAGGACAAAGTGCTATTCTAATCCCAATTTTACAGATAAGGAAACTGAGACTCAGAGAGGTTAAGAGTGTCTTGACTCAAGTTGCATAACAGAAAAAATGTCTGAGGCAGAATTTGAACTTCCTGGCTCCAAGTCCAGTGCTCTTCCCACCTGCTGCTTCTTAGAAAGTTGTCTAGACTTGAAAGTTTAGGGACTTGCCCAGGATCACCTAGCCATTCTGTGTCAGAGGAAGATCTTGAATACTGATCTTTCTGTCTTGGAGACCAATTCATTATCCACTACAACATGACCAGTCTTATTTTACAGCCCTTACTGACGGGATCTTTTATTTTATTTGTATAAGCTCCCAGGGTATCCTTCTACCAGTACAGGTCAATATTTGCTCTTCTACTGATGGTGTAATGGAGTTGCCTTGAGCCTGTAGGTTCAGCCATACTAAGTCACACAGCCACTTGGGAAGCATGGAGTGGATAGAGAGCTTTGGAGATCCAAAGTGGCTCCATCCAAGATGGCTCCATTCAAGGTTGCTCTGTCCACTTCTTCCTGTTGCTTATCACTTGAGAGCCATTCTAGTTATCTGGTCCTGACCCTTCTTTGGGTCAAATGTCCTTAGTTCCGACAATCAGTCCCCCATATAGCATACTCTTGGGGACTTCTAGAATGCTGATCGCATTCCTCTGGAGGCTCTTCAGCTTGTCCATATCTTCCAAAAACGTGTTCCCCAAAACAGAATCCCCCATCTGGGATATCGCTAGGAGAATGTACAGACTGTTTCCTTCTTAGGTCTTTTCAAATGTGTCTTAGTGGAATTTTAACTTTATTCCCCCTGCCCTTTTCTGTCATACTTCTGAGTTTTATTGAACTTGGAGTCTATTCAACCAGATGGATTATAGTTTAACCATCATGCCCCATCTTGTACAGGTGATATTTTTTAACTCAAGCAAAAGATCTTATATATGTTATTGTATTTGATTGAACTCCCTGGATTAGCCTATCAACAAGACGTTTTTGCATCCTACTTGTTTTGTGCCATAGGCAGCTTTGATAAATGGATCTTCTATGCACTGAACCAAGTCATTGATAAAAACATTAAAGAGCATATGGCACGCACAGAACCTTTTGGCGTTCCATTGGAGACCTTCCAAACTGAAATCAAACCACCAGCGAATGACTGCTTCTTTGGTCATTCCACTAGTTCTTAACCTAGCTAATCATACCATTGTTTAATTTACATCTCTCATTTTCTTCTAGGATATGATGGGGGATGTTTTCCCCAAAATGCTTTCCTATAATTTATATAAATTAAATTTACAGCATTCTCATAATCCAGCAATCTTATAGCTCTGTGAGAAAAGAAAATGAGTTACTCTGGCATGAGCTGTTCAATTTTTAAATTAAACTATTTATTAAAACCTTAATATTGAGCAGCAATACAACTAATTAAACTTGCTTAGCAACTATTTACATTGACATTATTTAATTTTAACTCATAAAATGTCATAACTTTCTAGCCACTCCTTTAAGCTTCCAAGATTTTATTTGAACTCATTCATTTGCATTCACTTTTCCACTGGCGTGGTTACTGCGTGCTCTAGCCTTCAGATTCTGCTTTTGTCCTTTTATATTACATTTATTTTCTTTGTATATACTATCAGAGAGCAGAAAGGCATTTCAGAGTCCATTTAACTTAACCCTATCCTTTTACAAATGAAAAAGGAAGTGAGAAAGCATTGAAAGAAGAGAGCTCAGAGAGGGAGAAGAGAGGAGGAAGAGGGGAATAGGGAAAAGAGAAGAGGGAGGGAAAGAGAGAAGGAGAAAGAGAGTGGGAGAAAAATGAGGGGGGAGAGACAGAGACAGAGAGACAGAGACAGAGAGAGACAGAGAGACAGAGAGACAGAGACAGAGAGACAGAGAGACAGAGAGAGAGAGAAAGAGACAAAGAGACAGAGAGAGAGACAGAGACAGAGAAACAGAGAGAGAGACAAAGAGACAGAGAGAGAGAGACAAAGAGAGAGAGAGAGACAAAGAGACAGAGAGAGAGACAGAGAAAGAGAGAGACAGAAAGACAGAGAGAGAGAGACAGAGAGAGACAGAGCTAGACAGAGAGACAGAGAGAGACAAAGAGACAGAGAGAGACAGAGAGACAAAGAGAGAGAGAGAGAGAGAGACAGAGAGAGAGAGACAGAGAGAGACAGAGATAGACAGAGAGAGAGACAGAGAGAGAGAGACAAAGAGACACAGAAAGACAGAGAGAGAGACACAAAGAGACAGAGAGAGAGACAGAGACACAGAGAGAGAGACAAAGAGACAGAGAGAGAGACAGAGAGAGAGAGAGACAAAGAGAGATAGAAAGAGAGGGAGACAAAGAGAGAGACAGAGAGAGAGAGAAAGACAAAGAGAGACGGAAAGAGAGGAAGACAAAGAGAGAGACAGACAAAGAGAGATAGAAAGAGAGGGAGACAAAGAGAGAGACAGAGAGAGAGAGAAAGACAAAGAGAGATGGAAAGAGAGGGAGACAAAGAGAGAGACAGAGAGACAGAGAGAGAGAAAGAGAAAGAGAGAGAGAGCGAGAGACACAGAGAGAGAGACAGAGACAGAAAGAGAGAGAGAGACAGAGAGAGAGAGAGAGAGAAATTTGCTCAAGGCTAATCCCCACACAGGTATAGTAAGAGGATTGGAACCCAGGTCCTTTTGACTCAGAAGCAGTGCTTCCTATAGAGAGGCATTGGGTAGCAATTGCATCACAGTGATACATTTCATTTTGCCAATTCTCCTACGGTCAGATATTTAAGTTGCTTCCAAGTTTTAAAAATTGCGTATAAAGCTCTCAGTGGAAAACTTTGGAGAGACAACCCTTTTGTTGGTTGTTTTGTTATTTGCTGTTCTTTCCCCTTATTTGCAACATTGGAGCAACTTTTGCTTTTCTCCATTACAGTACTTGTCTCATTTTCTGTTGTGATGACCATGTATTTAAAATCAGCTGGAGTCAGGAATTTATGTTAAGGAGAAAATCTTCAATCTTTATTCTTTTTGAGGTGAAGGGGGATTGTGATAGCAATATGGGCAGCTGAGACAGGAAGCCAGCCAGCAGAGGTGAAGGGGGATTGCAGGTGAAGAGAGGTCGCGATAGCAATGCGAGTAGCTGTGTCAAGACGCCAGCCAGAAGTCTCTCTTTCCATTCCCCTGCCTCCACCCACCAAAATCGTCATTTCCTATACAACACATCAGGACTTGCACAAAGAGTGGGTGGGGGCCATTCTTTCTCCAAGCTTATATATTAATAGAGTATGGTCCAATTACTATTTAGCCTCACGTGCTTGGGATCTCAGTGCATCAACTCGAGCCTCAGCCCATTATACTCTGTATCTTGTAATAATCATTGACAGTGGAGATGCAGCCAAGATAATGGATCATGAGGGCAAATTAAAACCTGGCTGCCCCCACACCTGTTTCTGCAATGATCTAAGAGTGGTGAATGGGAAATTAAAAGAGATCATTTTTCTAGCCTAATATCACAAATTTGACTCACAGGCAAAGTTATCAATGCAGGTTCTAGGGAACGGGGATACAGAAACATCACAGGTACCCAGTATTCAGAGCTCCAAGAGAGATCAATAGAGTAGAGCAAAAAATAAATAAAACATTATAGTAGAATGAAGAAGAATTGATTCAGAAAAACAGAGTAAAATAATACATAAGGAAAAAAAAACTTAATGAGGATTAATGGACCTTCCAAGAATTTCTGATGAAAAATTTGGTACTTGGTGGAAACTTTGAAGAATAAAAACTGAAGTAAAGAGAAAGCAAAAAGATGAATACAAATGAGCAATTAGAAATGACTTCATAAGGATGAAATGTTTGCATTGTGCTCAGGAAGGCCGGGGTCAGAGGATATGGGGGAATGATACAAACTTCTAAGCTTCATGATGTCAGCAGGGATTAGAGAGGGAATCAAAATGTGGGTTGTGGAAGTGATTTTTGTTATATTTTGATGTTCATAAAGGAGAAAGGAAAGGAGAGAAAAAAGAGGAATGAGAGGGGACAGCTCACATCATCAGTGTCACAAGTAGGAGTCTATACAAATGAGGAAGGAGTGGGGGGGGGCTAGAATAATTTGAACATTACTTTGATGCAGAATGAAATGAGTAGAATCAGGAGAAAAATTTATATTATAACAACAACACTGTGAAAGTGAGCAATTTGAAAACTGTGATCAAAATAGGAGCAGCCAAGATTCCAGAAACCTGATGAAGGGGAATGCTTCCTATCTCCTAGCCCGGCTGGTAATGAATTAGATATGCAAAGTGAGACCTACATTTTTGGAGGTGGCCAGATTCTGCAAGTTTTCTTTTTCTCATGTGTGGTGTGAGATAGGGGAAAGGAAAGGTGGATACTTGTTAATTGAAAAAAAATCTAATTAAAAAAAATCCCAACAATGGATCCTTGACAGTGGCGTAACAATCCCATCAGCCATTTTTTTTTCTCCTGGTGCCGTGGAGGTGGTTCCTTTGGACCTGGAGACTTGAAGTCATCAGGAGCAATTGGGTACTCCCATACTGTTTTCATACTTGTCTTGGGTATTGATTCCTCATTAGAAATGTTTGTTATGCCATTTCCAGTTCAAAGATCTTTCAACTTTGAAAGGAAAATAAAAAGCAAAAGGATTGAACAGCCAGTGACTTGGATCCAATTCTATAAACTATGATTTATTAGCTGTATGATTATGAACAAATCACTTGACCCTAATAGGACCCAATGTTCCCTACTTTATAGGATTATTTTCAGACTCAAATGAGATAATCATTCAGATCTTAAACTTAACTCTACATGCCTCAGTTTCTTCAGCTATAAAATGAGTTGGAGAAGGAAATGAGAAGCCACTCTATTATCTCTGCCAAGAAAATCCAAATGGGGTTATAAAGAACCAGGCAGGATTGGAAAATGACTGAATGACGACTTCTAGTGCACTGAAAAAATTATTCACCAGTTTCTGTTGCCTTTTTTATGTGATTTCTTAAATAAAATGCCAATGTCTTTGCAAACTTTAAAGCACTATATAAATGCTAGCTATTATTATTAACTTTTTCCTGGGCCTCAGTTTCCTTATATGTCAAGAGGGTATTTATTTTTATTGTGTCATTTTTAATTAATTTGTTCAATCAACAAAAATCTGCCTATTTCTTTCTTTCTGACTTCTCTACTAATTGAGAAAGAAAAACATACCCATTACTAACATATATAGTTTAATTCTGCAAGGCAAATTCCTACATTGATCATGACCTCCCCAAATGTGTCATTCTACACTTTGACTCCCTCACTTCTCTGTTAGGAGATGGAGAGCATGTTTCATTATGATTCTTCTGGGATCATGGCTGGTCATTTCAACATTCTAGAACAGGGGTCCTGAAACTTTTTAAATAGGGGGCCAGTTCACTGTCCCTCAGACTGTTGGAGGGCCGGACTATAGTAAAAACAAAAACTTTGTTTTGGGGTTTTTAAATAAAGAAACTTCATAGCCCTGGGTGAGGGGGAACAATGTCCACAGCTGCTGCATCTGGCCCGTGGGCCATAGTTTGAGGACCCCTGTCTAGAGCCTTTTAAGACTGTTTGTCTTCACTGTGTTGTCTTCTTCCCTCCCTCACTTCCTTCCTTCCTTCCTTCCTTTTTTCCTTCCTTCCTTCCTTCCTTCCTTCCTTCCTTCCTTCCTTCCTTCCTTCCTTCCTTCTTCCTTCCTTCCTTCCTTCCTTCCTTCCTTTCTTCCTTCCTTCCTTCCTTCCTTCCTTCTTTCCTTCCTTCCTTCCTTCTTTCTTTCTTCTTTCCTTCCTTCCTCCTCCTTTTCCTCCTCCTTCTTCTCCTCCCTCTGTTCCCCCCCCCCTTCCCAAGTGAAAATGTCCTCATGTATATTAAGAACCATCATATATGAAGACTCAGCTTTGTTTTGCTCAACCTCAGAGGACAGAAGACAGGACCAGGAGAAATGGTGGGAGGCCCATAGTTAAGTGGTATAGTGGATAGAGCACTAGTACTGAAGTCAGAAGGACCTGAGTTCAAATCTAGATAAGCTGTGTGACATTAGGCAAGTCATTTAACCCCAATTGCCCCAAAAAAGGAAGGGAAGGAGGGAGGGAAGGAGGAAGGGAGGAAGGAAAGAAAGAAAACAGGGGATGGAGAGAGGAGAAGGTGCTTTTTCCTGAGTCATAGCACTGGCTTCTGAATAGCTCCTGAAAAATGCGACCTGGCAGTTGTCCTGCCTGGGGCTCGGTTGGCTGATCCATGGAGGAGCAGCTGGCAGAGTGTCAGCGCTTTTCCAAGTCTCTACCTCCGGTGCTTCCCACTTCAGGGAACAGTCAGTTTTTGTCAGTCTCAGAGGTCTTGCGTGAGTCTTCCGAGTGCCCAGCTAGAATGTTCGGTGGGAAGAACCAGTGGTTATCATCACACCCCCTCTACGTGCATCATGGTAGCTAGAGGCTTCTTGGGAAGGGCAAGAAGAAGTTCTTACGCCAAGGAAGGGAGCTAGGAGTAGAGGCTAAAATGGAGTCTGCAGAAATGGATGAGGCAGAAGTCCTGAACCTTTAAGAAGATGTAAGGAAGATAGAGGCCCAGGTATGCACACTGTGGACACTTAGGACGTGGTCCAAATTAGGATAAAGTCAAGTGTCTGGTAGAATGTAAGCTCCTTGAGAGCAGGGACTATTACCTTTGTATCCCCTAGTACAATGGCAGTAGCAAGAGCCCCAGACTTGGAGTCAGGAAGACTTGAGTCCAAATCCAGTCTCAGACATTTACTAGCTCTGTGACCTTGTATGCCTCAGTTTACTCATTTGTAAATACATACACACATAGGCACATATATGAGTTATCCTGGAAAGAATTCAATTGAATTGAAGTGGTGGGAGAGTCTGTGCATTATAATGAGTAGTCATGAATCTTCATTCTCAGATATTTAGTAATTGTTTAGCCTAATTGGTCTCCCAGCCTTAAGTCTCTTCTTACTCGAATCCCTCTTCCATTGAGCTGCTAAAGTGATTTTTCTTTTCTTCCTTCCTTTTCCTACCCCCCCTTCCTTTTTTGGGGACAATTGGGGTTAAATGACTTGCCTAGAGTCACACAGGTAGTCTCAGGTCCTTCTGACTTCAGGACTGGTGCTCTACACTGTACCATGCGTGTCCCAAATAGATTTTTCTCTGTGTAACTATCCTATTCAAGAAGCTCCAGTGGCTTCTCAGATTAAATACAAAATTTGACTTTTAAAGGCATTCACAACCAGATCCTTCCTATCTTCCCAGAATTCTCACACTATTTCTTTTCATGTACTTTGTCATTCAAGTCATAAAGTCCCTCTTGTTCTTCCTTGGACAAGACCAGCTGTGGGTTTCTCCCATCCTTGTAAAGCTCTTCTTCAAGCCTGCCTTCAGGATCGCAGAACTGGAGAATATTAAGGTACCTCAGGGACCATCCGGTTCAAACCATCCCTGAAAGTCATCTACTACAACATATGTGACAAATTGTCATCCAAGTCCCTGCTAGACGGTCGCTAGTGAGGGAGAGCTCATCACCATCCAGGGTAGCTAATCTATTCCTCATTGGAGCATCTCTCTTTGGTGGGAAGATTTTCCTGGCATCCAGCTTCTTTTTGCTCTTGTTTCATCTTTCATCTGCTACTCCTGATTGTATCCTCTGGGACCCAGCAGAATAAGTGTAATGCTTATCTGGATGAGCATGATGCCTTTTTCATATGAAAGCCCTTCAGATACTTGAACATAGGACCTCCTAGTACCTTCTTCTCCAGGCTCAAGATCCTAATTTCCTTTAACTGAACCTGGGGCATGGACTGGAGGTCCTTCACCAACCTGGTTGGTCCATAATTCAATGAGTAGTAATTGTTAGAGATTGTACTCATACCTCTGTTGACTGCAAATTTATTGCACTTGATTTCATTGTTTATAAAATATCAAGATGCACACAATACCACTGATGGAGAAAGATACTTTCTTTGCCCATGTCTTTTTCTTTCCATTCTTTTGTTTATTGATTTGCAATAACTTTCTCCAAATGATCTGACCTTCTCCAAGTGAGCAGTCCACACAGTAGTACCAATTGGTGATACCCATTTCACAAGGAATGCAAATTTTGTTCAATATTTTTTATAAAAACAAAACTTTTTTTTTAGCAAAATCTCATTTTCCTTTTTAAAAATTTCACTTATTTTTCCATTTTCCTTATAAAACAGCCATTTCATTAGCATCTCTTATTCCTTCAACCAAAAGCAAAGGGTGCTCCAGGATTTATCTCTATTTTATTGGGCACCTCGTGTGGGGACAAACCTAGAGTTTTGCACAGAGCGGTTACTTAAGAAATGTTTCTTGAATTGCTCACTAAATACTTAACAATGATATCTATCAGGATGTCAAAAATTTCTTGGTGTCTCATTTTTAGTTTAATTTAGAAAAAACCTAAACAATATATGTGATTAATTCAAATAGACAACTCCTTAGAAGTTCTCTGTCATCCCATCCTGAGTTTCCTCAAGATTCCCTTTGGGTATCTGTGCAATTAATCATTGGAGGAGCTAAGTGACAACTCTTATGCAATAATTTGGGGTAAATTAAATCCAATCAGTCATAGAGCCACCTGCTCCAGCTATCAGAAACTGATCAGATCCAAACTCCATGATGGTAAAAATGGGGATAGCATGATGAGGGAGGTCCGGCTCCATCTGGAGGGTTGTTTATTTCTGGGCACCATGGATTATGGGTACTGGTATGCTGGGGAGAGAGTGGCCCTAAGAGGGAAATTATGAGTTCATGTTTTCAGAGGATTGGTTAAAGGAACTGGGAGTATTTAGCAGGAAGAAGACTGGGGAAGGGAGAATAATTATGAGAGTTGTCTTCAAAAATTTGAAGAGTTTTTATCTAAGGGATAAGCCTTAATCTTCTTGGAGCCAGAGTAAGGTAGCAAGAATAATGGAAGTTGATGGGAGTGGAGTGGGAGTGTTGGGAAATGGCAAGGATACAATTTAGGCTAGACAGAAAAAGTGAGTCCCCATCACTGGAGATGGTCAGGCAGAGGCTGCATGACTCTGCTTTGTGTGCATTATAGAGGGGATTCTGGATCTGTCACAAATTCAATCAGATGGTCTCAGAAGTCTTTTCTATCTCTGAATATCAGAGAGAATCAAATGGACTTTTCTCTGGGGACTTCAAAGGAGTGATTTGGTAAAATGGGACCACTTGGACTTTGATAATATGATCTTATTTTGGATTCTTTTTGTCATTCTTTGTATTTCCAGCCATTAGGACATAGTAGGTACTTAATAAATGCTTGTTGTTTTGACCTGAATTTGCCACTGACAAGCTGGATGAACTGGGTCATTTTTTTCCTTCTTTGCCTTTGTTTCCCCAGTTATTAAAATGGAAGTAGCCTTGCTATATTATCCTCACTCTGGCATTTAAAGTTCTCCTGCCATCTGGCTCCCACCTACTTTTCTAGCTTTCTTTTATATTACTCCCCCTCACAAAATCTCTTGATTAAACTGGTCTCCATATATGATGTTCTATTTCCCATTTCCATGTCTTTGTCCAAGATGCCTTCCGTGTCTGGGATCCACGTGCTCCTCAACTCCATCTTTAGCCATCTCCAATGAAAGGCTGTTCTTCATCTATCTAATTATTAAACAGTTTCTCCCTCTTAAAATGCAAGAGAATAGTTAGCATTTACACAGCCGCTAGGTGGTGTCATAATGCACAGAGCTCTGGAATCAGAAAAATTAATCTTTAATTCAAATCTGGTCTCAGATACTTACTAGCTATGTGATCCTGGACAAGTCAACTTACCTCAGTTTTTTCATCTGTAAAATGAGCTTGAGAAGAAATAGCAAGCCACTCCAGTATCTTTGCCAAGAAAACCTCACAAAAAGCTGGACACAATTGATCAATAATAGGTGTTTATATTGTGTTTTTAGGTTTGCAAAGCACTTTATAAATATCTACTATCCACCCTGGAGATAAGTGCCATTAGTTCCATTTTATTGATAGGGAAATTGAGGAAAACAGAAGTTAAGTGACATTTGTAAAATGGAAATAACAACAGCACTTACCTCCAGCCTTGGAGATGGGGAAACCGAGGCAAGTAGCTTCTAAATCTCCAAGGCTGGATTTGTATTCTGATTTATCCTGACTCTAGGTCCAACACTACCCACTGTGCAAACTACTTGCCTCTGCTTTGTATCTATTTAGTTGTATATATAGTATTCCCCCAATAAAATGTAAGCTCTTTGAGGACAAGGATCGTCTTTCATTTTGTCCACGTATCCCCAGCTACTTAATAAACGTTTGTTTCATCAAATGAAAAGTTTTAGGATTCTGTAACCCATTCTTCAGAGACCAGTTTTGATATTTAGAGATAATTTCAACCAAGGAAAACACTGAGTTATTAATAAACGGTTTGCAGTAAAGTGGGAAGAGAGACTTTGGAACTCTTCAATTGAAAAAGCTACTGTTGATGGCTTCCAAAATAAGCCCCTATTTAGCATTCCATTCAGCTCATTTGCAAATTAAGAGAAGCATTGTTTTAAAAATAATTGAATCTAATTTTGTACATTTGGTATATGGGTCTCCACTGACTTAAAATCCTTATTTTTTGTGATGCTCTGAATACAGAGTAATCTCTTTCACTGAATGTCTGCTGTTTTAAATAATCTTCAAGAGGAAGTGTAGGTTTAAGGAAGATAAAATCATGCTGGGTTAGAGGTGTGGAGGGGATGGCATTTGTCTTTTTGGATTAAAATGCAAATAAAAAATAAAATTTGTTATACACAAAAGACTGAAGTCCTTGGTTATTCTGAGATATATCACGTCTAGGCATTAAATCATGAAATCGTAGCAGCATGCTACAATGGAAATGGATGTAGAGCTCCAAGGACCTGAGTTTGAATTCCAGCTCTGTCACTTACGAGCTGTGTGATTTTAAAGACATCACCTGATCTCTCTGGGCCCCCATGTTATCATTTGTCAAATGAGGGAAGGTGACTACTTGGGCTTCTAAAGTCTTTTCCAGCTCCAAATATGTGATTCTCTATGAATCTTGGACTTGGCAATGACCACAGATGTCTTCTGAACCACTTTTATCTGAAGTTCCCAGAATCCATTCAATTATTGGTCATTGGATGTGGTGACATATGCCTGTAGTCTCTGTTACAGAGACTATATCAGACTATGAATGCCTTGAGATTGAGGATTTTTTTTGGGGGGGTATCACCAGCTTTTGGAATAGGGCTTAGCTTAATAAAGTGTTAGTTGATTGAGTGATCCACTGAATGGGGAGCTGGATTACTTGATCCCAAGAGCTCTGAATTGGCTAAAGGCAATCAGGTGTCTACATATATGTATATATATTCATACACACAAATGCATTTGTATTTTGGAGTTTTCAAATACAGATTAGATTTTATACACATATCTATGCATGTGCACACACATGCAGAATCTAACCTCCATTTGCAAATTTCAAAGTCAAGGGTTCTTCATTTTTTGGGGGTCATGGCTTTTTGGCAGTCTGGTGAAATCTATGTATCTCTTCTCGGAACCATAGTTTGTTGCATATCAATTTAAGGAAATGTTTTTAACTAGAGGTTAATAAAAATAAAGATGTAATTTCCCTTAATCCAATTCATAGACCTCCCCTGAAACTTATCCTCTCTGGGTCCATGAATCCCAGATTAGGAGCCCATCACCTCCCAAGGTAACCCATTCCACTCTACCCATCCTCGAATTGTTAAATAGCTTTTCTTTCTATACCTTTCTGCAGCTTTGTACACCCTCCTCCCCTTCCCCTGCCATAGATATTTGTTCTGACTTCTAGGGACCAAAGAGAATAAGTCTCATCCCTGTGTTATGATAATCCTTCAACCCTTGAAGAAATCTGTTATTTCTTTTCTTCTCCACATTAAACACCCCCAATTCCTTTACTTGATTCTCTTTTGGTATGAATCTGAGATTCTCCACCATCTTGGTATCTTCTTAGATATTCTCCCATTAGTATTTTTCCTAAATTGTGGGATTCAATACAATACTTCCAATGTGGTCTGATCAGTTCAGATTAGAGTGGGAGTGGGATCATCACCTTCCCAGTTCCCTATAATATATCTCTTTTCATGAAATCTAAGGTCAAGTTTTTTTTTTTTTTTTTTTGGTTGTTGTTGTTGTTCTCCCTATCATGGTCTTGATTTATATAGATCCTATAATTTATGTGTGGTACCCAGAACTGAAATGGATAGGGACTGTTCCTGTGACTTCATTGGTTTGGGGAACTGTCCAATGAAGGGGAACTGTCCAATGAAGACTCCTTTTCTACCATGTGACTTCATTGGTTTGGGGAGCTGTCCAATGAAGAACCCTTTTCTACCATGTGACTCATTGGTTTGGGGAACTGTCCAATGAAGAACCCTTTTCAACCAATGTTATTTGACACCTTCTTTGCAACTTAGTTTTAGAGACATGCATAACTGATACATGTGAAAGATGGTACTTGAACTCTGGGACTGGTCTTCTATCTACCATACACTACCAATTTGCCTCTGTAAATCATTATTTTAGATTTATTCCTTTTCATGTTTTGAGCCATGTTCCTTGATGATTAGAAAGCTGGCCTTTTGTTCTTCCAGATTTATTTTGTTATTTTTTCTAGGTCAGTAAAATAGTTTCAGTCTGATTGGCATAGCACTAAATAAATAGATTAGTTTGGGTAGTATTGTCATCCTTATTATATTTGCTCGACCTCTCCAAGAGCACTTGATATTTTTCTAATTGTTTAGATCTGACTTTATTTGCAGGCAAAGTGTTTTGTAGTTTTGCTCATATAATTGAGCTCTTTTCTATTTTCCTCTTGTTCTCGTGTCTTGTGCTGCCTCTGAAACTTAGGCTAGACCTCCAGCTTCACCTCTCATCTCTATCCACTCAGGCCCTCTCTTCCTTCAAGACTGACCCAACTCAGATGTCCCTATTTCCTTTTTTCTTTTTAATTAATGCTTTTTATTTTTCAAAACATATACATGGATAATTCTGTGACACTGATCTTTGCAAAACCTTGTGTTCCAGTTCCCCCCTCCTTCGTCCACCCCTCCTCTAGGTGGCAAGTATTCCAATATATGTTAAACATGGTAGAAATATATGTTAAATTCATTATATGTATACATATTCATACAATTATCTTGCTGCACAAAAAAATCAAATCAAAACAGAAAAAATGAGAAAGAAAATAAAATGCAAGCAAACAATAACAAAAAGAGTGAAAATGCTATGTTGTGAACCACACTCAGTTCCCACAGCCATCTCTCTGGGTGTAGATGGCTCTCTTCATCACAAGATCATTAGAACTGGTCTAAATCATCTCAGTGATATCCCTATTTCCATCATCATTCCACCATATTGTCAGCCCAGATGAGAATCCTTGTGGTCTTATCAGTCAGTCCATTGGATTTGTTAAGCACCTACTATGTGCCAAGCACTGTGCTAGGTACTGGGGACCTAGATATCCAAAGTGACACACCTCCTGCTCTTAAGAAGACCATATTCCAACAAAGTCCTTTTTTTTTTCCCCTGGAGCTCTCCTTTGACCTATCACCTTTGACTGTATTATATTAATGTCTGTATATGTAATATCCACTCATTAGAAAGCAGTGGTTGTATAACAGCCATCTTTGTAACCTTGATGACTGTATATAGGTATATGAGACACTTAATGTTTATTGAATTTGAATTGGTTCATTCAACTAACATTTATTAAATGCCTTCTAAATACAGTACTTTGTGCCTGCAGCTGAGGGAGCGATTGAGATGAATTTGATGCAGTCTCTGCCTTCAAGGAGATGATAATATAGTATCTTGACATAGAATTGACAGGGTTTACTCAGGTAATGGTGAGGAGAGAGGCCGGGTGCTGGAATATTGCAATAAGATCTATGTTTCTATCCCATGATTCTCACTAGCTCAGAGACCCCGGGGAAAGATTATAATCTCTTTGAACCTCATTTTCCTCATTTGGAAAATGGGGACCCTAATAGCTCCCCAACTCAAGAGTTACTGAGTGAATCAAATAAAAACATATATATCAAACGCTTTGCAAATTTTAAAAGTGCTGTGTAAAGCTAGCCATTATCATCGAGGAAGGGATGAATTAGGGGGATGTTAGTAATCTTCTCATTAAGGCAATTTCAGGAGAAAATAGCCCTCCAAATATTGAAATGAAGCTTTCAGGTCACGGAACACGCATGCATGCATATGTAATAAGTGAGCCAGAATGACCATATGGTGTACGGTGTGAGGGAAAGTAAACTGGCTATAGTGGCCCCCAGCTTTGCCACTGGCAGGCTGTGTGACCTTGGCCAAGTACATTCCCTTCTCTGCCCGGCACATTAGAGATGCCTAATAAATGTTTATCGACTGAGTCTCTGTGCATCAATTTCTTTCTCTCTAAAATGAGGGGATTAGATTAGTAGCTTCCATAGTCCTCTTGGTTCCAGCAGTCTCTATTTTAAGGTCCCTCCCAGCTTTGACATTCTCTGTTTTAAGACTCATCCTAATTTGGCATTCCATGTTCCAAGGGCCCCAGCTTTAACATTTTCCTTTCTAAGGTCCCTCCTAGCTCTGACATTTCTGTTCTGAGGCTCTTCCCAAGTAGATCTCTCTCTTTTCTAAGTCTCCCCCCACCCCCAGTCCTGTTCTTTCCACTCCAGTTCTGCCATTCTATGATTCTTGGCTTTCATTATTCAGGAATACTTGAAGTGTCTACACATTGGGCTTTGCTGAACCCAGGACACTGAATCCTTTCCCTTCTTTGTTTGGGAGGAGATAGTTGTGGGGACAGGTGAATGGGGACATTGAGATGGGGGTTGGTTGGTGATAGAGTATCATGGACCTCTGGGATAGGAAACACACACACACAAACAGAGGGGGGGAGAGAGAGAGAGAGAGAAAGAGAGAAAGAGAGAGAGGGAGAGTCAGACAGAGACACAGAAAGAGGTTATGAGAGAAAGGGAGAGACAGGGAGAGAGAAAGAGAGGGAAGAAAGGATGGAGGGAAGGAGGGAGAGAGACAGAAAGAGACAGAGATGGAGAAAAAGAAAGAATGAGAGACAGAGATAGAAATAAAAAGACAGAGACAGAAAGATTGAGAAAGAGACAGAGAGAAACAGAGAGAAATTGGGAGAGACAGAGATAGAGAGACAAAGAGACAGAGATGGAAGTAGAGACAAAGAGACAGAGGAAGGAAGGGAGAGAGAAATATAGAGACAGAGAGAGAGAGAAAGAGAGAGACAGAGGGAGAGAGACAGACACAGAGACAAAGAAAAAGAGACAGAGACAGAGACAGAGATACAAAGAGACAGGCAGAGATGGAGACAGAGACAAAGAGACAGAGGAAGGAAGGGAGAGAGAAATATAGAGACAGAGAAAGAGAGACAGACAGAGAGAAAGACAGAGACAGAGACAAAGAAAAAAAGAGACAGAGACAGAGGGATTAAGAGACAGAGATAGAGACAAAAAGACACAGAGACAGATTGAGAGAAAGACAGAGACAGAGAAATTGAGAGAGCCAGAGATGGAGACAGAGACAAAAAGAAACAGAAACAGAGAGACAGAGACAAAGAGACAGAGGGAAAGAGAGGGAGAGAGAGAGGAGAAAGAGAGAGAGAGAGAGAAAGAGAAAGAGAGAGACAGAAGAGAGAGAGAAATAGAGGGAAAGAGCAGGAGGGAAAGAGACAGAGATAGAAATAAAAAGACAGAGACAGAAAGATTGAGAAAGAGACAGAGAGAAACAGAGAGAAATTGGGAGAGACAGAGATAGAGAGACAAAGAGACAGAGATGGAAGTAGAGACAAAGAGACAGAGGAAGGAAGAGAGAGAAAGAGATAGAGACACACAGAGAAACAGAGAGAGAGGCAGAGACAGAAACAGAGAGAGGAGGGAGGAAGAGAAAGAGAGATACAGAGACACAGAGAGAGAGAGAGACAGAGAAAAAGGAGGGAGAGGGAGAGAGAAAGGGAGGGAGAGTTCTCCTCCCTATGTTAAGGGATAATGATCTTTTAATAACCCAGCTAAATAGCATCACACAGAGTGTGTGATTGTCCTTAACTGAGTAATCTTAGCCCTCTTTCTTAAAGGACCAACTGCGCCCATTCGTCTTTTCCTCCTCATGACAACCCGGGCAGCTGCACAGTGTTATGTATTTTAAATAAAGCGTTTAAAATCTCTCAGAATTTAGCAACAATCACCATGGATACCAATCACTGAAATCCTTTGTTACCATGGCAACATCTCTCCCCCCCCCTCCCATCTTGCCTGTTTACCCTGCAACTGACACATTGGTTATAGTGAATGATGGGAAAGAATTTGAAAGCAACTTCGAAGAGCAAGGAAGCATGAAATTCCTTGTTGGAAATAGGTATTTTTCCATTATGGTAATAAGTATATTCCACTATTTTAGGGTAGTCAGCATATACATGACTAAGATAAGGGTGGGTTGATGAATTCAAGGCAAAACAATCCATTCTATAACAAGTTGCATGTGATTTGAAACAGCATCTTTTATTGAATTGAGAATGTGGCCAATAAGTGTTGGATGTAAACATGTCGAAACCCCAGGATCATCAACCTAAAGCTAAACACAGCAGTCATTTTAGTCACAGAATTACAGGGTCTCAGCTCTAGAACAATCCCTTCATTGGACATATGAAGCAACTGATACCCAGAGAAGTGAGGGACTTATCCAAGATCACAAAAGTAGAAAGTAGAGGATCTGGGATCTGGACCCAGTTATTGTAAATATCCATTCGAAAGCCAGCATTTTCACCACCGAAATAAAATCTGCCTAAAGAGGTCATCTGAATTAGCCACAGCAATGACCAAATTGTGGTCAGTATGAATTAAGAAACAGCAAAGGAAAGAAAGAAAAGGAGAGAAAAGGAATAGAAAAGAAAAGAAAAAATGGAAGGCAAGAAAAGGAAAAGAAAAAAGGGAAGGCAAGAAAAGGAAAAGAAAAAAGGGAAGGAAAGGAAAGGAAAAGAAAAAAGGGAAAGAAAGGAAAGGAAAATAAGGGAAAAAAAGGGAAGGAAAGGAAAAGAAACAGAAAAGGAAAGGCTGAAAGGACTAAGGAATGGAAAAAAGAGGAAAGGAAAAGAAAAGAAAAAAGGAAAGGAAAGAAAAAGGAAAAGGACATAAAGGAGAGGAAGAGGGAAGGAGAAGAGAGGAGAGGAAGGGAGAGGAGAAGAACCAAATATTTATTAAATAGTGATTGTGCTAAGCAGTTTAGAAATATCTCATTTGAGCCTCACAACAATCTTGGGTGATCTGTATCGCTGATGCAGAATAAGCCTGGCCACATCTTTTCATCCTGATGTCTCTCATCCATTCAAGGCACTAAAAACTGGAAAAGGAGATAGAATCAGCAATCAGGAAGCCCTTGGTTGTAACCTCAACTAGCTGTGTAGCCATGAACAAGTCACTTAACCTTTCAAATGCACTCATCCATAAAATGGGGAGAAAAGTGTTTGTATTTACTGTACAAGGTTGTCCTGAGGCTTAAATGGGATCTTGCCTGTAAAGTGCTTTTCCATTGTTAAAGTATAATATTCTACTGTGCTATACTAATATTCTCTCTCTCTCTCTCTCTCTCTCTCTCTCTCTCTCTCTCTCTCTGTCTCTCTGTTTCTATGTCTCTCTGTCTCTTTCTTTCTGTCTCTCTCTCTCTCTGTCTCTCTGTTTCTATGTCTCTCTGTCTCTTTCTTTCTGTCTCTCTCTCTCTGTCTCTCTGTTTCTATGTCTTTCTGTCTGTCTGTCTGTCTGTCTGTCTCTCTGTCTCTCTCTCTCGTATATTAGTATATATACGATACTACTACTATTACTAACATCTCGAAGGCACTGACGTAGCATTCAATCTGTCTTCTACTTACTTTTGTCAATGCAGCTATATGACCAGGCAGTAAGAGAGTACAGTGGATAAAACACTGGACTTGGAAGTAGGAAGATGAGCTTGAATCCTGCCTCAGACACTTATAATTGGGAGACTCTGGGAAAATCACTGTTGTTCATTTATTTTCATTGTGTTTGACTTTTTGTGACCCCATTTGGGGTTTTCTTGACAGAAATACTGGACTGGTTTGCCATTTCCTTTTCCAGCTTATTTTACAAATGAGGAAACTGAGCCAAACAGTAAAATGACTAACCCAGGATCACATTATTATAAGTATCTGAGGTCATATTTGAACTTGGGGTGATAAGTCTTCCTAATATCAGGCTGGCGCTCAGTCTACTGCTCCACCTAGCTGTCCAAGTTTCAGTCTCAGTTTTCTCTGTGAATGTGGATAATAATAGCATCTATCTATCTTAGAAGTTTGTTGTATATATTGGATTACTTGCCATCGGGGGGGGGGGGGGGAAGAAGGGAAGGGGAAAGTTGGAACAGAAGTGATTGCAAGGGACAATGTTGAAAAATTATCCATGCATATGTTTTGGAAATAAAAAGTTATAATAATTTTTAAAATTAATTTAAAAATTCTTTTTGAAAAGAACTCTTGACATTGCTGAAATCATAGATTCAATTTAAAAATAAACAAATATAAACCAAAAAAAAAAAGAAGTTTGTTGTAAGGATCAAATAAGATAACATATGAGTAGCTTTGCAAACAGTTAAGTACTACACAAATCCTGGTTGTTATTATTATATCTTTTAAAGCATTACCTTGTCTTTTGCCTTTCTTTATATACTGAAGCACTTAAGCAGTAGCAGCTAGTAAGTGATTCATAAATGTTTATTCATTGATATATTTTTTCTTTTTTTATTATAGCTTTTTATTGACAGAACATATGCATGGGTAATTTTTCAATATTATTCCTTGCACTCACTTCTGTTCCAACTTTTCCCTTCCTTCCCTCCACCTCCTCCCCTAGATGGCAGGCAGTCTCATACATGTTAAATATGTTAAAGTATAGCTAAAATACAATATATGTGTACATATTTATACAGTTCTCTTGTTACACAAGAATTGGATTCAGAAGATAAAAATAACCTGGGAAGAAAAACAAAAATGCAACTAGTCCACATTCATTTCCCAGTGTTCCTTCTCTGGGTGTAGCTGCTTCTGTCCATCATTGATCAGTTGAAACTGAATTGATTCTTCTCATTGTCTCATTCTAATTTATATCCACTTCCTTCAGAACACATCCTCATACAGTATTGTTGTTGAAGTGTATAATTATTCATTGCTATTAAGAGAGTTATTGAGGATAGTGAAATTGACATTTATTATGATTAATTAGAACAATAAACAATAATGATGGAGGAGCAGCCACGGCAAAGCAGATGGTGGGCTGACTTCAAGTTGGAGAAGACTGGGTTCAAGTGCTGACAGGTACACATCCTGACTGCGTGGTCCTAGGCAAGTCACACAATCTCTCACTGCCTCTGGCCAAAACTTTAAGACTGTAAGTTGCAGCAAAGATATAAACTTGCATTGATGAAGCAAGTCTGGTCACTGGGAACTCCTTAAACTGCAGAAAAATGGACATTTTGAAAGTGCCCTTGAAGTGCAAAGAATTTTAGGGGTGTAACCCTGATCTCTGGTCTCCACTTCCTCGATAGCAAACCTTTCACCCCTTCCCTAGGGTTTCTGGTCCCTTTCTGGGGGACTGGAGTCAGAGGGTATTTAAGTTCTGTCATTGGCTTTTAGGTTTCACTGATGTTGTTTCCCCAAACTTAGATTTACCCACTAACAATCAAATTGACTTTTACAAAGTCCCCCACTTTTACACTTACTCCCCAACATATGAGACGTAATCCCCTCTCTTCCCTTGCCACCACTTCAGTCTCTGGGGTCAGGGAAGGGAATTGGTTTGGTTCAGATGTTAGCTCAGTCCTGTAAAGCACACAATCCCAAGTTCTAAGTCTAAACACTGCCCCAGTCTCAGGTACCTGCCAGAGTCTCAGGTACCCAGGCTTCTCCCGGCTTCCACACCCGGCTGGCTGGCTATACCATTCTTCCTATAATCCTGATTCCAAGGTTATCATGGCTTAAACTTCTAGTCTGCTAGGAATCACAGCTGGCATCTGAAATGGAGGGGAAAAAACTAGAAACAAATCTCTGTAAGCCCATTTCTTGGAGCCAGGGTGAAATGGGGAGGAGGGAGGAGAAAGTTATTCCCACTCGGAGGGGATAAATCCCCATAATGGGGGTCAACTGTGGTCTTTATTTTTGGGGTCACAGCAGGAGAGAACTCACAGGAAAGAAAGAGATCATCCTAATCTGGAGGTTTTTTAAAAGATGCAAACTGTTCTAGTTAAGAAGCTAACTAAAGGAGGCTATTCCCAACCATGTGGTAAGCAAACAGAGGATGCAAGGTGCCTCCATATAAGGTGATCTAGCTGTGCCCGGACAAGCCACTTACACATGTATTAGGTTGCTTGAATCTCACAATAACTCTGTGAGGTAAGTACCACACCACCACCACTATTCTTCTATTTCTTCTTCCTCCTCCTCCTCTTCCTCCTCCTCCTCCTCCTCCTCCTCTTTCTTCTTCTTCTTCTTCTTCTTCTTCTTCTTCTTCTTCTTCTTCTTCTTCTTCTTCTTCTTCTTCTTCTTCTTCTTCTTCTTCTTCTTCTTCTTCTTCTTCTTCTTCTTCTATTGCTACTAATACTGCTACTACTATTAGTACCACTACTACCACCATCACCGTTCTATTACTATTATGACTATTACCACCACCACCACCACTATCATTAGTACTATCATTACTACAACAGTACAACTGTAACTACTACTATACTATTAGGATTCCTCTTCCTTCTCCTCCTCTTCCTTTTCCTCTTCTTCCTCCTCCTCCTGTTACGACTAGACCACTTTTACCACTTGGCCGATGAAGAAACCAAGGTAAAGGACAAAAGTGATTTGGCTATTCTCACACTCATAATAAACTAGAAGCGGGATTTCAACCCAGGTTTCATCTGACTTCTAATCCAGCCCATTGCCGGAGAGTTATACAAAGGGTTTTAGGCAGGAGTGGAATCAGCTCAAAAGGTCTAGAGAGAGTCGATTATTAAATTTTCAGCATGAGCATTTTCACCTCATAAATAGCAAATGCTACTAACCAGGGCTTGACTTTTGTTGATTGTCTAGACTTAAGTGATGAAAATGGAAAGTAAGGGGCAGCTAGATGGCACAGTGGATAGAGCACTGGCCCTGAAGTCAGGAGGACTTGAGTTCAAATTTGGTCTCAGATACAATACTTCCTAGTTGTATGACTCTGGGCAAGTCACTTAACATTTGCCTCAGGGGAAAAAAAAAAGTAAACTTAAGGGGTGTGTCCTTCATAGATTTCTTTCCCTTTCAGAAAGGTGACTGTCAAACATTTACCAGCATATCCCTGACTTAGGGTTGTGTTCTTTCCCACTGTTTTCTGGACTTTATATAGAGGAAAAAGTTAGCTGGCCACCAGTTTGTCTTGGTAACTGTTGGTAGCTCTGATAATAATAATAGCTAACATTTAAACAATTATTCCTCCCACATCTTGACTTTTCCCATTATGGTCTTGATATATCATAGGTCAACATAATAAATTAAATGGGAATTTTTGGGAGTTTTGTGGAAGCTGCAGATAACTTTAAAAAACCAGAAAATAATACAGAAAAAGTTTAGAAACTTAGAAATGTATAAAATATGACAGTGGTATTGTGACCCATGTTACAAAATATAGTTAACCCATATTTTACAATAAGGTACTTATAAACACCCCATAAAAGAAAAAAAATCAGATTTCTTATCTAGTACAAAGGGAGGGTCCAAAATTTTTATGTGATTTTTCTAGATTGTGGGGTTGATGCTGTGATATGGAAGGGATAACTGTATATTATTTAAGGTTCACAAAATATGATCTCATTTGCTCCAATGTAACATTGGACATTAGGTAACATGAATGTGTTCTAATAACCAAAAAGCTCCTTGGGAGCAGGGACTTGTTCTGTATTCCCCCTAGGGCAGACTGACCTTTCTATAGCACTTCAAGGTTTGCAAAATTCTTTACCAAAATTATTTCATTTGAGCCTCACAGCAACCTCATGAGGTAAATATTACAGATCATATTCTTGCCATTTTATGGTTGAGTAAACTGAGATCCAAAGAAATTAAACGACTTGCTGGTAGTCACACATATGATGAATTTCAGTGGCAAAATTACAACTTAGATCTACTTTTTCTTTTTATTATATATATATATGTATATATATACATATATATATATTATTATTATTATGTCAGACCACCTCTTTAGCTCTAAAAGTCCACTCTGGTCCTTCTACCTTTGACCTCAATATTTCTGCTCCCCAAACATCCAAAGTCTTGAAAGGAAACCTTGAAAACATTTTCAGACTTTTTTGCCTTGATAAATGCCCTTTCTACATGGTATACTCAACTTGAAGAGACTTTGAAAAATTGGGACTGGCACATCTTAATGAAATGCCCTTCAAAATCTTGTATAGGGAAGGATATCTTTCCTCAATCTTTTCTCCATAGTTCAATGGTCAAATGTTAATTCTGTCATTTTTGACAGATTCCAGCCTTCATTAAGCTGGTCAGTGAAGAAACCAGACAGTGGTTCCAAATAAATCTTGAGATGTGAGAGTAAGGGGCAGTTTGACACTTAGGACTGAAGCCAAGAAAGAGAGAATGGGCAGTGGGATAAGATGGAGTATAAAGACAAAAATATAGCCTTTAAAATTATTATCCTTTAAAAATCATTATTTCCTCCAGTGCTCAGGAGACTATCCTTTACAAAATAGGTCCTTAGTAATAAATATTTGATGAACGAATTAGTGATTCTTGCTTTGATAATTTAGAAAAGTCATGAATGCCATCTTCTTGAAGGCAGGAACCATTTCCCTTCTTTCCTTCCTTCTTTTCTTCTTCCTTCTCTTCCTCCCTCCCTCCCTTCATTCTTTTCCTTCTCCTTTCTTCCTTCCCTCCCTTTCTCCTTCAGGAAACTGAGGCTTAGAAAGCTGAATATTTTTCATTTGATCCTCACCACCCTTGAGGTATTGCTATTTTTACTCTCGTTTCACAGTTGAGAAAAACTAAGGAAGAGAATAAGGGGCTTTCCTAAGGTGACACAGATAGTAAAGTGTCTGAAGTTGGATTTGAATTCAGATCATCCTGACCAGCTCCAGTGCCATCCTCTGTGCCATCCGCTGAGACAGAGACAAACTAGAAGACTATTGCAATAGTACAGATATAAATAACAGATGTGAAATTTGAACTCGCATCCTCCTAACTTCAAGTCTAGCACTCAGATCCCTTACTGAATATAAACTTCTCAAGGGTAGGAATTATCTGATTTTCATTTTCGTATATAATACTGTAACGCTAGCAAAGTGGCCAATAATCAGGGAGATAAGTCTCAGAGACAGCTAAGTGGTGCCATAGTGTACAGAGTGCCAGTCCATCAATCATGGCGTCCCTGATAGAATGTAAGCTCCATGGGGGCAAGGATCGTATCATTTCTGTTTTTGTTTTACAGAACTTAAAAGAGTGTTTGTCCCAAACTGAATAAGTGCCTTTTGATTGATAGAATACACAGCCAAGCCGTGTTAGCAATCCAGATTTTTAATAAAAAGTTTCCACAGCAAGGCCGATGACAGTTTCTGGGATTTGACTGTGGAGTTGGGTTGAAAGCTGGCTTCTGAACTGACATATGGAGCTGACAGTTTCCACCAACCCAGCAAGGTGGGTCCTGCTGCTTGTTTCTATATAAATTCTTGAGGATGAAATGCTTTAGGTCTCCTATCCCCGGATTTGCCCCACCTGGATCTTTCCCCCAAATCCCTCCTGATCATGGAAAGTGAACAGATCATAATTCTATGAAAAGAACTTGGTTCAGAAAAGGATCAGGAAACCGGGCTTTGAATCACATCCTGGCGATGTGACCATGGGCAAACCGTGTCCTTTCTCCTGGCCTCTGCTTCCAGATTTGCAAAACGAAAGGCCTAAAGGCCTATATCTATGGGGATCCAAAACAGAAAGGTCCCATATATCCCAGCATCGTCAGTAGGGACCTGTAAAAATAGTTGTCTTGAGATAACAGGAATGGGTTGCTATGTTTTTTTGAAAGAATTCAGATTCACTGATTTTCTTGAGCAGCAAGAGAATTGTATAAATATGTACACATATGTTAGATTTAACATATATTTTGACGTTTGACATATATTGGATATTACTTGCCATCTAGGAGAGGGGAAAATTTGGAACACAAGGTTTTGCAAGGATCAATGTTGAAAAATTATCCATACAAATGTGGATTTTTTTTTGTACTTTTAAGTATTTTTCCTTTTTTATTTTTAAAGCTTTTTATTTTCAAAACATATGCATACCCGTATGCATATGTTTTGAAAATAAAAAGCTTTAATAAACAAAGAAAGAATTCAGATTCAGACTGTCTTCAAACCAAGCAAATGAATTTATTTGGAATAGTGCACCCAATGGGCTCTTCTCCTTAAGGAAGGCAGCAGTCCAGCTGGGGAGAAAATGGTTCCTTTATAGAGCAAGAGTGCCTAGGATTGGCTGATGAAAAAGGCAGCAAGCCACTGATCAAAAGGACTATGAAATTTCTCAGGGGTATTACTTTTCTCCTTTAAGAAGGGGAAGGGATCACAATGCTAATTATATATTTATAAACCTAAGATCACTAAAAAGTTGGCTCTGCACACGTACCATTTTGGGGAAATTCTTTCTGTGGTTTTGTGGCCAATATCCTAGTTAAGCTATATAGCCACTGGCCAGATCATTTCCCTGTTTTTTTTTTTTTTTTTGAGGGGGGATTTATTTTATTTATTTTTAAAAATAAATTTTTTATGAATCATTTTGGGAGAGAAAAATCAGAACAAAAGGGGAAAATTATGGAAGAGGGGAAAAAAACAGTAAAAAGAAATAAACATAGCATGTGATGATTTACACTCAATCTCCATAGTTCTTTTTCTGGATGCAGATTCTATTCAAAGTTCATTGAGATTGCCTTGGATCTGTGCTCTTTATGTAGGGACTGTATGTTTTATCAGTCACAGCAGAAAGACTTTGGTTAGTCTCAACAACTGTTTTAATATATTTTGTTTTTACATTAACTACACTTTCCCCAATATTATATTGCTTTCCTATCCCTCTTCTAGAGAGTTGTTCCTTATAATTAAGAAGAAAAAAGAGGGGGAAATCTATCTAGCAAAGCTAACCAATCCATTGACCAAAGAACAGATGAACAAGTTGTTACATGAATGTAATTAGATATTGTTGTATCTTAAGAAATGATGAATATGATGATTTCAGAGAAGCATGGGGAAACTTATATGGACTGATGCAAAGCAAAGTAAACAGAATCAGGAAAACTTTACACACACACACACACACACACACACCCCCAATAATTTAAATGAAATGAAACAACAGAAAGCTGAAACTGAAAACATTATAATTATTATGATCAAGCTTGTCTCTGGAGAGACCCCCCCCCCCCCATTAATTTTCTCTCTGTCTCTGTTTATCTGTCTTTCTGTCTCTGTTTATCTGTCTCTCTCTGTCTCTGTCTCTCTCTGTCTATCTGTCTGTCTTTCCCTCTCAGAAGAAGTGGGGACTATGGGTATGGAATATTGCACATACTATCATACTTGGTGTTGGTTTATTTTCTGAACTGTTCTTCTTTGTTATAAGGAGCGACTTGATGGGTGGATTGGGAGAAGAGATATATTCAGAAATGAAGAAGATAGAAACACAAAAGTTATAAATAAAAAGGACTGAATAGTGCTGTATTCCCAGACTCCCAGGGTATAGACTCTGAAGAATAGTGGAAATCGGAATAGAAAAAAGAACCTTTCCTGTAATTGCCTCCCAATGGCACTGATGTAGATAATAGATAGAAAAGCATATATTAAATGTTTACTGTTTACCAAGTACTGAGCATACAAAGACAAATAGTGCCTCCCCCTAGTTGTTATATTCTTCTGGAGAGGAGGATACAACATATCTTTGAGCAAATAAATACAAAATAAAACAATTCAAGGATACAGTAGAAATGACTGATGGGTGTGGGTGCATATCCTTCAGCATGTATATAAATGAGAATTAGGAAAAGCCTTATGAAGGAAGTAGTACTTGAGCTCTGCTTTGCTGTAAGTATGGCTCCTATGAGATGAAGTTGAGGGGGCAAGGTAACCATGAGCATATTGTTCTACCTCTCTAAGTCTCATTTTTCTCATTTGAAAAAAAATAGGGCATAACCAGTAGTATGATGAGTAAATATTTAACAGTCAGCTCTGGAATGGTGGTGATAGTGAGGAAACACTTTAAAAAAAAAAGAAACATCTGACCTATTTTTTCTTTTTTTATTTATTTAGTATTTTATTTTTCCCATTTATATGTGAAAACAATTTTTAACATTCATTTTTTAAAACTTTAAGCTCCAGATTCTCTCCTTTCCTCCCCTTTCCCTCTGCCCAATTCGATACAGGTTATACATGTGTAGTGATACAAACCAGTTCCATAATAGTCATGTTGTGAAAGAAAAAAAATAGATCAAAAAAGAAAAAAAGTCAAGAAAAATAAAAAAAGTGTGGTTCAATCTTTATTCAGACACCACCATCAGTTCTTTTTCTGGGAATGGATAACATTTTTCATCATAAGTAGGAAACACTTTGAGTTTTCATTTTTAACATTTTCTCCCATCACTTTCTAAAGTCTAGACAATCAACAAAACATTTGATTTGTAGCATTTGCTAATTTCTGAGATGTAAATGCTCACACCAAACATTTAACACTTAGCTCTCCCATGCCAGCTCCATTATATTTCTGGACCAATAACTATAGTAGCAACCTCACAAGGTTATTTTGAAGTTCAAATGAGTTAAACATGCAATATGTTTTGTAAATTGTAAAGTACTATATAAATGCTAGCTAGCATTGTTATTTGAGGGACTTTGCTGGCTCCTCTTTGGTGCGCTTTAAAAAATGGACCTGATCAACAAACAAACATTTCAATGTGCAAAGAAAATTATAATTGGATTATAAATATACATATAAATAAATATATATTTATGTAAATACAAATAGATTGTGCATGAAACTGTAAACCTTTGTTGCACATAGTTTTTTTTTTAAACAAATATTAAATTTAACAAGGTAGCAAAAAAAATTAACCCGTTTTTGTGCTCTTCTGATTTCCTTGTTTTTTTTTTTTTTTTTGGGGGGGGGTGATGAGGCAATCAGGGTCATACTACTAATAAGCATCAAGTGTTAAACTTAGATCCTCCTGACTCCAAGGTGCATACTTCACTACCTAGTTTGCCCCTGTTTTATTTTTTTTTTAAGCAAAAAATATTGCTCTTTTTTTTCTGTTTTTTTTTTTCTTTTGCATTTCCATTACTATCCCTGGTGACATTTTTTTTTCAGGCACATGTGTCCTCACAGATAAATCTATCTGAATTCTAGAAATGTCAGGGGTTTCATCATCTCTGCTTTGATCTTTTTTTTTTTCTTTAATAAAGGGGGCTTCCAAGCCTTCAGGAAATGCACTGAATTCTATCAGCTCAAGTGTCAGGGACAAGTTTGACTTCAATTAGGACTCTTAGAGCTCAGCAGGTTACCCAGCAGCACTCATTTGGTGAAAGCTCCCATGAGGGGCAGAGAAAGATGAAATTGGGCTCCTTATGTAACACATATACAAGATGGCTTTCTGGTCCAAGGGTCAGGATGGAGAAAGGTTTTGAGTGGAAAAACTCTTAACTACAGCGATTTGGAACTCATCCAGCTAACATCCAATAACAGCTGCTCTGACCCAAGAGAGGTGATCTGGAGCATCTGAGGAGTTGGTCAGTTCTTTTGTGCAGGAAATTTGCTTCTGAACACAGCAGATTCTGTTGAATTTAGACAGTAATGATGCTCCTTTTAAAGAACAGACTGAAACTTTCATGCTGCAGCATTGCTATAATATTGAACATTTTTTTTTTTTGTTTAAATTGAACAATCGAACCCTTTGGCCCAGCCATCCCAGTGACCCAAACTTTGACCCTCTTCCCCAGGTAAAAACCAAAAGAAGGATCTTATATACATCCAAATAGTTATGAGTCCTTTTTTTTTTTTTTTGGTAGTAGCAAAGGAAAAGAAATCAAATCAGGGCCCTCCAATTGGGGGTTGGTTGAACAAATTAGTATATGTGAATATTGAGTTTGAATGCTTGGTATTACCAATGGAATGCTGGTTATACAAAAGTATATATACATATAAAAAGTATACATAAAATATATTATATATGCATTATGTATATATGTGTATTATAGATTATACATCATATATATGTATTACACACATATATATATACATATACATATACTATATGTGTGTTATATGTAATGTGTTATATATAATATAAATTATTTATATTATATATAAATTATATTACATATAATATAATTTATATTATATATAAAACATAATTATATACTTATATATAATATAATACACACCCACACCCACACACATATATATCCACATATAAAGAGTAATTGGAAGGTAATCTTAGCATCTGAGAGAGGAAAAACTATCCCACAGCAAGTGGTATATGAGCTGTTTTAAAGGAAAGAAGGGATTCTAAGAGGCAAAGATAAGGTGGGGAAGTAGTTAAGACATGGGAATCAGCCGGTGTCAAGGCATGAAAACAGGAGTTAGATGGCTTTGTAAAAAGAACAGCAAGGAAGCTCTTATGACTTAAAGAGGGCATAGAGGAAAGTAAAAGATAATGGTGGTGGTAAGGACTCACTTTTTTTTTTAAATGAAACATCTTGCCCAGGGACTCTTTTTATCTTTAATTTAGTTAATTTATTTTTAATTCTTTTTATTTTTTTCTTATCTATTTCACATTTTATTTTTTCCAGTTATATGTAGAAAGCAAAATTATTTAGCATTCATTTTAAAACTTTCAGTTCCAAATTGTCTCCCTTCCTCCCTCCACTCCCTCATTAAGAAGATGAACAATTTAATATATTATGTAAGAAAAAATTACATGAAGAATTCAGAAAAATATAGAAAGCCTTATATGAACTGATTCAGGGTGATATGAGCAAAGCCAGGGAAATAACATAAACTATATTTTTTTGTTGTTCCTGTCATTCAATTGTTTCACTCGTGTCTGACTCTTTATGACCCCATTAAGGTTTTCTTGGTGAAGATATGGGCTGATTTGCTACTTATTTCTTCAGATCATTTTACAGGTGAGTAAACTGAGGCAAACAGGATTAAGTGACTTGCCCAGCGCGCTGTGCACTATGGCGCCACCTAGCATCCAAAGCTATGATTACAGCATGTAAATGGAAAGACAAAAATAATGAATTTGAACATTGTGTAATCAGAATCTCTTTGAAGAAGAGATGAGAAAATACCTTAGTATTCCTTTATTTTTGAGGTGGGGAATGAGTTATGAATGTGGACCACTGATTAGACCAATAGACAGTTATCCTGTGGGTTAATTTTGCTGAATGGATTCTTAATCTTTTTGCTTTTTGGTTATAAGGGATAACGTCTAAGTAATGGGAAAAAATCCTATTTCTCAAGCACTTTAAGATAAAAAGACTTTCGCAGACAGATAGAATACGTACGAAGTGATTGCTATCTCCCAAGCTATGGTGATCCATATAAGCAAATAAGACAGTGTTTGCTTCTTTGAAGTTTATATTCTAATTGAGAGAGAAAACCTGTGAAGAGGAGCTGAAAAGTGAGGTTCAAAGAGAAGATAGTTAGATGGGGGCAAAGCATCTGGTTCAGAGAGTGAGTCAAGCCATGAGAAACATCTGTTGTACCTGCCAGTATCCAGCTGTGTCCAGGAAATCCCTTCTCGCAAGAACATGTGTAGCTGTAATGTGCCTTTATCCCCAGACAGTCATGGGCAATTTCCAGAGTGCAGATGCAGGGAGGTTCAGGCAATGACAGGCTTTCATTATGACCATCCTGTGGGAAATGAGCATAAGAATTATGAACCCCATTATTCAGAAGAGAAAACAGAGACTCAAATGAGTTATCTATCGTGCACAGCCAGTAAATTCTAGAGAGGTTTTGAACTCAGGTCCAGAACTCTTTCCACTGCATTATTCCACCACTAACTATTCTCCTAGGGCCTTCTCAGCTCAACATTCTATGATTTGGCACACATCTATTAAGGGTACCAAATGAAATATTATTTCTAAAGCACTGAGCATGGTGTCTGGCATATAGTAGATGAGAGAGAGAGGGAGGGAGACTGACAGACAGAGACAGACAAACAGACAGAGAAAAAGAAACAGAGACAGAGAGAGAGAGAAAAAGAGATGGAAAGAGACAGAAAGAGACAAAGACAAACACAAGGATAGAGAGATGGAGATGGAGAGAAAGATATAGAAACAGAGAGACAAAAGCCAAATAGGCCCTGCCCTCAAGGAGCTTATTTATTAATTGTTAATATGCTACAAGTTATTAGGAGATCATAGATTTAGAACTGGTCATCTAGTGTAGGCCCATAATTTTATAGAAGAGAAACTGAGACCTAGAAAGATGAAGTATTCAGAGTTGGTCAGTGAGACAATCAATACAAATTATTAAGCATTTGCTATGATTCAGGCATTATTCTAAGCTCTGGGAGTATAAAAGAGTAAAAATCAGTCCTCATCCTCAAGGAACTCACATTCTATTGGAAAAGATAACAAGCATATTGGGATATATATATATATATATATATATATATATATATATATATATATATATATAAAACATGAAAAGTATACACATATATATGTATATAAAGAGTTGGTGGAAGGTAATCTTAATATCTGAGAGAGGGAAAACCTTCCCATAGGAGGTGGTGTATGGGCTGAGTTTTAAAGGAAGGAAGGAATTCTAAGAGGCAAAGCTAAGGTAGAGAAGCAGTTTGGGCATGGGGATCAGCCAGTGATAGATGGCCTTGTAAAAAGAACAGCAAAAAAGCTTTTGTGCCAAACATGGAAGAAAGTAAAGGGTAAAGAAATAAGAAATGGAGAAAGGCTGTGAAAAACTTTGAAGTGCCAAAGAAAATACCTTGCATTTATTTCTGAAGGTATCAGAGAACCACTGGAGTTTATTGAGTAGTGACATGGTAGGAGCCAACTTTTGGGAAAATCCCCTTGGTATCTGTGTGAGATGGATTGGAGGAGAGAATACTTGAGTCAAGGAGATAAATTGTAATAGTGCAGATGAGAGATGTTAAGGCTTGAGGGAGAAATGGGAAGGTCTGACAACTGACTGGATATATGGGATGAGATCCAATGGGGAGTCAAGGATGTTTCTGGGTAGACACAGCGAAGTTCAGAAGAGCAAAGGATTAAACTGAAAGTGAATGAGTTCTATTTTGGGCCTTTTGAATTTGAGACATTCATTTGGGATATCCAAGAAGCAGTTGATAATGTGGGACTGCAGCTTAGTAAAGGGTCTAGGACTGGGTATATAAATCTGTAAATAATCTGCATCAAAGGGATCATCGAATCCAAAGGAACAATGAGCTCACCAAGTGAGCGAATATATAAAGAAAAGTGAAAAGAACCTAAGAAGAGCCTGCTGTTTAACATGTATAATATGAAAATCCAGCGAAGGATACCTAGAAAAAGCAACTCGATTGGTAAAAGGAGAAACAAGAGTGAGCAGCACCATAAAAATCCAGAGATAATGAGTATCTAGAAGGAAATGGAGAACAATCATATGCTGCAGAGATATAACAATAATAGCTTTTGATAGCTAACATTTATGTAGCATCTACTATCTACCAGTCACTGTGCTAAGCACTTTGCAATTATCTCGTTTGATCCTCATTACAGCCCCAGGAGGTAGGTTCTATTATTACCCCCAATTTACAGATGAGAAAACTGAGGCAAACAAAGGTCTAAGTAACTTGCTCGACACCACACAACTAGTAAGTTCCTGAGGTTAGATTTAAGTTTAGGGTTTCTTGATGCCCAGTCCAGTATTTTTATCCATTATGCCACCTAGCTGCCCTGGATTTAAAAAGGATTTTAGAGACTGAGAAAAGGTCATTATATTTGGCTAGAGCAGTTTCAGTTGAATGTTAAAGTTGGAAGACAGATTGCTGAACATTTAGAAGAGAGAGGAGACATGGAGGCACCAAGTATAGATGACTTTTTCAAGGAATTTAAGTGAGAAAGGAAGATGAGATGTCTAATAATAGATAGTAGGGCTCCAGGATCAAGTAGTTTCTTTTTTTTTAAGACAGGGTATACAAGGATGTATTTCTAGGCAGCAGAGAAATAACCAGTGAAAAGAGAAAGATTTAAGAGAGAGTTGGGATGATGGTCAGGGCAATCTGTTGGAGGAGATCAGAGAGAATGAGATAAAGGGCATAAGTAGAAGATTTGTTCTTGGCAAGAAGGGCCCACCTTTTCATCCAAAACAGAAGCAAAAGAAGAGATTGTGGGTAATGATTTCCTTGGTATAAATTTGTAAGTGCATCCAATAAACCTGGTTTTATGGTTTCTTCCAATTCTGTTCTGCCTCATATGAATAAGAAAAAAAGGCAAATGGCAAGAGTAATTGGGTATTGACTTTTCAAGACAAGTCAATAAGGGATTCAAGAGTAAATGAAAGTGTGAAAGGAATGAATGGCTTATATCTTTACTAACTCGTTTCTAGGACAGCCTGCTAGGAGAGTACCTCCCTTTTCATGGCATCTTCTCTTTAATGGCTTTTCCTTCTGGTTAACAGTGCCAGCTTGCCATGGGGATACTACTGCCTTATGTCATCTTTCTCTTTGTTATAGGTAACTATTTTAGGGTGCTAATTCCCTGTTAGTGTTAGTCTACCAATCATTGGTCATAATCCTCTTCTCCTACTAACCCCTTTTGGGGCTAATTTGCTAAGTTTCTTTATGGATTTAACTTGCCAGTCAATGGTGTATTCTCACTTCTTAGCAAATTTAATAGGTTCTTCCTGATTAATTGTGAGTTTTACTAGGGAATTTGTCTTTACTCTTATTAATTGTATTTTTTTTTGGTTGAAGCAATTGGGATTAAGTGACTTACCCAGGTTCACATAGTCAAGTGTCTGAGGTTGGATTTGAACTCTGGTGTTCCTGATTCCAGGACTGATGCTCTATCCACTGTGCCATCTAACTGCCTCTTCCCTTTCTTAATTATTAAAACCGCTTCCCTTGCTAACTCCTGTGAGCTAGTCATATAATAAAATATCAAAACTTTAAAGAAAAGAATTGAAAAAATGAAGGGTTAAGTGTGGAAAAAGAAAAAAAATGTAACTTCAATAGGGGGAAAAATCAGAGGTGGAAGGACTTAAGGTCCACCTTGGATAGAGAACAATGGGATCAGAGATTGTAAGCCACAGGTAAAAATGGGAAGATAAATGGTAATGATCAGATAGAGAAATGGAAGTGGAATATTTTTGGGTGATGGTAAGATCAAAGCTAAGACCATCCTGTGTGTAGAAAAGGTGGAATGGAGAAGTGGGTCATGGGAATTGAGTAGATTAAAGAAATATTTGAAACATGCATTTGAGGGACACACACACACACACACACACACACACACACACACACACACACTGAAGCCCCCTATTGTGAAGGCAGAAATTGGAATGGAAAACTATTAATATAACTCTGAATTTGTTGAGGAAGGAAGGAAAATAAACTGGAGGTTGGTAGATAAGCACCAGTAGGATTTGCATTAGGTAATGAGTTTGGATTGTGTGAATCTCAAAGGAAAAGAAATTGTAGAGTGGTCATGAGTGAGAGATAGAGAAAGACAAATAGACAGAGAGAGACAGAGACAGAGAGACAGAGTTAAAAAAATACAGAGACAAAAAACAGATGGACAGAGAGACACACGCAGAGACAGACAGATACACAGATAGAGACACAAGAAGAGCCAGAGTCAGAGCTAGAGTCAGAGACAGAGACAGACAGATACACAGAGCAGAGACAAACAGACAGATACACAGAGAGATAGAGACTCAGAAAGAGAGGAGAAAGACACACACACACACACACACACACACACACACACACACACACGATAGAGAATCTAGAAGTGGCAAGGGGAAGCAAGGTATTCCTGGCAGATAGTTCCAGGGAAATGGGAATTACACCATTTATTTCAGCAACACTGGAAGAGCAAGGTAGAAGTGTGACTTCTGACTTTTTCTTTTCAATAAACATTTAACAGATCTTTTAAATAATAATACAACATTTAACAGATAACAGAGCTGCCAAACGTGACACCTCAAAACAGTTCATTCTTCTCATTTTCCAGATGTGGAAACTGAGGCTCAGAGATGGAAAAGGGACTCATTTTGAGTTACATAAACTGCATATGCACAGTTTGTTCCAATGAGCTGCTAAGAGACTGCTGGATAATTTGCCTGAAAGCTCAGTGTTTGTGCCCTGATATTTTATAAATATATGTACTGGAATAAGGAATTCATGCATAACTCAAAATGGAAACTTAATGTGACATTTTATTTTCAAGCAATTGGTAAGAGGCTATTTACAAACTATAAAGAATAATGTATAAATAAAAATTTTCTAAAAAAAAAAAAAAAGGAGAAACACCTACAGTTGGCAATAACTAAGGTCGGAAGAAATAAAAACACATTCTTAGTTTTACTGAAACCTTTAGAAATTCTGAAAGAATGGAGCTGAGAAAAATCAGGAGGAGGACTGTGTGTGGGAGAGGCCACTGTCAATTTGCTTTCAGCTAAAAATTTAAATTCTTGTTAAATAAGCCAACAAGTTGGCTTCCAAACCGTACTATTAATAGGAAAGTTCCCTTAAAAAGTATTTCAGTGTAAACAGGTTTTTTCCCCCTCAACAAAATCTTCCTCCACCATGCTGGGACCTCAGACATAGCAAATTTAGACCATAAGGAGAAAAACAGCAAAATAATTTTCAAATCAGGAAAATGTTACTAAGTAGGAGAGTATGGATGGGACCTTGAGATTATCTAGGTCAATCCCCTCATTTTACAAATGGGAAAACTGAGGCTCAGAGAGGAGAATGAACTTATCCAAGCTCACACAGATAGTTAAATAGCTAGGTTCTTTTACTCTAAACCTAAGAGCTGGAGTTGAATCTTTGCTCTCTGATTTACTCAAGAGCTGAGTAATTTGGGCAACTTATCTTATTTCCCTGGATAGTGTTTTCTCATTTGTTGTTCTGCTGCTGTGAGTCTGTGATTTATATGTTGTTTTACTTCCTGGGTCAGGTGAAGATTGAAATTCAAATACTGAATGCGAAATGAGGGAAGAAGAAAAAAGAAATGTACATGTTCACTATTATATATCATATGTAATTTATATTACACATTTAAAAGGAATAGTAAATTGCACATAACAGATTTGCAGTTTCATGTGCAATCTTTTTATTATACTGTGTTATGGAAATGCTTGTTTTATTCCATAAAATAAAACAAATGTGGGGAAAAAAGAAATTCAAATGGTGGTACACTAATTCTGGAAAATGGCAGATAAAAGCTCTCTAACTTAAAGCATCACTTTCTTTCCCTGAGACAATGTTTAGGAGGTGTTGCCATGATATATAAGCTGGTAAATCTAAGACTGACTCATGGAGTTACTTTGGTTGAGTCACTTCATTTTTTGTGTGTGTGCCTAATCTCTAACAAAGGAATAAATTTTTTGGGTCTGATTCAGAGTTGTGAGGCTCAAATGAAATAATTTATGTAGAAGTATTTTTCACAAATCTAAAGTATTATTATTGTTATTATTACTACACTTGTTATTAAAAATAAATGTGATTTCTTTAAAACCGTTTCAATTTTTTGAGCTGATATGTGACCTATAAGTGGGAGTCACAGAATTTGCGTTGGAAGGAACCTCAGAGTCTGCTTAGTCTAATTTGCATGCAGACAAGAAATCCTTTACAGCATCATTGAAAATTGGTCATGCAGGTGTGGTTTAAAGACATCCAGTGAAATGGAACCCACTACCTTCTCCCAGGCATGACATTACACTTTGGGACTACTCTACTTGTTAGGAAAATTTCCCCAAGATCCAAATCTAAATTTGTCTTTCTGTAACTTCTATTACTTCTAGCTCTGCCTTCTAAGGCCAAAAAAGAACAATTCATCTTTCCTATGAATATCTTTCAAATCAAGATATCCAACTATCCATTTATCCATCCATTCGTCTATTATCTATCTATCTATCTATCTATCTATCTATCAGCAGTTAGATGGCACAATGGATAGAGCCCTAAGATTGAAGTCAGGGATACTTGAGTTCATATCCAAACTCAGATTTACTTACTAGTTGTGTGTCTTTACTTATTTAAGAAGTAATAAACTACTTTGTTCATTTATTTTTGGCTGAGGCAATTGGGGGTAAGTGACTTGTCCAGAATCACACATCTAGGAAGTGTTAAGTATCTGAGGTCAAATTTGAACTCAGATCCTCCTGACTTCAGGTCTGGTGCTCTATCCATTGTGCCACCTAGCTGCCCCAAACTGAAATTTATTGAGCAGGGAAGTATAGGGAGTGTCTTGATCATACCTGTTCTTTTTTCCCCATTTCCATATAAGTCATCTTGTGAAAGAAAACATAGACTTCTCCCCTTCCAAAAAAACCCTCAAGAAAAATAAAATGCTTAAATTTGTATTCAGACACAATCAATTCTTTCTGATATAGGGATTGGGAAAAACTTCATGGAGAAGGTGGTGCTTATGCTAAATTTTAAAGAAAACTAGGGATTCCCAGGAGCAGAAATGAGGAGAGAGATATCCCTGACATGCACTGTAGTCATTTGAATGGCACAGAATCGGCAAGGAATTGGAAATTGGGAAATTGTTACCCATCAATTGAGGAATGATTGTACAAGCTGTGAAATATAATGGAATACTATAGTGCAATAAGAAATGGTGAGCAGGCAGATTTCAGAAAAACCTGGAAAGACTTACATGAACCTATGCTGAGCGAAGCGAGCAGAACCAGGAGAACAATGACCACAGTAAAAGCAACATTGTGCGATGATCCACTATGATGGATTTTTTTTTCTATGTTGATCTAGGACATTTCCAATAGACTTATAATGGAAAATGCTATCCACATCCACGATGGAGAGATGAAAGCCTATTTTCACTCTTTCTGTTTTTTCTTTCTTGTGATTTTTCCCTTTTGTTCTAATTTTTCTTTCATAACATAACTAATATGGAAATATTTAAAATAATTTTACTTGTATAAACTATGTAAGATTGCTTGCTATCTTGGGGAGGGGAGAGGAATGGAAGAAAGGGAGACAAATTTGGAACTCAAAATCTTACAAAAATGAATGTTGAAAACTGTACATGTAAATGGAAAAAATTAAAATATTAGGAAGTAAAAAAAAAATTTAAAAAGCAAGGCACAGAATCAGGAGAAGGGATATCATATTTAAGGACCAGTAAAGAGATAAGTATCGTTACAGAGTTCAATTTAATTCAATTTAATATACATTTATTAAGTTCCAGGCACCATGCTAAGCACTGGGGTTATAAATAAAAAGATAATCTTGGTCTTCATAGAACTTACAATGGAATAGATAACACGGGAAGCTGAAAAAGGTGGTAGGGGTAGAACCAGGGGGCACTATATACCAGATCATGATGTACTTTTTGTAGAATATAAACTTAGCAAAATTGAATTTTCAGGTTAATAAAACCCTTAGCTATTTTTCGGATGAGGTCATTTCTTTACACCTACTCCATCTTTTCTTCATGGAATTGACTTTTTGAACTTGACTTTACATTTATCCTTATTAACAATTGGATTTGGTTATACCCCCACAACTCAATAAACCTAAGTGACTCCTTATGACCTGCAAGATCAAATATAAAATTGTTTGGTTTTTAGAGCTCTTCCTAATCTGACCCCTTCCTACCTATTGGTCTTTTTACATATTATTCCCTTTCATTTACCCTATGATCCAAAAGTCTAACCTATTGAAATCTTGTTGGATGCTGAACAGAGGTATGATGTTAAGTATTTAACAACCAGCTCTCTTTTAAAGGTTGTTTGTTGGATATATTTTTAAAAAGATTAATCTGCCTTATTTATATTACCTCACCACTTTAAAAAGTCTAAAAAACCACCAAATGACTAAATTGAGCCTTGATTCATAGTCCCTGTCAATTTCCAAGATGGAAGTGAAAATTTACTGATAAAACTATGAGCTGGAAAGTTGTGAATCTACTCTCACTAGCCAGTTCAAATTGGTTTCAGTGCTCCTCATCTTGACTTCTTAACAATTTTGAGAAAGTTATACTATTCAACAGTAATCCATCTGTTTTTTGTTGTTGTTCAGTTTCAGTTGAATTCCGTGCTTCATGACCCTATTTGGAGTTTTCTTGACAAAAGTACTGGAGTGGTTTGCCATTTTCTTCTCCAGTGTGTCCTCCTTTTATAGATGAGGACACAAGTGAGACAAATGGGCTTAAGTGACTTATCCAGGGTCACATAGCTAATAAATGTCTGAGGTGAGATTTGAGTTCAGATCTTTCTGACTCCAGGCCTGGTGACTTATTACTTCATCACCTAGCTGCCTCTTTATTCAAATCATTGATTTAAATGGTAATTAATTGGATAAAATCAGATGGCATCCTTAAAAAGCTTTCAATGATTTGACTGGTACTGGAAAGTTTGTTTACCTTAAAGTGCACTGATTTTTAAAAAAAGCATTTATTAAGCATATCCTTATTATGTGCCCAGCTGTACTAAACACTATATAAATATCCCATTTGACACTCATAACCATCATAGGAGGTAAATGCTATTATTATTATCCCCATTTTATAGATAAAGAAACTGAGACATATAGAAATTGAGTGACTTTCCCAAAATCACACAGTTAATGAGTGTCTGGGGCCAGATTTGAACTCAGATTTTCATAACTTTAGGCACAGAGTTTTATCCACTGTGTCACTTAGGTAGTTCTGTTCTCTTAATAATTACAATTTTAAACCAGGATTGTGTATAAAAAGAATTTCTTTTTTTTGGGGGGGGGTTATTTTTTTAAAATTAAGGCTTTTTATTTTCAAAACATATGCATAGATAATTTTCAACATTCATCATTGCAAAACCTTGTGTTCCTAATTTTTTTCTTTCCCTTACCCCTATCCTCTCCCTCTGATGGCAAATAATCCAACACATGTTAAACATGTGCAATTCTGTTATACATATTTCTACCGTTATCATGCTGCACAAGAAAAATCAGAACAAAAAGGAAAAAAATGAGGAAAAAAAACCAAAATGTAAGCAAACAACAACAAAAAAATGAAAATACCATGCCATGATCCACACTCAGTCCCCACAATCCTCTCTCTGGGTACAGATGGCTCTCTTCATCAAAAGATCATTGGAATTTGCCCGAATCACCTTGCAAATGGTAGTACTTTGAAAATGGAAGTTTACTGGGAAGAATTATATGAACTGAATCAAAGTGAAGGGAGCAGAACCAGGAGAACATTGTATAAAGCAACAGCAACATTGTAACAATGACTATGAAAGACTTAAATAGTAGCATCAAGACAACCATCCAAGACAATTCCAAATGACTTATAAAAAATGCCATCTACCTTCAGAGAGAGGACTAGTGAAATGAGTGCAGAATGAAGCCTCCTTTTTTACTTTCTTTTTTGTTTTGCAACATAGCTAATATGGAAATATGTTTTGCATAATTTCTATGATTGATATCACCTTTCTTTCCTTTTCAATGAATGGAGAGGGGGAAGAGAATTCAGAGCTCAAAATTTTAAAAAATAATGTTAAATATAAATAAATACTAAATTTATCTTTTAAAAAAAGAAAATGAGATTTAAAAAACTAATCATCATCATTACAAATATTCCTCTGGGAAAAGCAAAGAGGTAACAGAAAGGACAAGTCAGGAAGTCAAGAAGAGCTTGTTGCCATCTATTGCTCAATAACTCCAAGGGCTTCCTATTTATTACCTCCAGGATCAAAGGTTTGGCATTTAAAGCCTTTAGCATCCTGGCCCTTTCTCTTCCAGTCCAGATTTATTCCTTCCCATACACTCTACAGTCCAGCCACAGGATCCTCCTTCCTGTTCCTCATACACAACATTCCATCTCTTCTCTCTCCATCCTTTCATTGGTTGTGCCCCCTGCTGAGAATACCTCCTCCCACCTCCTCTTCTTAGCATCCTTCAAGACTCAAATCCTACCATCTGCAAGAGGCTTTTCCAGATTCCTCTTTCCTCCTTCTAATGCCTTATTCTCTCATCTTACCTTCTCTTTATTCATTATCTTGTTTATAACTATTTAAATGTTTTTCCTTCATTAGATCTCAAACTCCTTAACAGTAGAGGTAGTTTTTGTATTTTTTTTTTTTTTTGGTCTCCCCAGTGCTTAGCACATTTTATTTTACTATTCAGTTGTTCAGTGCTATAGTGGATGACCTCATCTTGGTAAAGATACTGGAATGGTTTGCCATTTCCTTCTCTGGCTCATTTTACATATGAGGAAACTGAGGCAAACAGGATAAAGTGGCTTGCCTAAAGGTCTTATAACTAGTAAGTGTCTGAAATCAAATTTGAACTCACATCCTCCTGATTTCAAGTTCTGATATTCTACCCAGTGTATCACTTAGCTGTCTCCAATAAATTTGTTCCTACTAGCATATAATAGGAACTTAATCAATGCTTATTGACTGATTTACCAGATGGGAGTTCAAATGCTACTTCATATACTTACTAGTTATTCTATCTTGATTAAGTCAAGTCAAATCACTTACCATCTCTTAGCTTCAGGTTCCACAACTATAAAAAAACGGGGGGGGGGGAGGTTGATAATAGTTTTAATACTTAACTCACTGGGTCATTGTATGAATCAAAGGAGATAATATAGATTAAGATCACTGAAAATCTTAAGCATATACAGTTTCCCAAAAAATCTTAGTGAAATTTTAAGCTACAAAAGCTTAAAAAAGAGATTATATATATTACATAATGATATATAATTTATCAAATATTATCTATATCTAGATGTAAACATATTTGGGGAAGGGGTTGGAATATATATGTATATATTTGGGTAGAGTGCTTAGATCAGTTCTTTCCACCAATATCCAGAGTTCCTAGTGAGGAGCTTCCTGCACTAATGCAGATAGCGCTTACACTTCAATTTATTGTCCTAAATCAAAAGGTCTTTACTTGAGTTTAGTAACTTGTTTACATTTTTTAATAACTATATTTCATTATAAGTGATTTTCTTTGTAACCCTATGTGTGTAAAGACTTTATTCTAAAGAAGACATTATTAGTTTCATTAGGTTGTCAAAGTGTCCATGACAACAAAAAAGTCATAAACACTAGGGCTAAAGTAAAGGTTTGCTCGGGTGACTAAGAAGTTAAGTGACTTGTTCAAGGTTACTGCTACTATTTCTGCTGCCACTACTACTGATTCTTCTTTTTCTTCTTCCTCCTCCACTTCTTTTTCCTCTTCCACTTCTTTTTCCTCCTCTTCTTTCTCCTTCTTCTGCTGCTACTACAGTTACTACTACTACTGTTTTTCTACTATTGCTGCTGCTGCTTCTGCTACTACCACTACTGATACTACTGTTATTGCTATTGCTGCTGTACTATTGCTATTTCTACTACAGCTGCTACTATTAGTATTACTATTGTGCTAAGCACCGACAATATAAAGAAAGAAAACTTTTAATTTTTTTCTCAGTAGTATTTCATTTTTCCAAATACACATAAAAGTTTTTAACATTCATTTCTATAAGACTTTGTGTTCCAATTTTTCCCCCTCCCTCCCTTACCTCTCCCCTCCTCAAGACAGCAAGCAATTTGATATAGCTTAAATATGTACAACCCTTTTAAATATAGTTTTATATTTATCATATTTTGCAAGAAAAAATCAGACCAAAAGGGAAAAACCATGACAAAGAAAAAGTAAACGACCAAAAAAGGTGAAAATATTATGCTTTGATAGATATTTAGACTCTGGATGCAGATGGCATTTTCCATCCCAAGTCTACTGGAATTGTCTTGAATCATTGTATTTTTGAGAAGACAAGCCTGTCACAGTTGATCATGCCATAATCTTGCTGTTATTGTGTACAATGTTCTCTTGGTTCTGCTCACTCCATTCAGCATCAGTTCATGTAAGTCTTTCCAGGCCTTTCTGAAATAAGCCTGTTCATCATCAAAGAAAGAAAAACCAGTCCCTACTGTGAAGGAGAGCACACTCTAATGGAGGAGCTAAGCTATACAAATTAGAAATAAACATTATGTTTATATGTGTTGTTTAACATTAATTGGATCACTTGCCGACTGGGGGAGGGGTTCGGGGGAAGGAGATGGAAAAAAGTAGAACACAGGAACATAGGGATGAATGTCGAAAAATTTCCATGTATATATATTAAAAAATTTAAAAAACCTATAATTTAAAAAATAAATGTTTATGTGTATGTGTGTATGAGTGTGTATGTATAGAGTAAATTGCAGCAGAAGATGGAATTTTAGCTGAGACTTGACTGAAGCCAGAAAAGCTAAGATGCAGAGGTGAGTATTTCTAGGCATTGGGGGGAACCAGTGAAAATTTCTGGAGTGAGGAGGTGGAGTGTCTTCTGTGAGGAGCAGTGCTATTGGACAGCTGAGTTTATGGGGGTGAAGAGGGTATGAGAAGACTAGAAATGTACAAAGGGACCAGATTCTTTTCTCCTATAATTTGTAAATTATGAAAAAAAGCAACTTAGTAAGACAAAACATTTTTGTTCTGGTTCTTTCACACCAAGTTATCTCTCATTACTATTTAAAGCTTGTTTAGGGTTCCTGGAAGATGAAATGTATTGCTTCCTGGAAGTAAACTGTTCAGTGACCCTCTATTAATAAACATCAAGTACTTAACTGTACTGGTAGAGAGTTTCCTGTTCTGGGAGTCTCTGTCAGTGAAACCAGAGGTCCAGTCCTAAATAAAAATATAAAATGAGAAATAGACAACAGAAATGCCATTATCACCAATTATAATAATTCCATCCAAAAGTTAAACCAATGTAAATTGTTGTTCATCCTTTATTTATTTTATTTTATTTTTTTGCTGTTAAGTAACTTGCCTAGAGTCACACAGCTAAGAAGTGTTAAGTGTAGCCAGATTTGAACTCAGGTCCTCCTGACTTTAGGAATGGTGCTTTATCTACTGGGCCACCTAATTGCCCCTATTTTCTTTTTTTTTTTTAAATAAAGCTTTTTATTTTCAAAACACATTCATAGATAGTTTTCAATATTCATCCTTGCAAAACCTTGTGTTCTAAATTTTTTTCTCTCCCTTTCCCCCACTCCCCTAGATGGCAAGTGATCCAATATATGTTAAACATGTGCAATTCTTCTATACGTATTTTCACAATTATCGTGCTGCACAAGAAAAATCAAATCAAAAAGGGAAAAAAATGAGAAAGAAAACAAAATGCAAGCAAATAACAAAGAGAGTGAAAATACTATGTTATGATCCATACTAATTCCCACAATTCTCTCTCTGTGTGCAGATGGCTCTCTCCATCACAAGACCATGGGAACTACCCCGAATCATCTAGCTATTGGAAAGAGCCACATCCATCAGAATTGATGTACTTTATTTTCAAAGAGGACCAAAGATAGTGTCTTGATTTTCACCATCAATTGATTTGTGATACAGATTTGCACAAAATCTACAGCCTCACTCCCTCTTCCAGAGTCAATCATCAAAGTCCAGTAGCAAGACAAAAGTCATGATGATTGGTAATGGTCTAGGTTGTAGTGGCTGACCTAGGTGTCTTTTATGTTTGAATTTGTGCATAGACTCCATGGCATCTGCTTCTGCTACCTTCAGGGCTATTGGAACAAATTGTTCTCATCTGCTCATCCTGATGGGGGAAATTTTCATATGGTTGGAATAGACAACCCTGTTGGTTATTCAACTTGGTTTAGCCCATCTTCGGAAATGGGTTTCCTGGGATATGGTAATTAATTGCTATAAGATAGTGCAGAAAAAGAAGTAGATGGGCCCCAAGCTGAAAGGAGAAGGAGAATGGGGCAGCATCGTTCTTGGAAAATCACAGAACATTTTTTTTTTTTTTTCTGTTCCCAAGCTTTCTCTAGTAGCAAAGGTTAACTTTTCAACCTGAATATTTTATCAATTTTTCTATATGACCTTAAGTCCAGGCACATCACTGCTTCCCAAGAAGTAAAATTGAACCTTCTACATAAGGTGATGGAAAACATGCAGTGGATATAAGCAGACTTCAATAAGTAATCAATGGGTAGCTCTGAAGAAGTCCATGAATATAAGATGTCAACAAATCATGGCGGAAAAAAAACGGGATAGTCAGCTGGGGAAAGGGTGAATTGACAGGTGGATGGACCAATAATTTCACAGGCTTCACGATGTGAGGGGAAAAGCTTTCTATATCGTGGGCAGGCAGATTTCCAGTGTCAAACTTCTAGGAGAACATGGATGAGAATCAAACAGGATAGATGGGCAAAGAGTCTGCATCATCAATGGGAATTCCTGAATCATCTGTATATTTGAACATTTGATATGCAGCTCTTTGCATTAAGGATAATTCACTCAACTAATTCATGTTAAGATGTTAATAACTTAGATGAGAATTGTAGCTGACATTTTATATAGTGCCTTAGATTATTTCTTTGGTTTGCAAACTGAAGACCCTACAGATAAGGGGTGGTGTGTTGTCTAGGCTGATGTTGGCCATTGGAAGGTCATCTTTCTCTCAATGTTTCTTCTGATCAGTGGAACATGGATATGAGGACTTCCTCTGAAGTGTGGATTGAAATGTACACTTAACGTTTTACCCCATTTAAGTGATCCTCATATCCTCATCTAAATCTTTACAGGTATTGTAGAGTCTCCTTTGTCCTTTGACATTCCAAGATTACGTAATACTTGGGCTGTTGGGTAGTGCAACAGATAGTAACAGACTGCTGTCAAAGTGATTTGCAAATCCCAAAGCAATATATAAATATTAGTTATTGTTGTTAAATCAATTTTTTAAAAGTTTCTATGCCCAACTGGTCCATTTCTTATTGCTGCCATATATCTATAACTTTTGTGTTGCTGCCTGCTTTTGATTTGTCCCAGATTACATATACCCCTGAGAGATAGCGTTGACCAGTGGATAAAGGGCTGGCCACTGGGGGATGAAGACCTGTCTTCAGGTCCTGCCTCTGACACAATCTGGGACTATGATTTTGAGCCCCTCTCAATGTCCCAAGCAACTTTCTAAGCCGCAAGGGTCCTCAAACTTTTTAAATAGGGGGCCAGTTCACTGTCCCTCAGACTGTTGGAGGGCCAGACTATAGTAAAAACAAAAACTTTGTTTTGTGGGCCCTTAAATAAAGAAACTTCATAGCTCTGGGGGAGGGGGATAAGCTGCTGTATCTGGCCCACACTGTAATTTGAGGACCCCTGAAGGCTATGTGTAATGTCTGGACTAGCTCTCTGGAGGGGCTCAGGATCAGTTAGAGTCAGGATCAGTCAAAGTCTTTGGTCTTTAGGAGGAGAAGTGAAGGAGGCAGGCATGCTACCACATGGCTCCTCAAAGATGGTACCTGGACTCTGGAGTCTGGAGCCTGAAGTCTTTCCTGCTGAGCGTGCTGTGGCAGAGAGACTCTGACTCTCTCCCTTAGCCCTCCAATCCTTCCTTATGATTATCTCACCACAACACATTCAGCAGATGCCAATTGTGAGGAGAGCCATCACATCACCTTATGTTTATAGAACCATTATCTCACATTGAGTAAGTACTTAGCCTTAAATATTTTGCTGTCTTAGATTCCAGTACACCTTTTCAGAGTTCCAGCCCTATATAGCTATGGACATATATCTAAATATCTAAAGATCAGTTTCAGATCATTGCAATAAGATAAATGTATAAATAATTCAAGTCACAAGAACTTTTGGATTTCCCAGTGCATCTAAATGTTATGCTTACACTACACTGCAGTCTTATTAAGTGTGCAATAGTGTTATATCTAAAAAATGTATATACCTTAATTTGAAACTTTTTCAGCCATGTTTGACTCTTTATGATCTGAAGGTTTCTTGGCAAAGATATTAGAGCGGTTAGCCATTTCCTTTTTCAGCTCATTTTACAGATGAGGAAACTGAGGCAAACAGGATGAAGTGACTTGCTCAGATTTCAAACAGCTAGGAAGTGTCTGAGGCCAGATTTGAACTCAGGAAGATGAATCTTCCCGGCTCCAGTCCCAATACTCAATCCACTGTGCCATCTAGTATTTGAAGTACTAGAAAGTGCTTTATAGTTAAAAATGCATCACCTGAGCTTTCAGTGAGTCCTAATCTTTTTCCTGGTGGAGGATCTTGCTTTGATGCTGATGGCTACTGACCGATCAGAATGGTGGTTGTTGAAAGTTGGGACTGTTCAAATAAAACAACAATGAGATTTGCCAAATAGATTGACTTTTTCATGAAAGATTTCTCTGTAGCATGTGATGCTGGCTTATGTTATTGTACCCACAGTAGAAATTCTTTCAAAATTGGAATCAATTTTCTCAAACCCTGCCTCTGCTTTATCAACTAAATTGATGTAATATTCTTCATATTGTTATGTCTCAGGGAATAGGGAGGCCCAAGGAGAGGGAGAAAGATGGGGCAAGGCTGCACAGTGGAGCAGTCAGAACATATATAACATTTATTGCTCAAGTTGCCATTTCGTATGGGTCAAGTTCCTGATGCCCCAAAACAATTAATAATAATAACATCAAAGATCACTGAGCATAGATTACCAAAACATATAATAATAATGAAAAAGTTTGAAATATTGAGAGAATTGCCAAAATGAGAAAGAAATACAATGAGAGCTCGTGTTGTTGGAAAAATGGCGCCATAGATTTGATCAACACAGAGTTGTCACAAGTCTTTAATTTGTTTTCTTTTTAAAGCAATATCTGGGAAGTGCTATGAAGCAAAGAACAATAAAGCAAGGTGTACTAGTGTATCTACTATATACCTTGTACCTTGTGAGAAGCCAACTTCAAGCCCTAAAACTCTTTGCAAATGTCCGTAATTATTATAATGCTTATAAATTGCAGGGAAGTTACTGATCTGCTTTAGAGAAAGGATCTTCCCTCAAATTTTTTGGGTTACAATTCACCATTCTTGAATGAAAAAAAGGAAGAGCATCATGTACCTTTCCTTACTTAGCTGTATGACTTTGGACTCTGGGTTTTAATTTCCTCACCTGTGCATTTATGCTTCACAAGTTTGATTCTTCAGAAATTGTTGAAATTTCACAATTTGCGACTGATCAGCATTGACTGAAGATTATGGCTGTTGTGGCTTTGGTTTCAGGAAGCATAGACCTAGTCAACTAGTCCATTGCCATTTATCAAGCAGCTATTATGTACTAGGGACAGGGCTAAGTATTGGGGATAGACAAGAGTTCCTGTTCTCAAGGAGCTCACAGGCTCATGGGGAGAAAACATGCAAATAGCCAGGAATAAACAAAATAAATCAAGGGTAGCCTCAGAAGAAAGGCACAAAGATTAAGGAGACCTGGAAATGTAGAAGGTGGGATTTTAACTGACACTTAAAGAAAGCCAAAGAAGTCAGGGAGGGAGAGCTTTCCAGGCATGTGGGAAGCCAGAGAAAATTTCCAGAGCCAGAAATGGAGGGTTTTGTTTGAGGAATAGTCAGGAGGCCAATGTTGCTGGGGGGAAGAATTCCTGGCAAAGAGTAAATTATAAGAACACCAGAGGAATGTGTGTGTGTGTGTGTGTGTGTGTGTGTGTGTGTGTGTGTGTGTGTGTGTGTAAATTAAGGGGTAGGTGATGAATCTTGGCAGAAATAGACAGACTATTGGGACTGAAATTAGGAAGACTTGAGTTCAAATCTAGTCTTAGATACTTCCTAGATATGTGACCTTGGGCAAGTCACTTCATTCTGTTTGCCTCAGTTTCCTCATCTGTAAAATGAGATGAAAAAGGAAATGGCTAACCGCTCTGGTATCTTTGCCAAGAAAACCCCAAAGGGTTCACAAGGAATTGGTCACAATTGAAAAATTACTAATCAACTACACAATGAAAGGTTTGGAATGCCAAACTAAAGGTTTCATATCCTGGGGAAAATAAGGAGACACTGAAATTTATTGAATAGTGGGACTAAGATGGTTCAAGATGGGCTTTAGGACAATCCAAACCTGGAAGGGATCCTAGAAGTCATTTTGTAACTCTTTCATTTTACAGAGGAGGAAAAATGAGACCCATTAGAGGTTAGGTTACACACAGGTAGGAAGGGGCAGAGTAGGGATGTACACTCAGTCTCTGGCCCCAGAATCACTGGACCATTTGGAAATTTGAGATCATTGAAAGTATACTCAGAATTTATCAATGCAATTCAGCGTTGGTATCTAGGTTATCAGTCTCCTCAGAGCCTTTTCTGTCTCTTCTCTTCCCCTTGGATCTTAGAACTAGACCTAAACTTTGAATAATAATAATAACTCACACTTACAAAAATCTTTAACATTTGAAAACAATTAAAACATGTTTTCTTATACCAGCCTCATGACAATTCATGAAGTAGGTGCTACTCCTGGGTCTATTTGCCTGATGAGGAAACTGAGTCTGAGAAAGGTGATTCATTCACATTGACACAGCTAATCAGTGTCCAAGCTAGGGTTGGAAGTCGAGTACACCATCATCCATGAGGCATTGTTTGCCCAGTACAGAACACAGTGAAACTTAATTTCTGTGATTTGGAGAGAATCCTGTTCATAGCCCAAGGTTTCCCTCACTTCTTTTTTGAGAGATCAAGTTTTTAAAGTTCTCTGAAGGACTTGTCATATAATACCTTCTGTGAAATACCTTTGGGGCTGGGTTTAGCAATCTGCTATCATAATTTGGTTACAAATCGTAATTAAGTGATGTAAATCCCAGCTCTGTTATTTACTAACTATGAGATTTGGGTCACTTCATATGAGCCTCAATGTCTTTAATCTGTAAAATGGAATGGGTAAAGAAAGTCTGTAGACAGCCTCCAAAGTGGCTTCCAATTTTCAATCCTATGATTGAGAATCTATCTTAATTTTGTGACCCTGGTGAAGGGGATAAGTATAACTTTATTTTCATGCAAGAAGAGTTTTTTAGGACCCATAAGACATTTTGAAAATTAAAATAATTTGAGTCAGGTGGTAAGCCCTGATCCCTAGAAACACTGGTAGAGTGTATTGAGGAAGGAGAGGGAAAAGGTCCTTGGGAAAGGACCTTTAATGAGACTAACACTTCTCTCCTAGTTATTTTTTCTCTCTCTTGCCAACCCTTCCCTCTTCTGTCCTCTCCTGAATTTTTTTCTTTCCCTTTCTTCCTTTTTTACCAAAACCAAAAAACAAAGTATGAACCACTTGCTTCCATCACCCCCCTCTTTTTAATCTTGAGTTAATTTCCTTGAAGGGAGATTAGTGCCACTGATCACCTGAAATTCTTTAGATGTGGAAGCAGGGTTCTGTATGAAACTTGCTCTTTCACTAAGGAAAAGCATTCTCCAGACCTCTCAGAGCCATTGGGTTTTCCACTCAATTTGGACAATAATAGTTCCAGAAGGCACTTTTAATTTATTTGGGGAGTTTGCCTTGGGGAACGGAAGGAAGTTTGTGCACAAGATACTGGGGAGAGTTTTGGGGTAGGGATTACAAGGTTGGCGGAAACCTGAAATTCATTCTTAATGAAGGAAATCTGAACCCTTCACATCTGGCTAAGGTGTGTGTGGGGGATCTAATTACTCAACAGATTCAAAGTGACTATTGGTGATGGTGGGAGGAAGGACAGGAGTTGTGATTCGTCCCTAGATCTGGAAAGAAATTCCCAGCAGAGATTAAGTGACTTGGGATGAATAGGTGGTGAGTGGGAATGTTTGGATTTGAAGTCAGGACTTCTGATCCCAAATCTTGGGTCCTTGATTGGCAACTGACCTAGAGAGGTCCCTTTATTCCTAATTTGGGGGGAGGGGCTCCATGTCAGTTTGGAATCGAGATGGCGTCCTCATTAACCCTATGCGAGCCTCTGATCTTTGTGTAAGGGGAGAGGAGTTAGAGTTTAGAGCCTGGGATCTAAATCTCTCATTAAGGTGTTTTTTTTTTTTTTTTTTTTTTTTGGTTTTGTTTTGTTTTGTTTTTGTTTTTAAACTGGGATGCTAGTGGGGGCCTTTCTGTGCCTGGGATTTAGATACATATCATTAACCCTTTGCTTGCCTTCGTCCCCTGCTGGGGTTGAGGGTGTGCTTACAGCATCTCAGCTCTAAGGACTCATATCTCTCATTAACCCTTTGCTGGACTCAGCTTTCAGATGGGGGCGGGGTATTCGTTCCCCTGAGCTACCTGTGCCTTGTTGGCTCTGGATTGTCCTCTGGGTTCACTCAGGAGGACAGAGACTGGGGGTGGGGATTTCTGCGGGCTCTCCAGAAGAAGACTCTGGACACTGGAGTGGGTTGGGGCACACGGGGACCTCCACAGCACCCCGACCCCCTTTCTCTGGCTCCGAGAACCCCTCCGAGAGCAACAAGTGCCTTCTGCTGGGAGGCTGAGGCCGTCCTTGCCCCGGAGCCAGTGGCCGCGGGTACCATTTGGCCGGCGGGGGGGCGGGATCCCAGGGCCACTGGTGGGGAACTACTTTGGGGGCGGAGCGGGTCCGGGGTTGGGGAGGGGGGGAGCTCGGGAGGCTGCCATGGACGCAGCTGCGGAGAGGCGGGCGGCCGGCCAGACCAGCAGCTAGAGGAGCTGGACGCCGCGGGCGGAGCCCAGCCTGGGAGCAGGGTAAGCGGCCGGCCAGGTGCGCGGGGGGCGGGAGCGACCGCAGCTCGAGGTACCGAGGCAATCGGGGAAGGGGGCGCCCTGGGATGCCCGGGACTCCTGGGTCTCTGCCGCGCCGAGGGAGCATTTGCGGCTGAGGGAGGATGGTGGGTTTGATTCGGAACTCCAATTCCCTTCCCTTCCTTAGCCTGCCCTAGCTTCTTGTTCCCGGCCGTGGCCGGCCCGGGGCGGAGGCAGTCTGTCCTCGAGATCTGGGGGCTGGAGGGGGATTTATGGTCCTCCCGAGGGAGGGGCGGAGAGAGGGGAGCTCCCGGTCCCGGCCCCAGATCCCCGAACAACCCCCGCCCCACCTTCGAGCCCAGGTCCGTCCCGCAGTGCGGCCCGGCAGGGGGAGGCGTCCTCCCTCAGCAGAGGCACAGGTGGCCGGGAGCAGCGCAGCGCCCGGGAGCCGCAGCCTCCTGTTTCCCTTCCCTCCCCCTCCTTCTTCCTCCCTCCTCCCCCGAAATTTCCCAGTCTGAACTGGGGAGGGAGACCCTCGAGGATATTTGCATTCTAGACTCTGGTCATTCTCTTTATCGGTCCCTTTTGTGCGGTCAGTTCCCTTCCTCTCCGGGCCTCAGTTTCCCCCTCTGAAAAGTGAAGAGGTTGGATCAGTTGACCGATGAGGTCCTTTCCAGTGTCAAATCCCTTGCTCTTCCCTAGGCTTCTCCGAGGGGTCCTTCATCATCCCTCCAGGCTGTCCTCTGAATTTCAGACACTATTTTGGGGATGTTAGGGAGCCCTTTCCCCCCCTGGACTCCTGAAGGTCAGGAGAGAAATGACATCCTTACTTAGCAACGTCCTGGTGGAGATGAGAGAGCAAGATCTGAAAGTCTGTACAAGCTTTGATGGCGCTGATGCTGGAGAGCATTTGGCATAGGGTTGAGATTTCCCAGGCTTTTGCAGGTACCAAGCTTCCTGGGGTCCCCAGGGTCTCTCTGGGATCCTTCACAGGAACAGGCTTGCTTCTTATGTTCAGCCGCCCCTTATAACCACACTGAGTGGTTTGGCATAATGAGAATGATTATTGGGGCCAGAGTGGGCCCCAAGTGGTTTCATGGCCATGTTTCTCCATCAGGGCAATAAGTAGCTGGCTGGAGAGTGGCTTCCAAGGGTCTGGACCCAATGAAGCAATAGCTGGGTGAAGTGGACTCAGATCAGCCTATGGCAGGATTCGATTTCTTAGTGGGCCCTAGCAACTCTCAAATCAATAACGCCAAAGTCCACACTGGCCAGATCTTTTTTGGGGGCCCTGAGGAGTCATCTCAAGATCCCAGATTGTTGGAGCTCAGGGAGAATTTGGTTATGATTCTACTCCAGTTCCCTTCTTTGACTGAGGAAGAAACTCAGTTCCAAATGGGAACTCTCAACTGATGAAACGTCTCTACCAATTGCAGCTTAATAGTCTTCAAGAGAGGTCTTAAGCACTTGCCCAGAACCACAGAGCACACGAGTCAGAGTCAAGACTTGAATTCAGCTCTTCTTAACTCCAAGAGCAATTCACACTTTCTCCAAATCTGAGCATACTGCTTTAAAATGCATTGGAAAGCCTCATGGAATAAGTATCATACTCTTTGGAGGTCCTTGGCTTGCAATCTAGAAATCATAACTAAGTTTCCTCAAAGGTTCATGGGAACATAGACAGAGCTAGAAGAGGTTTGGAAGACATCCATTCCAACTTCCTCATTTTACAGATGAGGAAACTGAGGCTCATGGAGAGAAAAAAGTCCCAAAGGTTGTCCCAAGGTAGAGGGTTTTTTTTTTGAAGAGAATGGACTTTGTCAAATATAGACTGACCCATGAACTTGACTTTGCTGGCAGTATTTTTGAAAGGCCAGCTAGGGGGTACCTTAGTACATAGAGCACCAGCCCTGAAATCAGGAAGATGAGTGTTCCTGAGTTCAAATCTGGTCCCAGACACTTACTAGCTATATGACCTTGGGCAAGGCCCTTAACCCTACTTGCCTTAGTTTCCTTATCTGAAAAAAGAGAACTGGAGAAGGAAATGGCAAACCACTCCAGTGTCTTTACCAAGAAATCTCCAACTGGGATCATGAAGAGTCTGCTATGAATGAACAATAATAACATCAATATTCCTGAATGTATTATTGATAGTTAATATCAATTATTTAAAAAGGTAAGCTGTGATCACATGGCTTCATCAAGGACAGCTTTCAAGCTAGCATCCCCTCCTCCTTTTGTGAATGAGTTATTTGACTGGCAGATTAAGAGAATGTTGTAGATGGTTTTCTCAGATGTTAGTGAGCCATTTGATTATCTCTAATTGCTCTTGGGGAATAAACTAGAGAATCATGACCCAGATGACAGTGAGATCAGGTAGATTTGGACCTGATTGAATGACTGACCCCAAAGTGGAGTCAATATATTTGATTCTCACTTGGGAGTGGATCTCTAGTGGAATACCCTAAGAGTTTATATTGAACTGTATGGTGTTTAGCATTATTAGCAATGGTATGGATGTTAATGAAGCATTATAGTGTAGGGGGGAATAGAATACAAAATATGGAGTTACATCTGTATTCAAATCCACCCTCTGACATTTATTAACTCGGTGACTTTGAGCAAATCATCTACTTTCTTTTAGAACAGTTTCTTGATCTGTAAAATGGGGATAATAATGGTCTTCTGACTAATTAGATCTTCTAGGGGTTGGTGTACATAAAGTGCTTTGCAAACGAATATATAAATGTTATTTGTTATTAAATACACCAAACTATGAATAGAACAGAAGATAGGATCCCAAAGAATCTTGATAGGCTAGAAAGAGAATTAGGTTGAATTGGATAAAAGTAAAGTCTTGAACTTGAGCATGAAAAAATCTGTCACATATGTATATGTTGTTAGAGACATGGAATTTCAGCAGTCCCAAAAGGATCTGTTGGTATTAATGGACCTACAAGCTAAATATGAACCAGAAGTGTGATATGGCAGCCAGAAAAGAGAGTATGATGTGGGTTGCATTGGATGGTTCTAGCTGCCAGGGTTATTGATGATCAGACTGCCCTCTATCCTTGTTAGATCTCCTGTGGAATCTTTTGTAGCTCTCACCATAGTTTAAAGAAGGATATTGAAAGCCTGGAGAGCGTCCAAAGGAGGGAAATCAGGAACGTGAAGGGCCTCGGATCTACTTCATATGAGGATGGGTTGAAGGAATTGGAGATGCTTAGTCAGTGACTATACCCATTGATACAGGGGAGGCCCTTAATAAATGCTTATCGATTGACTGATATTTCCTCAAATCCTTGAAGGACTTGATCTTGTTCTACTTGATTCCAAAGGGCTTAACCAACCAAGAGCATGAGTGGAAGAGCCAGATTGGAGCTCGATGAGGGGGAAATCTTCCCTATTCTGAGAGCTGTCCCAGAGTACCCTGGGCTGCCCACAGAGGTAGGGAGCTTCCTGTCACTGGAGGACTTCCAGCAGAGGCTTGATCACCATTTTTTGGCCAGGCAGTAGAGAGGATTCTTGGTCAGTGACATGGCCTCAAAGTTCCCTTTAAACTCAGAGATTCTGGGATTTCTCTCTTGGCCAAATGTTTTCAAGAAGTAGGTTTGGGATGAAAGCTTACTCATTTTTAGGCCCAGAACTATACAGATTCCAGGTTAGATTTTTGGGGAAGGGGACAGAAATAGAGGAGACTATTTAGAAATATCAAGGTAGCCTCTGATCAAGTGGTCTAGGAGCAGGTGCCTTTCAGAATCTGATGAGAACCTTCTGACCTTCTGTACCCTCTCTGAAAGTTAAGGAGTTTCATTTATCTTTTCCTTCTACAGGTATGAAATATTGCCTTAGTGTTGAGGGAGAGAGGAAAGTGGCCCCTGTGGCACAATCTTAAGCCTTGTGCCTTGTAGCAGGTTATTATGTTGCTGTAACTTGGTTTCCCCTCTGATATGACTCCATTGTGTGTGTGTGTGTGTGTGTGTGTGTGTGTGTGTGTGTGTGTATTTTACAAATGGGGAGATTGAATTAGATTATCTTGCCATCTCCTATTCTAAGGCCCTTCCAAGCTCTACCATTCTATGCCTTTCAGATCATTTTCAGCTTTATGATCCTCTGGTTCCCCATTTTGTCAGTTGTAACTTGGATTTATTTTTTTAAACAATATTTCAGCACTTACTATGTGCCCAGGCCTGGTTCTAGGTACTGGGGTTGTAATGCAGAGAGAAAAAATGCCCTCAAGAAGCTTGTGCTCTATGGCCAGCATTTATTTATTTTTTATTAATATGGAAAAAAATCAGGAGTAAAAGCTTTCTCATTACTGTAAGTCTTTTACAGAGGAAAGGAAAACCATTTAGCTTCTGCAAGACTCATATTTGCCCAGATTGTGGGCGTTGAGGTGGAAGCATTTAAGATCTGGGTAGGGGATTGTTCTTCTGCCCTCTCCAAAGGATGAAAATAAGAACTAGTATTTGCCCAGTGCTTTAGTGCTTCACATGCACCATTTTATTAAAGATAGCTATACTTCAATACCAACAATGGTCATAACAACTTATATTTGTAGAGTAATTTATTATATCTTAGCAGGTCTGAGCATTATAACTTGGTGAATTAGATGGAGTGGGGGGTATTGTTATTATTCCTATTTTTCAAAGGAGGAAACCAAAATTCAGAGAGGTTACAAAATTGACTCAAGGTCACAGAGTCAGTGGGTAGGAAAAAAAAGAACTTAAATTTAGATCCTCTCTCCCTAATTCCAGTAGAATGAGTGTTCCAATACAGTGCAAAGGATGCCCTTTCAGAATGTTGCCTCCATGGTTGCAGAAATACTGGAGTGGTTTGCTATTTCCTTTATTTTACAGATGTGGAAACTGAGTCAAATAGGCTTAAATAACTTGCTCAGGGTCACCCAGCTAGATAGTGTCTCAGGCCAGAATTGAACCAATGCTCTGTGCTCTATGTCACCGCCTAGCGGCCCCTTAAGGGATAATTAGCTTCTTAAACAAATAATGGTACCTTGGATAGAGCACTGACTGTGGAAACAGATACCTTTGGCAAGCCTCAATCTCTCTGAATCTGTTTGCTCTTCTATAAAATGAAGGGGAATCATAGGATCATAGCTTTAGAACTGGAAGGGACCTTCAACTCCACTGAATCCAATTGAATCCATTGCCATCTTCTTTTCTAGTTCATTTTCCAGCTGAGGAAACAGACCCAGAGAGTCACACAGTTAAGTATCTGAGGTGGGATTTGAACTTGGGTCTTCCTCACTTTTACTGCAGCACTTGATGTGCCCCTGAGGATCCTTCCAGCCCAGAGCCCATGATTTTAATATGCAAACACCACTTAGAAGGATAAAGCCTCTCAGTCCCTTCATCAGCTTTCCTCTGATACATGCTCACAGGAGCAAGGTGATCCTGGGCCCTTGCCAGGCTGCTCTCCCATTATTGCAAGTGCTCTCACTCTGATGAATTGATAGAAGCTCAAGTTTGGAAGGGATATCAAAAGCCATCTAGCTCAAGCCACGCCTGATTTGAATTCAGGAAGGTTCGGCAAAACAAGGCTTCAAATCCTACCTGATATCTACAGGCAGCTAGATGTGGTTCATGGATAGAGCACTGGGCTTGGCGTAGTGAATAACTATATTAAAATCCTGCCTTGGCTCCTTATGAACTGATGTGATCCTGGTCAAGTCACATCTCTTCATGCCTCAGTTTCCTCATCTGTAAAATGAAGATAACAATAGCATCTCACTCCTAGGGGTATTGTGAAGATAAAATGAGGTAACATTTGTAAAGTGCTTTGAAAACCTTAAAATTATAAGATACATACAAATTATATATATATTAAAGTGATAGCCTGTAAGTTTTATATATATATATAATATATATATATATATATACACATACACATACATACATACGTGTGTGTGTGTGTGTGTGTGTAAATGTATATTAGGAGTATAAAGACAAAATCAAAATAGTCAACTTGGGTTCAGGAAGAATTGAGTTCAAATGTCACCTCTTTCACTCGCTACGTGAAATACTTGGGCAAGTCATTTAAGCACTGCCTCAGTTTCAGCTGTAAAATGAGGACATTAATAAAAGGAAACATCTCCCAGGGTTGTTGTGAAGATCCAAATGACATAATATTTGTAATATACTTAACATTATGTAATATGACTGACCCATAATAGGTGCTTTTTGTTTATTCAGTCATATTCAGACTTTGTCTAATCCCATCTTAGGTAAAGATACTGGAGTGGTTTGCCATCTTCTTCTCCAGTAGATTCATGTTGTTAGGTAACCAAAATTTAAGTGACTTGGCCAAGGTCACCTATTTAGGCTGGATTGGAGCTCAGATTTTCTTGACTTCAGATTCAGATTCAGACTTCTTGAATTCACATTCAGATCTATCCACTAAGCCACTAGCAGCCTTATGTAGGTGCTATATGAATGCTATGATTGTATTTAGTTATATACAAGCTGTGTAAAAATAGATAAGATACGAGGGTAGTTTGCTCACCACCTTTGTAGCTGGGGTAAGTAGAAAGGACTTGTGTCAAAGGGAACACTTGGAGAGAGTTTTCAATCCAACTAGAGATTCAAACTGTGGCATTCATTGCATTTCATTCAATGCAGGTATGGGAAATAGTGAGTGCAAAGCGTCAGACTGGAGACTGAGAGTCAGATAAGAGGGATAGTTGGTGTTTAGTTGTTTTCAGTCATTTCCAACTCTTTGGGATCCCATTTAGGTGATGGTGGTTGTTTTTGGAAGAGAGAGTGGTTTGGCATTTCCTTCTCTAACTCATTTAACAAATGAAGAAATTGAGGCAAATAGAGTTAAGTGACTGACCCAGAGTCACAGGGCTAGTGACTGAGGTCAAATTTGAAATCAGGTCTTCTTGGCTGGGGCTCAGCTGTCTATGCACTGCGCCACCTAGCTGCCCCAAGAACAGTAAGAGGGGCTCTATTCTCTGGATCTTCATGACATTGTTCTCTCTTGTTTCTCCTTCTCTTCCTTTCCTTTGCTTTGCTTTTTTTGCTGCATGAATTAATTTTTTAAAAGAATTTATATTTTCAAAACACATGCATAGACAGTTTTCAACATTCACCCTTGCAAAACCTTGTGTTCCATTTTTTTCTCCCTCCTTTTCTCTACCCCTTTCCCTAGCAATCAATCCAATATACATTAAACGTGAAATTCTTTTATATGTATTTCCATAATTATCATGCTGTACAAGAAAAATCAGATCAAAAGGGAAAAAAGAGAAAGAAAGCAAAATGCAAGCAAACAACAACAACAAAAAGTAAAAATACTATGTTGTGATGTACCCTCAGTTCCCACAATCCTCTCTCTGGGTGTAGAATGGCTCTATCCGTCATTGGAACTGGCCTGAATTACCTTGCTGTTGAAAAGATCCACGTCCATCAGAATTGATCAATGTATAATCTTGCTGTTGCTGTGTACAATGATCTCCTGGTCCTGCTCATTTCACACAGCATCAGTTCGTGTAAGTCCCTCCAGGCCTTTCTGAAATCATCCTGTAACTTTTTATAGAACATTCATATGCCATAACTTATTCAGCCATTCTCCAATGATGGGGATCCACTCAGTTTCCAGTTCTTTGCCACTACAAAAAGGGCTGCCACAAACATTTTTGCACATGTTGGTCCTTTTCCCTTTTTTATGATCTCTTTGGGATATAGACCTAGTATGGGTCACTGGTGGATCAAAGAATATGCAGTTTGATGGCCCTTTGGGCATAGTCCATGTTGCTTTCCAGAATGGACCATTTCTTTTCAATGGCTTTTCCTCTGTCATCATCCATATCACACATACTCTCTATTCCCCAATTCTGGGTATTCTCCAAGAGTTGGTCTAGGTCCTGGCTAGACTATATTGAGTGGCTCAGAAGAAAGTAGCTTTTAATAAGATTTGAATAAGGTTCACAAGTAAGCCTGAGTCCAGGTTGCAAAAGGCTTGTTGCACCAAATAAAGGACTTGACATTTGGTGGTAGAGGTAATAAGGAGTTTAGACTTGAAATTGGAGGGCTTGCTGGGAAGGTATTGTAGAAGTCCCAATTTGACACAGTGAAGTCTTGAGCTAGGTAGTAGCTGTGTGAGTAGAAAGAAAGGGGATATGCGTAAGAAATGGAATGGAAAAGACCAATTAGCATGTAATTGGATTGTGGGGTAAGGGAAAGTGCGGGGCCTAGGATGGCACTGAGGTTGGGTACCCGAAATAGGAAGTTTGTGGGAGGGGCAGAAAAGGTGATTTAAGAGGCAGTGTGATAATGACCCAAAAAACACCGACTTTGGAATTAGAATCCGAGTTCCAATTGTAACCCTGGTGATTACTACCTATATGATCCTGCCCAAGTCACTTGCCCTCTTGGTTTCCTCTTCTGTTAAATGGGAGGGTTAGATTAAAAGCTTCTGAAGCTTTTCAGAGGCTTTTCAAGTTTTTGTTCCATGATCCATTGTCTTATTTTTAACAAGTTGACTTTGCAATACTTATGGGATATCCAGTTTGAAATATCCAATTGCCAATTGACAAATGCAGATCTGGAGCCCAGGAGTGAAATGAAGGCTAGCTAGATATTCTGGGAATCACTCATGTAGAGACAATAGTTGAACCCTTGGATGCTGATGAGGTCACCACATGAAAGAGTTTAAATAAAGGAAAGTACCCAGGACTAACCCTTGTGGAATACCTAGAAGTAGGGAGTATGTGTGATATGGATGATGATAGAGCAAAAGTGATTGAGAAGGATCTAAGAGGGAAGAGGAAGAGAAGAAATGAGAGAGAGAGAGAGAGAGAGAGAGAGAGAGAGAGAGAGAGAGAGAGAGAGAGAGAGAGAGAGAGAGAGAGAATGAATGAATATGAATGAGAATATGTGTCATGAAGACCTAGAGAAGAGTATATTATTGAGGAGAGGATGGTTAATAATGCCAGTAGTGTAGACTAGCTCTGACAGATGAATTTCCACTATATCTTCCATATCATGTCCCAGTTGTTTCCTTCACTGTCACTTCCATTTTGTCATGACTCCCATCTCCCTTCACCTCTGCTCTGATAAGTGAACTTTAGTATGATTTTTGCCTAGAACTTCTCTTTCCAGACTTATTAGCATTTTCCTCTCACCCACCCTCTTGCTGTTTTCTCTCCCTTTTCCCATTTCTGCCTTTGCAAAGGCTATCCCCTATATCTGCCATGTCTCCCACTTGAAATTCCTAGTTTTCTTTTTTATGAAATTCAATTCCATTCCTATCTTCTACCTGAAGCCTTTTCTTGTCTCTCTGATTGGGCAAAAATTAGGGACAGGGCGTAGAAATGATTTCATAAACAGCAGTGACCACTTCAGACAAGTCTTCAGATCCAGGTGTTGTGAGGGAACGTGTGTTTTCTCACCTCTGGTGTTGAATTTCCCCTTGACTGAAGCTATTAGAACTATAGAGCTGAGGTGCTGAAGTGTGCTTCATTGCTCTTGAAAGCTGTGATCTCACCTCTGTTGAAAGGACTAAGGTTTCTGGGAGGTGGGAAAAGTCAGTCCTTTTTATAGGTTTTCGATTCAATCACAAACCACTTGCACCTTGGGAGCCTTGAAATTATCTGTGTGAGCCTCTCATCTCTGGAGGATAAGCCTTTTCTTGGCCCAGGTAATGTGGTTGACTGCAAAGGGCTCTGGGGACGGCATCAGAAGCTTTGAGTTTAAATCACCATTCTTGACACTGATTTCCCACTGGACCTTGAGCACTGGATAATTTCATATGGGATTATAGAGTGAGATCTGGAAGGGAACTTAGAGACCATCTAAACGCCCTCATTCTATAGAGGAAGAAACTGAAGCTCAGAGATCAATTACTCAATACATGAGCATTTATTAAGCACCTCCTATGTACAAGACACTGGACTAGGTAGTAGGGATATCAAAAAAAAAAAAAAGGCCAAAAACAATTCCTGTTTTCAAGGAGCTCACTTTCTAGTAGAGAAAAAAACAAGAAAACAACTCTACAAATAAGACTGATACAGACTAAATTGTATATAATCAACAGAGGGAATCGGAGATTAGAAGGACTCCCCCTGCTGTTTGAGGTCTTTTCTGTCCAGCAGCAGTGTTTCTTGAGTTCCCCATGGGACTATATATGGACACATCTCCTTGAAGGCAAAAATATGGATTTTTGTCTTTGTATATCTGGTGCCAACTATAAAAATCCAGGAATTGAGACTTAGCATAGACTTAGTGTCCATCTAATCTAATCTACACCTGAAAGAAATCCTGTTTAATAGGCTTTGATAAGCCCAGCTTTGGCTTAAAGACCTCCAAGGAGGAGATGCTCATCACTACTTGAGGAAGCCCATTTCACTACAGAAAATTTCTCATTAGGGAGCTTTCCTCACCTGCTCCCCCCAATTTAACCTAAATTGGGCTCTTTGAACTCTTTGTTAACACAGGATCTGGAGCAGAATAGTTGTGTCCTTCAGTCATTTCTGAGCCCATTTGGGGTTTCTAGGCAAAGGTACCAGAGTTTTTTTACTGCTTCGTTCTCCCACTTGTTTTTGCCCACTTGAGGCAAACAAGGTTAAGTGACTTGTCCAAGATCACATAGCTAATAAGTATCTGAGCTTAGATTTGATCCCAAAGGGATGAATCTTCCTGACTTCAAGCTCAGTGCTCTATCCACTGCCCCAGAATAAGGGCTTGTTAATTAAGTGATCAAAAATAACTTGGCAATGGACCTTTATTATGGTAGCTTGGCTGGTTCTTAAGTAGTCAGACTCTTTTTCACTGCAGGTGGAGTAGATAGTATTGAGTCTGAAGGTCTTCGTTCACCGTAGGAGTTTATTAGTTATACGGTCCTGGGTAAGGCACTTCTCTGTGTTTCATTTTTTCTCTTATGTAAAATTGGGATGGCAGGAGCACCTACCTCAGAGGATTGTTGTGAAGATCAAAAGAGAGACTACATTCATAGCACTTGACAAATTTTAAAACTCTTAATGTTAGCTATCATTCTTCTCAATCCCACTGATGAGAGGGACTTTAGCATTCACACAATTCCAACCAGATGTGGATGAGAACGTTCTCTGGAATATTCTTAACAAGCAGACATCTGGTCTCTATCATTCCACTTCTCCTTCTGTCTTGCCTTACTCTTTGTTCACACTGTGACCCATCAGTCCCCGAACCCCTCAGTTCTCTCCCAAATCATCTCTCTTGCACTTTTTCCTTTTCCATTTCCTTTTTTCCAACTTGAGCCTTTGGTGAACTAATTCAGTTCTATTGTTCTCTTTTATTGAATCTCTAGCCTTATTATCATATCACCAATTGTGCCCTACTAAGCCGTGAATAATATCTACCATCACTAGCTTTGCTCCTACACAGATGCCTTTAACTGAGGAAGAAAATCATGCAAATCGTTCTGATTGGACTCACTACAAATTCATGTTATGCAACCTTAATTGGGCTCTCACTGCTTACAGGCAATTTTTCTGCACCTCTTTCATCAACTCACTATCGTGCTCTCCACATTGACTTTTCCAAATCTTTTCATCCTTCCTCAATCATGTCTCCTTCTCCTTTTTTTTATATGAAGAAGGTGGTCCTTCTCCTTGCCAAGACTCACAATTCCAGAAGCACAAATGATTCCATTGCCTTCTTTCTTCTGCAATGGATCGCCTCTTCTCATTCCCATTTAATCACTTATTTTCAACCTCTGTCCATTGCCTCTTTTTTGCTGTCTGCAAACATGAGCATTTCTCTCCCAACTTACTTGATTCTTTTACCACTAATATCACCAGTATCTCTCCTATCTTTTGTGGCTAAACTCCTTGAAAAAGCCTCCTATAACTGATGCTTCCATATCATCTCCTCTCAATCTGACTTCAGACCTCATCATTCCATTGAAACTACTCTCTCCAAAGTTATCTGTGATCTCTCAGTGGTCAAATCCAATGGCCTTTTCTTAACCCTCATTCTCCTTGCTTTCTCTTCTGCCTTTGATACTATCAATCATCCTTATTTTCTTTAGGTTTCGGGACACCATTCTTTCCTGATTGTCCTCCTACTTATGACTCCTCTTTCTCTTCTAGATCATACCCTCTAACTGTAATTGTCCCTCAAGGTTTTGTCCTGGGCCTTGGTCATGTCATCATAATCCTTCTGGCTTGAAATTGTAGTTCTGTTTGACAGGAAGTGGGTTCATATCCCATCTCTGATGATATTAGAAAGTGACTTTACCTCCCTGGTCTTCAATGTCCTCATCTGTAAAATGAGGGTATAGACTAAGATTAGTGATTGAAAGGACTCCCTATAACGACTTGTTGATTTAGAAAACCACAAGTTAACATCTATATAATTGTTTTTAATTTATTTTGCTAAACATTTCCCAATTATATTTTAATCTGGCTCAGACCACTGGGAGGTAATTGATACCTCTGATCTCTGAGGGTCCCTTTCAAGTTCAGAACTATGATCCTAAGAATAGCTCATGTTTCTGTAGTGCTCTAAGATTTGTAAAGTTTATGTAAATTATTTCATTTATCCCTTACAGCATCTCTGGGAGATAAATATCTTGATTTGACAAATGAAGGAACTAAGTCTCAGAGAGGTGAGAGTAATGAAAAGTCATAGTTGTCAGAGTTTTAGGAAAGAGGCCTGACTAATCTCTCTCCCTCCCTCCCTTCTTTTTGTTTTCTTATGGAAATATTTTCAGTCCTGAGAAAATTGTGTTTACCCAAAAAATCAGGTAACATCTATTTTTCATTTGAGTCTGCTGAAGGGAGGGGAGTTGGAGACCTCTTTGAAGCAGCTCAACAAAGATAGATTTTTATTAGTACATTCCAGCAGATTTATTTACAAGATATGTGATTTGACAAAAACTATTAAAATTTCAATCCTCTTGAAGCATTTCCTAATGGACTAGGATGGCAAGTGATAGAAGCAGGTTTTCTTCAAATGAATGACATTGACTTTCCAGTGACCTTTTCTTAGGACTTCATCCATCCCGTGACATAGCAACATGGAGACGGCTGCAACCCAAGCTCTTTGGGGAGCCACCTCTGCTGATGAGAAAGGACCACAGCAGTTAAATTAGAGTTAAGAAAGGGTTCTTTTCTTATTGACTCTTCCTTCTTGGAGGCTCACACACGGGCTGCATTTAATATGTGTTAATTGACTTGAATTAGAAAGAAGTTGTTTGAGGAACTACTTTGCACTAGAGACCCACGTGTATCCAAGTTGATGGAAGGGCTCAGGTGAGCTAAAGTCAGAATGAGTTCCAAACATCAGGAGTTCCATGCGTATGTGTGGGATGGGGAAGAGAGAGAGGGAGAGGAGAAGGAGAAGGAGAAGGAGAGGAGGAGAGAGGAGTAGGGGAGAAGGAGAGAGAAAATAGGGAGAGAATAGGGAAGAGAGAGAGAGAGAATTTCCTTTTTCCCTCCTTCCCTCCTTCCCTTATTTCTTGCCTTCCTCCCTTCTTTCCTCCCTTCCTCTCTTCCTTTCTTCCTTCCTTCCAGTTCTTAGGTCCCTCCTAGCTCTGACAATCTATTTCTCCAATCTTCAACCTTTAAATTTTTGTTGTTGTGTCTGACTTTTTGTGACCCTAGTTGGGGTTTTCTTGGCAAAGATCCTTCTTCAGCTCATTTTACAGATGAGGAAACTGAGTCAGAAAGGGTCAAGTGACTTGCTTGACACACAGCTACTAAATGTCTGAGTTCAGCTCTGAACACGGGTAATTGAGTCTTCCTGATTGCAAGCCCAATGCTTTATCCACTTCTGCCACTTAGCTGCTTCTGAAAATTTAGGATTTTCTAGAAAAAGGAACCTCGTTAGAACCCTCTTATTGCTTTTGTAGGAACAAGTAGATGCCTGCAGTCATGGAAGTAGGACTGCAGGTATCACTGTTATGTAGTAGGAAACCCCTGGCCTCTGTACATTTCTGGGAAATGTTAGGATTACTTTAAAAATAGGCTTCCTAATTAGTCATTCTTGTTTTGTTTTTAACTGGTCTTCAAGGCAGTTGAAGAAATTCTCAGGCGGAGGGAGTGAATAAAAGTGTGAATTACCCCAGGTGGGCAATTATCATCAGAGCTTTGTATAATGATAATGAGACAGGGCCTAGACTATTTGATGTTTTCCCACACCGTGAGATCCACTAATTAACCATCCCCAGGTGAAGATCTTCTATGGGTTGGACTAGGATTATTTTGAATTCTCAAAGGAAATGCTGGCCAGGAGATGAGCTTGAGGGAAAGTCAGTGACTTGTCTTTCCTATGAAATCCCACCATCTTCTAACATTGGCCATCTTACTGTTGTCCCATGCGTGATATCCCATGTTCTATCTCCATGCCTTTGCACAGGCTGACCCCCTGTCTGGAGCACCAATCCTTATCAACTCTGCTTCGTGGATAAGCTTGGTTCTTTTTCACTGTTCGCCTCAAGTACTGTCTTCTATATCAGACTTTTCCTGATTCCCCGATTGTCATTTTTCCCTTATTGCAAAAAAAAAATTGCTTTGTATTTTTTGATATTTAATTATGTGTCCTTGTTCCATTTCCAATCCCCTCTTCCCTCTAGTAGCATTTAATTCTTTCAGAAAAGCACTTGCTTCTCTTACCTAATAGAGTGCCCGACATCCACAAGGCCTTTTGAATGATGTAAAAAAGCACTGACTTGGACCTTTCAGCATTTCATGATGAAGTAGAAGACACTAGGTGGAATAGTGGATAGAGTATTGGGCCTAGAGGTAGAGAGATCTGGTTCAAATCTAACCTTGGATATAATTTTCCCATGTGATCTTGGGTAAGTCACTTCCTCAACTGTAAAATGGGGCTAATCAAATTCCCTGAGTTGTGAGAATCAAATGAGATGATATTTATAAAATGCCTAGTATGATGCCTGGCACATAGTAGGTGCTTTATAAATGTTGAGAGCATCTTGTCCAAAACTCTTATTTTCAGATGAGGAAATTAAGTCCAGAGAAGAATAATGATGATGATGCTATTGACCTGAATGTCTGCCAAGTATGTTTCAAATATTATGCCATCTGAGTCTCACAATAGCCCTGGGAAAGGGGGTGGGAGATTATTAAAAGTATTTTACAGATGAGAAAATGGAAACTTAGTGAGATTAAGTGACTTTCTCAGGAGTGACACAGTAAATATAAAGAGAGGGAAGACTGGAAAAGAAAAGGAGTGATCTGGCCAGTCTTGGAGCTTGGACCAGAACCGGCATCTTCTATCATTCAGTCTAATGCTCCTTCCCCTACACCACTGGGTTGCCCATTTTAATGAAGGCTTTCTCTGAAATCTCAATATCTTACACCCGCTTTCTGGGTACGTATGTGTGTGTTTGGCTTCTCAGGGAGGGTTTCGTGGGAGAGAGATTATATGAGCTGGGCTTCAAAGAATAAATATTTTAGACAAGCAGAGTGATAGGAAGAGGCACGGAAGCCACTGAGATGTTTGGAGGAAAATAGAAATGGATAAGCTGAATGAGACCTTAAAACACAGCTCGATCATTCTTGCACAGTATGATAAATGTGGAAATATGTTTAAAAGAATTGTACATGTTAAACCTATATTGTATTGCTTACTGGCTAGGGGAAGGGGAGGAGAGAAGGGAAGGAGAAAAGGTTTTGCCAGGGTGAATGTTGAAAACTCCTTGCAAGTGTTTTGAAAATAAAAAGCTGTTATTAAAAATTAAAAACGCACGGAGAAATCAGAAGTGAGAGAGACCCAAGAGCAGAGAAGTTCAGAGCGGGGAGAGGCCTGAGAACATGAAATGTCAAAGATTAATGGTACCTTAGAGATGAGAGCAGCATATGGCAGAATAAACTTTAAACTTGGATATAAAATTGTTGTTCAGTCATTTTTTCAGTTGTATCTGACTCGTTGTTGTGACCCTGTTTGGGGTTTTTTGACAGAAAAACTGGAGTGGTTTGGTATTATTTTCCCCCAATTCATCTTACAGATGAGGAAATTAAGGCAAGTAGGGTCAAGTGCTTTGCTCAGGGTCACATAGCTACTAAATGTCTGAGACTGGATTTGAATTCATAAAGATGAATCTTCTTGACTCCAGACTTGGTACTCTATTCATTGTGCCACTTAGGAAACTAGTTCAAATAGTGGTTCTGGTACTTGCTATGAATGCTTTGTATGAATTCATCTCTCTGGGCCTTCATTTTTCTGTCTGAAAAATAAGAAAGCTGGCTTAAGTGATTCTTCTCAGCTCTGACATCCCCTGTTCTAAGACCCCTCCCAGCTCTGACATCCCCTGTTCTAAGATCCCTCCCAGCTCTGACATCCCCTGTTCTAAGACCCCTCCCAGCTCTGACATCCCCTGTTCTAAGACTCCTCTTTTCATCTCTAACATTTTCTATTCTACGTTTCTCCCCCAGCTTTGCCAGTCTGCGAGCTGAGTCATATTTTCCATGTGGTTTTGGATTAGCTGTACCTGGCAACTCCAAATCCCCTCTGCAGGTCTAAGGTTTTTGGCTGCCCTCCCTCTCCAGAGTTTAATTTGATTTCTTCTTGAATTGAAGCTAGAAGGGAGAACTTGGTGGTGGCTCTGCACTGAATGCGAGCTCAACAAATATTTGTGTACTGAATAAAGGGGTGGAAATGATCCTTTTGCACATATCATTAAATGAGTGGGATTATGCAAATGGTGGTAAAGAGCTCTGTGCCCAGATCTATTATTTAGGACATACAGGCCCTGTTCCCTCTCTTTATCTTCCTCAATCTCCTAGTTTCTGTTAATAAAATGATCACAAATAGATCTTGGGTATTATATTGGGAGGTTGGTACCGGCTTTGTCTAGGGCCCTGGAGAGCAGTTTCTGCTCTGTAGGATGGACAGAATGCATTCACTTTAAAAATACATTCAAGGATTGTTCTCAGATCTTCCCCAATTTACTTGAACTAGTGGTATCTTCCATTATATTACAGAACTGGGTGGGGCTGCATAAGTGGGCCCTAGCCACCTTTCTACTTGTATCCAACTGGCTAATCGTGGGAAATGTAGTTGCTTTAGAATCAGAAGGTCTGAGTTTGAAGGCCTCTTCCAATATCTTTTTCTGTGTCATCATGGGCAAATCATTTTACTTCTCTGGGCCTCAGTTTCCTTCTCTGTAAAACCACTAATTTAGTGGGTATGACTTTTTTTTTTTCTGAGGCAATTGGAGTTAAGTGACTTGCCTAAGGTCACACAGCTGGGAAGTGTTACGTGTCTGAGGTCAAATTTGAACTCAGATCCTCCTGACTTCAGGCTGGTGCTCTATCCACTGCACCAGCTAGCTGCCCCAGTGGGCATCACCTTTGGTAAATTATCCCACTGCTTTGGATTCCAGTTTCCTCATCTGTTAAATGATAAGAAATAAACTTGATTAATGCTTAATCCTGGCATCCTTTAATACAAATATTTGTTACAAGTAACCTGAGTAAGGCTGAAGTCTAAGTTGGGTTTGACCTTATTAAAATTTTTTTTAAATAGTACCTTTTTATTTTCAAAATATGTGCAAAGATAGTTTTCAACATTCACTCTTTCAAACCTTGTCCCTTAGACAGCAAGTAATCCAAGATATGTTAAACACGTACAATTCTTCTATACATATTTTCACAATTATTGTGCTGCATGAGAAAGATCAGATCAAAAAGGAAAAAAATGAGAAAAAACAAAATGCAAGCAAACAACAACAAAAACAGTGAAAATGCTATGTTGTAAACCATACTCAGTTCCTTTAGTCTCTCTCTGGGTCTAGGTGGCTTCTTCATCACAAGATCATTGGAACTGGCCTGAATCATCTTGTTGAGAAGAGCCACGTCCATCAGAATTGATCATTGTATAATCTTGTTGCCATGTATAATGATCTCCTGGTTCTGCTCATTTCACTCAGCATCACTTCGTGTCTCTTTGGGCCTCTTTGTATTCATCCTGCTGGTCGTTTCTTACAGAACAATAATATTCTATAACATTCATAATCAGCCATTCTCCAACTGATGAGCATCCGCTCAGTTTCCAGTTTCTGGCCACTACAAAAAGGCTGCCACAAACATTTTTGTACATGGGAGTCCCTTTCCCTCCTTAATGATCTCTTTGGAATACAAACCCAAAGAAATGCTGCTGGATCAAAGGGGATGCACAGTTCGATAGCCCTTTGGGCATAATTCTAAATTGCTCTCCAGAATGGCTGGATCAGTTCACAACAACATATATTATTATTATTATTATTTTTTTTTACATAGCTTTTTATTTGCAAGTTATATGCGTGGGTAATTTTGCAGCATTGACAATTGCCAAACCTTTGTTTGTTCCAATTTTTCCCCCTCCTTCCCTCTCCCCTCTCCCCCAGATGTCAGGTTGACCAATACATGTTAAATATATTAGAGTATAAGTTAAATACAATATATGTATACATGTTCAAACAGTTATTTTGCTGTACAAAAAGGATCAGACTCTGAAATAGTTTACAATTAGCCTGTGAAGGAAATAAAAAATGCAGGCGGACAAAAATAGAGGGATTGGGAATTCTATGTAGTGGTTCATAGTCATCTCCCAGAGTTCTTTCACTAGGTGTAGCTGGTTCAGTTCATTACTGCTCTATTGGAACTGATTTGTTCATCTCATTGCTGGAGATGGCCACGTCCATCAGAATTGATCATCATATGGTATTGTTACAACAACATATTTGTGATGAAAACAACATCAGTGGTTTCTGGAGTCAGAAGACTTGAGTTCCAATTCTACTTCTGTGACCATGGGCAAATGATTTCTGTCACCAGAGCCTCAGTTTCCTTCATTTGTAAAAGGAGCAAATGTGTGTCTGAGATGCTTTCCAACTCTAAATCAATGACCTTTTAACCTTTCTGGGTCTCAGTTTCCTTTCTGTAAAATGAAAGTTGTACTAGATATCCTCTGAGGTACCTCCCAGTTCAAACTTGATGACATTACGTGGGTCCTTTGCCTCAACTCTTACATTCTGGTAAAGGATCAAAGTTGTGTTTTATCTACTGAACTGTGCCAAGAGCAGGGTAAATTTTGAGCCCGGGTTCCCATAGTTCTCTTGTTATAGACAGTGTATTGATTGTGTCCTTGGATTTACGCACTTAACTATTTATTTTATTTTATTTTTAAGTGCTTTTCCACTTGGCTAAATCACTGGCAATGATCTTTAGTCCCTTCAGGAACATGGAGATCAGCAGAGCTCTGGGTTTAATTTGAGAACTCAGCTCTCTGTTGGACAGTCACTGATCTCTTCCTATTTGGGTTTTTTATGTCTTGGAACAATAGCAGTAATAATGATAATAGGGTTAGAGAATGGATTCTTGATTTTACTGGGACATGGGATTTCTGATTGATGACAGATATTCCCTCTATCAAAGCAAGTTCATATCCTCTTTGCAATTTGTAATTTTGGAGAATTGCCCAGGGCACTCAAAGGTAAAGTAATAATAATAACACTAATTTTTATTTATATAGTGCTTACTATATATCAAGTACGTGCTAATTATTTTCTAAATATGATCTCATTTGCTCCTCAAAACAACCCCAGGAGGTTAAGTGCTATTTATTCTTATTTTGTAATTAAGGAAACTAAGGCAAATAGAGGTTAAGTATCTTGATCAGGATCATACACTAATAACTGTCTGAGACTGAATTTGAATTCATTTCTTCTTGACTTCAGCCCCAGTGGTCTATGCGTCATACCACCTAGCTGTTTAAATTGCCCCGGATCATACTATAAGATAGTAGTCAATGGAGCCAGTTCTTTTTGACTCTGAGACCACTCTCTAGTCACTAAGCCCTGATGTCTCTATGATGATGAAGAGGAGGAGGATGACAATAAACTTTTTTGGGGAGTATTGATCTGTGATTTTATTTTTGTAGAGAATATCAAGCTAGAAAACTGCCTCTAACTTACATGAACTGGTGCTAAGTGAAATGAGCAGAACCAGGAGATCATCATACATGACAACAACAAGATTATATGATGAGCAATTCTGATGGATGTAATTTTTCTCAATAAGATGATTCAGGCCAGTTCCAATGATCTTGTGATGAACAGAGCCATCTATACCCAGGGAGAGGACTGTGGGAACTGAGTGTGGATCACAACGTAACATTTTCACTCTTTTTGTTGTTTTTTCCTTGCATTTTATTTTCTTTCTCATTTTTTTCCTTTTTGATCTTATTTTACTTGTGCAGCAAGATAATTCTATAAATATGTATGCAGATATTGGATTTAACATATATATATATTTTTTACCATGTTTATTTGCCATCTAGGGGGGAGATGGGAGAAGTGGGGGACAAATTGGGACATAAGGTTTTGCAAGGATCAATGTTGAAAAATCATCCATGCATATGTTTTGAAAATAAAAAGCTTTAATTAAAAAAAAACCTGCCTCTATAGTGCAGGTGAAAAATTCCTTTGCATTTTATGATCATATTCCAATGATTGGAGCCCACTTTCTGCTTCTTTGAATTCTTTGGGTCCCTTCAAAGCTCAACTCAAATGCAATTTTCTAAACGAAGTCTTTTCTGACTCCTCCCTCCTCTCATCAGTGTTTACCTCCCTTTAATTTATCCTGACTATATTTTGTGTGTGTGTGTGTGTGTGTGTGTGTGTGTGTGTGTGTGTGTGAGAGTGAGATATGGACATGCTGTCTCTTTTGAGGTAATGTAAACTCCTTGAGAGCTGATGATTTTCCTTTTTTAATACTCTGCTTGATATCCAGTGAATTCCATGTTGATGATGAGGGTAAAATGGAAGCAGGAGGGGCAATATGGGATAGTGGCAAGAGAGCTGGCTAGAGGCAGGAGGATCTGCATTCATTATTTTGTTGTTGTTTATTCTTTTTTTCTTGAAGAGGATCATCGCATCAGGGAGGTGACACCATGGCATGTAAATGAATTGGATTTAAGTGAGGGAGGATGTGCAAAGTTACCTACTTCACTTTCTCCTCTGGAATCATCTGGATCTAGGGGCCAGATATAGATCAAGATGATTGGAGATGGCCCTGGATGCAGGGGGAGGCTTTGGTGTTTTTTGGGTGTGATCCTGTTAATCCCTTCACCTTGGTAGGTCACTTCACTTTTCAGTGCTCTAGGCAACTGAATATAAATCTCAGATGAGTTTCTGATCTCTTTTCTTTGTCTTCAAAGGAAAAAAAACTTAAGTCAGACTCTTGGGGAGAGCTCCCTTTGTCCCATTATCCCTCATCTTGGAAAAAACCCTCAAAACAAATTCTATTTTGGCAGGATCTAAACAATCCTTCACTTCTATAACAGCTTTGTGAGGCTAGCAGGCAGTTATCATCATTATCGTCATAGTCATCGCCTCCAGCACCACCGCCATCATCATTAATGTAGCCTGACTGTCTAAAATAGTCCCCCTGCTCCAGCCTGCACTCACAGATGTGTAGCTTGAGTCCCAAGGTGATGACTACCTTCAGCTTCTAGGAGTCCCCATATTGGTCCATCCTTCCAAAATGCTAAGTGACAAGTCCCCGCTGACGTGGTTAGCTCCTAGCAAATGCTTTTACCCAGATGATATAACTACAAAATATAAATCTGGGGTGTTCTACCTCACTAATTTGTACAGCGTCTGAGGGAAAAGTACTTATAGACTTGCAACTCACTACATTAGGTACTTTAGTGCCCATGATTCCTTCCAGCCCTTCTTAGCTCTTGGGCCATAAAGAAACAGACAACAATCTGGTTTTGATTCAAGGAAAAGACTTTTCTGATCCCTGATGTTGTGGCGTAGTCTTTTCAGTCATGTATGACTCTTTGTGACCTCATTTGCAATTTTCTTGGCAAAGATACTGAAGTAGTTTGCCATTTCCTCCTCCAGCTCATTTTACAGATGAGGAAACTGAGACAAATAGGGTTAACGTGGCCCATGGTCCCGAAGCAAGTGTCTGAGGCTGGATTTGAATTCATGAAGATGAGTCTTCCTGACTCCAAGCCTGGCACTCTATCCACTGTATCCTGATAATCCAATCCATACTTGCCCAAGGATCTCTTCTACAACAATCTCCATAAGTTACTTAACTATCCAGGCTCTGTTTCAAGATCTCTAATGACAGGAAACTCATCCCTTCTCAAAACAGCTCATTCTGCTTTGGACTAGATTTTATTATTAGGTTTTTTTCCCTAACATCCCTACTCAGTTTCTCTCTTTATGACTCCTGAGCATTGTTCTTAGTTCTCCTCTCTGGGACCAAGAGGAGAAATCTAATCCCAAATCCAAGTGACAACTATTCAAATACTTGAAATAGCTATCATGTTCCCCACGAAGGCTTCTTTTCTCTAGGTTAATCATCTCCTATTCCTTCAGTTGATCCTCATGGGGTACAATCTGTAGGTACCTGACTGCTCCAGTTGCCTTATTTTGGAAACTCTCAGGTTTATCAAGGTTCTTCCTAAGTAACCGAATTCTGTCCAGAATTATAGAATCCACAGCTTGAAAGGTCCTTAAAGTCAAACTCTTTCACATTACACAGGACCAATCTGTAGTTTAAAGAGATTATGTGACTTGTCCAAGGTCACAGAGATAATATTGGATAAAGAATTAAAACCAAGGTCCTCTTGTTTTCTCGGGAAGAACTATATAACACTATACTTAACTCTTTATAATAAAGACTAAAATAGATCAAGACAGTAAATGCCATATGGGGAGAGACTTCTGAAGGTGGGGGAGGGGGATGGGGGAGATGTCTGGGGGGATGGGTGTCAACTTCCTAGAACAAGAGGAATGTGTGCTAGAATATGACTTTGTCCCCAGAGGCACACCATTTCTTTTTTTAAATTTCTTTTTCTTTTTTAAAAATTAATTTTTTAAGCATATTATTTCTTGGGGGAAAAAGGATGCTGAAGGAATCCAATAATTGCTTTAGCTGCAAAGAAAAATAAAATAACAAGAGAAAAAAAGCCAGCCTTCTTCCCACATTGGCCTCTTAGACTTAGCATGTAATTAGAATGGTTCCTATGTTCTATTAATTGCAGCCATTGTGATTTTTGAGATCTGAGGGTTAATTGGTAATATGGGTGTCTAACAGCATCCTGCCAGATATTTCAGCTTACATTAATTAACCTCCTGGTTCTGGGGCCCAGACATGAATCATCTGTCTTCCTCGAGTCCCCTTCCCCACCAGGATCTTTTTGCATCTCCTTTGGAATCAATTCTGATGTTTTATCCAAGTAGACATGAAAAGTGTGACAGAGCATAATCGAGTTGATAGAGCATGATAGAGTTCTTTGGTCAATCCAAAGTCTCCTTTTCTTAATTAGACGAGGATAACAGACCCATGTTTTTCATCAGAATTCTCCTTCTGTAAAGGTTCTGAAGGCTACTAGGTCTTAGTCAATGCAGAGGCTGTGTAGTTAGTAGCAAGAACACTGGTTTTAGTGTGAGAGAGACTGTATTTGAATTCCAGATCTTATCTCTGTGATATTAGATGAATCATTTAACTCATTTGGATCTATGTAAAATGAGGGGGTTTAGACTGGATGGCCTTCCTTTCTTCCCTCCTTCCTTTCTCCCTCCCTTCCTCCCTCTCTCCCTTCCTTCCATCTCCCTCCTTCCCTCCCTCTCTTCCTCCTTCCTTCCCTCCCTCCCTCTCTTCCTCCTTCCTTTCCTCCCTCCCTCTCTTATTCCTTCCTTCCCTCTCTTATTCCTTCCTTCCCTTTCTTATTCCTTCCTTCCTTCTTTCCTCCCTCCCTCCCTCTCTTCCTCTCTTCCTTCCTTCCTTCCTCCCTCCCTCCCTCCCTTCCTCCCTTCTTCCCTTCTTCCCTCCTTCTCTCCTTTTTTCATTCCTTTCCTTCTTTCCTCTCTTCTTCCCTTCCTTCCTCTCTCTCCGAGTCTCTGTCTCTTTCTTTATCTCATCTATTTCTCTATAAGAGGAATGACATTGAGGAGCTAGCAAGTGTTCAGATAAGGGCGACCAGAATTCTGAAAGTCTATACCATAGGAGGATTGGGTGAGGAAACTGAGGAAGCTTAGTATGTGGAATGGGAGCTTTGGATTCATTGGCTCCCAAGGTTCCTTCCAGGTATAAATCTATGATCCTTTGGGAAGACTCTGGTGGAAGGGGAACAACATGAGATCAGTCTGTCATACTGAAGAAGGGCTGGCTTTGTCCTCCAGCTTGGCCCGCAGAGGGTAGAATTAAGAGCAAAAGAGGGGAGGCAAAGCTCACTCAAATGTGTGTGTGGAGGAAGACTGACCATTACAGCTCTCTTTATCCAGTCTCTATGGGAGGATCCCCTTCACTAGGGGAAAAAACTCCTAAGAAGTTCTTAGGAGAACCTGGATGGCCACTTTTAAAGAGGACTCTTGTCTAGATACAGACAAATTTCCTTCCTGCTCATCTATCAGGTTCTCCACAGACATTTTGAGAAGGCATTCACTGCGTCCTCTATCTTCTTTGCCTAGGAGAATTTTAAGAAATTGTCCTCCAGAATTAAGAAAAGAACAGGGAAATGGGAAGTCTGTTTTTGCATACTGGGAGAGCTTAATATGAGTGTGCCCATAATTACCTTCTGAACCATTTGGAGGACATGTTAAAAATGAACAGTGGCGTTTCCACCAGTGCTTAGAGCCATCTAATGTAGTTGCCTGCAATTTCCAAAGCTTGTAACAAAGTGTGGCTAAAAGCAAAAGAAAACCACTCATCCTTTGAAAGTGCTGCTTAATTACCTGCTTACCTGAATTTGAGTGCTGGATGGCTTTTTTCTGCTTCTGCATCCTTGATTCTCAAGGCTAAAGTAGGTCTGTTGTGGAACTGGGCATGAAACTTCCACATCATTCTCTAGTTGGATGAGCAGTAAGGACAGCTGTTATTTCTAATTGCTTTTCAAATGAAGCTACTGAAGTCCAGAGAAGAGAAGGGTCATAGGGAAGGTCTGCTCTCCTGATAAGGTGAGTCCTGGTCAGGATCCATATTAAATAATAATAATGATAATAATAGTGGGCATTTATATAGAATTTTAAGATTTACAAAGTGCTTTAAAATATTAGCTCATTTGATCCTTACAACAGTCTTGGGAGGGAGGTGCTATTATTATCCCCATTTTATGATTGGGGAAACTGAGACACAAAGAGGCTAAGTGACTTGGCCAGGGTCACACAGCTAGTAAGTGGGGGAGGCTAGGTTTGACTCGGGCCTTCTAGACTCCAGGGCATGTTGCTCTGAGCACTCTGGGGCCACCAGAGGAGGAGCTCCAGTCATGCTTACTTCATGACCCTCTTAGTTCATCCTCTGTACTTTCCCACCTCCTCATCAGACTTGTCTCCACTGGACTGCTCCTCCCCTTCCAGATCTTGTTTATTTTTTGTCTTCTTCTAAATAAGCTTTCTGGGAGGGACTGGTTTGATATTTTTGTATTTGCATCCCCAGTATTTTGCACAGTGTTCAACTTTTAGTAAGGTCTTAATTAATGTGCTCTTAGTCTTTCTGTCACTCCCTTTCTTAATCCCTTCCCTTCCCCTCCTCCCTCCTTTCCCCCCTCCCTCCCTCCTTCCCTCCATCCCTTCCTTCCTTCCTTCCTTCCTTCCTTCCTTCCTTCCTTCCTTCCTTCCTTCCTTCCTTCCTTCCTTCCTTTCATTCTTTTCCTTCCTTTCCTTCCCTTCCTCTCCTTCTTCTTCTTTCCTTTCTCTTTCCTTTCTTTCTCTCTCTCCAAGTCTCTGTCTCTTTCTTTAATTTATCTATTTGTCTATAAGTATTTATATTCCAGGCACTTTGCTTAGCACTAACATACAAAGAAAGGCAAAGCCATGATCCCTGACCTCAAGGAACTTACGCTTATCCCCAACACTGAATTTTCCTGGCTTCTTTTGAGGTTCACCTCAAGTCCCAACTACCGCAGAGATCCCAGCACCTTCAGATGTAAGGCTACTTTCTATCAACTCTGGATGTATCTTGTATGTTCTATTTAGATTTAGCATTCCCTCCTTTGCCTGTCTCTCCCCTAAGTAAATATGAAGGCAGGAACAGTTTCTTCATTTTTGTCTTTATATCCTCAGCCCCAACACTGTGTGTAGCAGTAGGTGCTTATTAAGTGCTTTTAAGATGAATGAATGGATTGATGTCCATGAAATATGAAAATTGGAAGTAGGCATTTTGTATGTTCTGGGGAACATCCTTTGTATAAGATTCATGGAAAAATAAGGGCAAGAATTATGTAGGAGGAAAGGGTAAAGAGGGATTGTGATTTGTACCCTTTGGGAGAACCTAGCAACATTCTGTGACGGCAACTTTTAGTCTCCCCACTCTTTTTTTTTTTTTAACAGATGAGGAAACTGAGGCTCAGAACAATTATAAGATTAAGTTCTAGATTAAAAATAAATTATGAATTCTAACACTAGAGACCATCTAGTCCAAGTGATTTGGCCAAGATCATGCAGTAATAAGCATCAGAAATTCGCTGATTCCAGAGTCAGTGCATTTCCTTTAATACTTGTCAGAAATAGGATTTGATCCCAGGGCTTCCTGAGTGCAAAGTACCAACTCCACCATGTATACTTTAAGAACTTTGGGTAATCTGAACTTGTGTGCAAAGGCTTGGTGCAAGTAGCCTTCAGAAAGGTATCTTTGTTCCCCATTGTTAATTAGAGTGCTGTTCTTTGTACAGGTCCATTATCAGCAGGGTACTCATTGCAAATTTTTGCCTCTGGCGGGATCTGCATCTATTTATCCATAATCTTGATTTTGTCTCTTTGTGACCAATGGCCTCAGTGTCTATGACAGCTGGTCAAGGTTCATGGAGCACATTTGTGATTCTAGAATAGAGGAAGCTCCCAGACCCACCACAGGGATCGAACCGGTAAACTTACTCTCATTAGCTCCATGCTTCAATCCCTCAAAACTTGTTTAAGTCTCTGAAGGGTTAGACCACTCAGAAGTTGATTTGAAGGAGAGAAAGCCTGTGTATGCAGTGCTGAATGAGGCTCCATGTGTCTTCTCTTTTGTATTGCCCTGGAATACATGACCATGTTTGTTACATACACTGCCGTGGGAACTGCAAAGATCACGCCTCTCTTTAAAACAATGGGCTGGCATTTTCCCTCCTAGTGTCCATTACATAACTAATGTCCTCTTCGAATGTCTGTAGGACTCTCTAGTGGAAGAAGATTTCGTTTTGTTCCCCAGAGGGGAAAACTAGAAGTAGTGACTGAATTACAAAAGATCAAGTTAGGACTCAAGTCAGGAAAACCAATCTAACAATGAGACTGACTCATTTCCCTTCCCTTGGAGGTGTTCAAAGGACTGGGGTACCATTTGTCAGGCGTTCCTTTCAAGTAGGAGTTAGACTAGATGGCCAGCAAAGTCAATTCTCGTTTTCAGGTTCTGTGATTCTTTGATCCTTACATGGGATTCTTTTCTCTAGAGGAGAAGAGGAGAAAAGAGATGGAGGAAGGGTGGTAAAAGGGAAAGGAGAGGGGAAGGGAAGGGAAGGACAGGGGAGGAGAGGGAAACAGAAAAAAGAGGGAAGGAAGAGAGGGGAGAGGGGAGAAACAGAGAGATTGAGAAAGAGAAGGGGGAAGAGAAGAGAGGAGAGGGAGCTAGGAAAGGGGGAAAAGGGGGATGAGGAAGGGGGAGACTTTTAAGTTCTCTTTCAGATCTAGATCTATGATCTAAGACCTCTTGTCTTCAGTTTCCTTCTTTGTAAAATGAAGGGGTTGGCGTTGATGGCCCCACAGGGTTTCTGCCAGCTATCAAACTATGGTTCAATGATGGTAATTGCTAAGGATAGTTAAACAGGCAGCCTCCTAATGCTTTTTGGTCTATGGCCTGGGTGGAAATGGAGCTGAGGATGGATGGATGTCTTGAAGCATTCCCCGCCTGTCCAAAGTGCCTGGAAGCCTTTTGGATGCCCCTGGCCTGATACTTCTGTGGTCAGCTGGAGGGTTTTTTTTATTTATCTTTTTAAAGCTGTGATGGAACCCAGAGGGAAGGTACAGCAGAGAAGATGATTCAGCTTTGGGGATCATGGGAATGGAGAAAGGCAATGCTGCTCTCCCCTTTCCATACTTGAAGAACACACGTTCCTTCAGCATAATAGAGAGCATCGAGCTGTCTGCATGAGACAAACAACCACCTGCCTGAAAACACCTTCCTTTCTTTCAGGGTCATCTTCCTAGATTCCCAAAGCAATTTGCAAGAGTTAAACTCCCCGTTGAAGAGATGCTAAAAGAAAGTCTTTTTTGCTTCCATGTGATGTTAGAGCCTATCTTTATAGGAATAGGGATTTAGAGCTACGAGGGGATACTAAGACCATCTAGCCCAACTGCCTTATTTTACAGAAAAGGAAACTGAGGCTAGATAGGTAGCTTACCCAAAGGTCACCCAGCTGAGAAGTAGCAGGAATAGAATTTGAATCCAAGCCTTTGCCTCCAAATCCAATGCTCTTTCAACAGTATCTAGCGCTGAGCTATAGAATCTTAGAGCTGCAGCAGACCTTGGAGAATCACTAGTCCAACCCTCCCTTTTTTTTTTTTTTTTTTAAAGAGGAGGCTCAGACAAATGAAGTGATTTGCCCATGGTCACACTGCTAGTGAGTATCTGGGGCCATATTTGACCTTCTTGATTCCAGACCCAGTGATCTATTCACTGCAGATCTTATAATGTTGAAAAACACTGTAACAATCAGCAACACATTAAAGTGGCTTAGATTGCATCTGGAGATATTTAAAGTATTCCCTAAAGGTCTTCAAGCAAAGGCTGGGTCCCTAGGTGAACTTATTGTAGAGAGGATTCTTGCTCAGACAGGGGCTGGACTGAAGGGAGTTTTCTTCCCACTCTGAGATGCTGAGATTCCTTGATGGTAGAATGACCTTAAAGAGCCTGTTCAGAATCCAAAGGCTTTGTACACGGGCAGGGGGTTGGATTAGATGGCCTTCCAAGTTTTCAGAGTCTAGGAAAGTGGCACTTGCATGCCTCCCTGAATCTACCAAGTAGGTCTCTGAGAGGTTGACAAGCTTAATATACCATGTGTCAAGTTATAGTTCGATTTTGGGAGTTTTGGGAGAAGTGAAGTCCTGTGGAAAGCAGCTTGCTACTCCTTGGGGGCAGTCAATCACCATAAGCCCACGTTTATTGCCAAACACTAACATTTGTGTCTTGGTTCATGAACCTCAGACTTATTTTTAGTGGGTTTGAATTGATTTTTAAAAAAATGTTAGCTTTAAAGAAACACAAAAGTACTGTTATTAAAAATCATAGTAACTTTTATACACATATACATGTAACATATATATGGATATATAAACATACACACAATGTACATGTATATACACAATGCATATTAATATACACATATACACATATAGGCATATACATATAGGTATATATGTATATGTTATATATATATATCTTCAACTGAGTGGTACAGTGGATAGAGTACTGAATTTGGAGTCAGAAATACCCAAAATCATATCTTGCTTCAGAGGTATATTTGCTATCTAAATAATGTAGACCATGTGTGTGTATGTTTGTGTGTGTGTGTGTGTGTGTGTGTGTGTATACACACACACGTACACATCCATATGTCTATCTATCTATATATAGCTATATATATATCTTCAGCTGAGTGGTACAGTGGATAAAGTACTGAATTTGGAGTCAGAAATACCCAAAATCACATCTTGTTTCAGAAGCTTATTTGCTGTCTTAATCATTTAGCCTCTTCCAGTCTCAGTTTCTTCATCTGTGAAATGGGGATAATAATAGCACCTACTTCCCAGAGTTGTTCTGAGGATCAAATAAGATAACATATATAAAATATTTTCCCTGTCTTAAAGTGTTATAGAAATGCTAGTTATAATAATAATAATAATAATAATAATAATAATAATAATTAGTAGTAGTGCCAAAAGCCCTGGACTTGGAATCAGGAGAGAGAAGGGTTTAAAGTCTACCTTTGACACTTCTTAACTATGGGACTCGGGTCACTTCATCTCTCCAAACTCTCTTCTATACAATGAAGCTAATAACAGTTGCATCTCACAGCCTTTTTGTGAGTTTCACATGAAAAAGTCTGTGTAGTATCCTTTGAAATCAATCAGTTTATTAAGAAGCTTTTATTGTGTATCTTCCGTGTGCCAGACACTGTGCTAAGTGCTGAAGACACACAAAGAAATATGATAACATGATTCCTGCCCTCGGAGAAATTATTTTAGAGAAGCAACCTATGTATAAGTAAATATAACATGTATACAAAGTAGATATAAGATGCCTCGGGGGTGGGGGAAGAAGGGAGGGAGCAAATCAGGAGAGAAGAAAGAGGTAAAGAAGTACCAGATATTGAGCTGAGCATTTTCAGGAATCTGAGGATGCTAAGAATTGGAGAGGAGAGGAGAGTCCTGATTCAGTCTGTCAGTGAGTGAACCAATCAGCATTTATCACGTGCTACAGTGTGTCAGGCGTTGTGCTAAGTGCAGGGATACAAAGAAAGGCAAAAAGGCAATCCCTTCCCTATCCCAGTGAGGGAAACAACATGCAAATGTGGAACTATGTGTAACTATGCTCTAGAAAGAATAAAGAGGTAAGGAATAGAGGAAAGACACTAGAATTAAAGAGGACAGAGAAAGACTTCCCGGAGAAGGTAGGATTTTAGCAAAGACTTGAAGGAAGACGAGGATGTCGGGTGATAGAAATGAGGAGAATGTTACTGGCCTAGGGGACAGATCCAAAAGGAGTCACTGTGTCAATGCTCAGTGTGCTGCCTAAATGTCAGCTGTTACTGTTATTGAGAGGCAACCTTGGACTCAATAAACTTGGGGGTCAAGCTCCATCTCCCACATGTACTGATTGTATAACCAGATAAGTGTCTACAACTAAGTTAAGTTACAAACAAGTTGTTCTGTATCCATGGGGAATTTCCATCTTGGGAGCTGTTCATAATGGTAAATATTGGGAATTCTTTGCAATAATAATATCACTTGAAGTGATTCAAGCTGATTCAATAGATTGTGATGGAAAATGTCATCTGTAGCCAGAGAGAACTATGAAGACTGAATGAGGGGCAAAGCATAGTATTTTCACTTTTTTTTTTGGTTGTTATTTGCTTGCTTATTTTCCCCCCTTTGGATCTGATTTTTCTTGTGCGGCAAGATGAATATGGAAATGTGTTTAGAAAGATTGCACATGTTTAACCTATATCTGATTGCTTGTAGTCTTGGGGAGGGAGAAGGGGGAAGGGAGGGAGAAAAATTTGGAATACTAGGTTTTACAAAGATGAATGTTGAAAACTATCTTTGCATGTATATGGAAAAATAAAATAATACTAAAAATAAAAAAAATAATGAAATTACTTAAGGGTTTCCTCACAAAAGCTCATGGAAGGAGGCAGTATGAGACATCCCCATTTTGTAAAGAAGGAAACCAAGGTTGAGTCCAAGAAATTGGTTTCAGGCTACCCAGCTCTAAATGAAGGGGAGCCAGGAGTTTATTTGGGGTTCAAATGAATGTCTTCCAATCCAATATGGCTTTTTTTTCATTGCCACATAATGCTTCATCAGGAAGAAAGGAAAAAAAAATGAGTGTTAATGAAGTTAGCAAACTGTAGCAGAGAGGAGTATTTCTGCTTTTTAATTCAGGTGAATGTACATCTGGCGCCATGCCCAATACAGCAGGTTTCCTCAGCATCTTGTTTGTTCCAGTCTTTCTACTTCTGCAGTATTCCTTCATTCTTGGAATCATAATTGAATCAGCACTGAAACCCTCCCCCCCAACCTCCCAATGTGGGGGTGAGGGAGCCCCACTCAGAAAAAAATATAACCCCAACCTCCTTCTGTATCAACCCACACCCTGCTTTAAATAGACAGCCAAGTCTATTGAATATCTCCAGTTTGTCCAAATATTGTTTGGGGGTGGCGGCGGTGGGCTTTCAGCTTGGAAGGACTCCAGTACTTCTAATTGCAGGCTTTGCGAGGCTTTCAGGATTGGGCTGGGCTTGTGTTCTTCCCAGTACCAGAGTTTGGAAAAAAAAATCCCCATCAGCATAATTGGAGATCTGTGTACTGTTGTCCCAAGCTTCTATGAAAGCAGAGGTCTAATTGGTGTGGGAATCAGGGCAGAAAGCTCATAAAAGGAAAAAGAAAAGAGAGCGATAGGGAAGGCAAGAGAGGAGGGAAAGGGAAAGAGGAGGGTGAGAGGGAGGAGGAAAGAGAAAATGAGGGAGGGAGGAAGAGGGGGGAGAAAAGGGAAGGGAAAAAAGGAAGGAGAGAGAAGGAGGATTAAGATTGGGAGAGAGAAGGATAGAAGGAGGAAGAGGAAGAGAAAAAAGGAAAGAGACAGAGAGAGAGGGAGAGGGAGAGGAAGAGGGGGGAGAAAAGGGAAGGGAAAAAAGGAAGGAGAGAGAAGGAGGATTAAGATTGGGAGAGAGAAGGATAGAAGGAGGAAGAGGAAGAGAAAAAAGGAAAGAGACAGAGAGAGAGAGGGAGGGAGGGGGGAGAGAGAGAAAGAGAGAGAGACAGAGAGAGAGAGAGAGAGAGAGAGGAGAGAGAGAGAGAGAGAGAGAGAGAGAGAGAGAGAGAAGGAAGAAAGGAGGGAGAGAGGGAGAGGAAGAGAGAGGGAGGGAGGGAGGAAGAGAGGAAGAGGGAGAGGGGAAGATTGCATTTTTCTGCCCCTCAGTAAGTTTCTAGCACTTTGTTCATGTGCCATTGAGTTCCTTTACTGGGCAGGGGCCCTCCTTCTGGTTAAGTTCCAATTCTCTGTGTTGTCTTTGAGCCCAGATCTTGTCAGGGAAGTAGGAGAGTGGGACTTTTCTACTTATACACAGAAATTTTAGTTATCTGGGGAAGAACCCCCCCCCCCCCCCCATTGTTCAGACATCCACCTTATGCTTGAGGGGAATATAAAGGAGATTTATCAGTACCTTTGGCTTGCTGTCAAGCTTCAGCTTTCTCTTTTCTTCTAATGATTTTAATAATAATGATTAATAATAATACTTCTCATGTCTATAAGACCCTTTAAGGCTTACAAAACACATTATAAGGAGGGAGAACTACTGGAAGTTGGCATTTTTCTCTCCCTTTCTTTCCCTCCTTTCCTCTCTTCTCCTCTCTCTGTCTCCTTTTCTCTTTTTCTCTATCTCTATTTCTCTGTCTCTCTCTGCTTCTCTCTCTCATCTCTCTGTCTTCCTTCCTCCCTCCTCACCTCACACTCTCCCTCTCCCTTTCTTTTCTGTCATTGTCTCTCAGTTTCTCTGTCCCTTGTGATTATTATATTGTAAGTCATCTGTAAATGGTGCATTATTATGGGCACTTAATATATAAAGAAACTGGTACCCTGAAAAGTGAGGTGACTTACCCAGGGTCATTTACCTGTAAGTATCTGAGCCAGGATTGGAAGTTGTTGATGGCAAGAAGTCTTGCCCAAGGGACTCATCATAAAAGTTTGGCATTCCTGCGGGTCAGAGCCCATCCAGTGTTCACCCTCCCCTGGGGCTAAGGATGTTTTCATTGCTACGGGAGAAGAAACTTAGAACAAAGCAGCCCTACTTTGTCATGCACAAGCTGCTGCTGCTTGTGTGACAAGGCCTTGTCCTGCTCTTTCTGAGGTCAGCCACATGGACTCTCTAGGCCTGAAGCCACAGCCTCAGGTCCTTCCTGGCATCCCCTTCTCTAGTTTTGGCATTTCTCTTTGGACACTGGGCCGGTAGGAGATGGGATCTCCATGGCAACAACACCAGGGGGCATTGTGGCCAGCAAGAGATGATGTTCAGATGCACACATATACACAGAAAGAGAGACAAATAGAGACATGAAAAGAAAGAGAAAGAGAGGGAAAGAGAGAGAAGGAGGGGAAGAGAGGGAGAGGGAGAGGAAAGGGAGAGAGAAAGAGAGAGAAATAGAAAGAAAAGGACAGTACATAAGACACATATACAGACATGAAGACACTCCCACATACACATAAGAGGGAGAATCATAGGATACACAGAGCTGACAGAAAGGAGAGAGGGCCAGCCTCCAATGCTTCTCTCTCTAAGACCCACTTGATCCCATGAGAATCATTTCTTGGTCTGCAACAGATATCTTAAGCCAGAAATTAGGGCAAAATCAGGCAGCTTGGAAGCTTTTCTCTGGAGCCTTCTCCTTTCTCTCTTCTGATTCCCTCTCCCTCCTTCAGGCCTCCTACATTATCTCATTTGATCCTTACAGTTATCCCCACTACAAGTGCAATGGGTATCATCCTCATTTTCATTTTGTTGTTGTTCAGTCATTTCTCAATCGGGTTCGATGTCTTGTGCTTACATTTGGCATTTTCTTGGCAAAGATACTGAAGATTTCCTTCCCCTTCTCATTTGACAGATGAGGAAGCACACAAGGTGAAGTGATCTGCCCAGGGTCACATAGCTAGTAAGTGTCCAAGGCTGGATTTGAACTCAGGAAGAGGAGTCTTTCTGATTCCAGCCATGACGTTCAGTGCATCATGGCGCCACCTAGCTGTCCCAACTTAGGATAATGGAAATCTGTCCATAGAGAGTCAGCCAGAGATGTTGGCCAGAATTTTACTGAAAATTGAAAATATTAAATGAGAATTACAGATGAGGAAACTGAGGCATACAGGTTAAGTGACTTGCCCAGTGTTGGAGCTAGTAAGATTTGGAGGCCAGATTTGAACTCAGGAAGATAAGTTTTCCTGATTCCAATCATGGCACTCTATGTACTATGGGGCCACCTAGTGCCCCCATTTTCATTTTAGGGAGGAGGGAAGGTGCTTACAATCATGATTTGCTCATCATCACAGAGCTGGTTGAAGTCAGAAGCAGAATTAAAACTTTCTGACTCTAATGCAGTGCTTTGTGATGATAAGATACCTTTTGGCAGGATATAGGAAGGAAGGAAATAAGTATCTATTAAGCCCTTCTTACATGCTAGGCACTATGCCGGTGACTCCCAACAGCTTGGAAGGCAAATGATATGATGATCCCCATTTTAGAATTGAGGGAATTGAAGCAGACAGAGGGGAAGTGACTTGCCCAGAATCACACACATGGCAAGTATATGAGGCTGATTTGAAGTGACTTTGTCTTATGGTTCTTCCCACTGCTCCATCTATCCATTACAAGAATATAATGAATGGAGCACTGGATTGAGATTCAGAAGATCTGTATCTGAATCCAGAGGACACTTGAATTTCTTGGGACAAGACTCTTTGGCTCAGTTTCCTTATCTGTAAAAAAAGTGGTTGAACCATATAATCTCTAAAGGCCCCTTCATTTATTTATTTACCCATTTGCTTATTCATTTACCTATTCATTCATTCATTCACTTATTCATCCATTTATTTATTTATTTTGCTATTCATTTGTTTATTTATTTACTTCCTTATTCATTTATTCACCTATCCATTTATTTATTTATTTATTTGTTTTGCTGAGGCAATTGGGATTAAGTGACTTGCCCAGGGTCACACAGGTAAGAAGTGTTAAGTGTCTGAGGTCACATTTGAACTTGGGTCCTCCTTACTTCAAGGCTGGTGCTCTATCCACTGTATCACCGAGCTGCCCCAGAGTCCCCTTTATTTATAAATCTTATGATTCTTTCTTTATTCTTCTTCTAGACTCTGAAGTGCCATGAGGACAGACTCTACTTTATTAAAATGGGCATCTTCCCCAGTACTCTACCCATAATAGGTACTTAACAAGTCATTGTTAACGAAAAGTTAATAGTAAATCTAATAATTTAAGGTCAGAAGAATAGTTTATATATATTATCCCTTTTGATTCTCAAAATAATGCCATGAGGTAAGTTAATATTATCCCCATTTTACATATGAAGAAACTGAGGTGAAGAATTTAATCTGGGTCACATGACTAGTAGAGTCTGAGGTAGGTTTCAAATAAAAATCTTCCCAATTTCAAATCCAGTTCTTGTTTATCTTTGTTTCATCCTTTTTTTCTCCCCCCCTCAAGGAGGCACAAGAGCTCAAGACAGAAACCCCTATTTTTTTCTCTGAGGTAATCATAGTTAAGTGACTTGCCTCAAGTCACATAGCTAGTACATGTCTGAAGCTAAATTTGAACTCAGGTCTTCCTCACTCCACTGAATCCATTGTACTATCTAGCTTCCCCTAACCACCAAATCGGAGTAGTTGCTCAGTCTAACATCCTGTAAGCCTTTTGTTCATGACCTATGAAGACTGAGAAAAGTTGTCTAACATGGAGAAGATTTAGTGGTAGGATAATACTCTATGACCAAGTGGATTTTATACCAGGAATATAGGGCTGCTTCAACATCAAGAAAACTATCAGCATAATAAATCAACAACAAACCTAGCAGAAATCATACAGTTATCTCAATAGATAACAGAAAAAGCATTTGACAAAATACAGCACATGTTCCTAATAAAAACACTAGAGAGCATAGGAATGAATGGAGTTTTCCTTAAAATGATAAATAGCATCTATCTAAAATCATCAGCAAATATTATATATAATGGGGATAAACTAGGAGCATTCCCAGTAAAGTCAGGGGTGAAACACTTGGTGGAGATGGAGGCAAGAGAGAGAGAACCAAATGACTGTATCTTAGTGTTTGAAAGGCTGTGACCTAGACAAGAGATTAGCTCAATTCTTCTTTGTCCCAGAGCACAGAACTAGGAGGAATGGGTGCAAGTTTCATTTCTGCTTAGTGAAAGGAAATGCTTCCTAACAATTAGAGCTAACTCTCAGTAGAGTCCTTCATGAAGGAGGGAATGGCTGTCTCCTGACTGGAGCTCTTCATGAAGTAGGGAATGGCTGTCTCCTGACTGGCATCCTTCATGAAGGAGGGAATGGCTACCCATTGTCTCTTGGTAAAGGAGATAAGGTTGGGGTTGAACTGGATGGCTTTCTGAGAATGTGTTTTTGCCAATAAAGTTGCATATAATTAAGACTTGTAAAGCTTGAGCACCCAGCTGTTGGCTCTGACCTAATTAATCTCAGACACCTTGGGGTGTCTTAGTCTTCCAAAATGACAGCTCAGTCCTTCATTTGGCCAATAGGGGTCAAATGCTGGAGCCTGGTATCTGCGGCACAAATTCAAGCCATTTTTTTCTTTGTGTTCAGCTAGATGTTTGGGAGCTTCCCGTTATATGTGGGGCAACAAAATGACTATATGCAGTAGAACTGCCAGGAATATGAAGGAAACAAGAAATAATCCCTACTCTCGAGGAGCTTACTTTCTGATGTATGTTGGGGGGCATGGTGGAGAGAGGGTATAATGTATAAAGAAAGGAGGGAGAAGTAATGACTGATGAAATCAGGAGAGGTTTCCTGGGGGAGGTGGTCCATGAGTTGAGCCTCCAAGAAAGACATCATCTTGGTTCTTGAATCAAATTCACTAACATATATTGATGACCTACAACGTATAAGGAACTTACACTGAATATGACCAAAACAAAACTAATTATCTTTATTGACAGATTATCTCATATCTGGAGGCCTGCAGATAGATGTTAGTTGACTTGTGCTTGGACCTATAATGCCAGGTATAGGATCACATGGGATCACACACACTTGTTTGTATGTATATGTACATATATATGTGTATGGATATAAATACATACTCATATGTATATATTTATATGCACATATATAATATTCTCCTACATATATATGCACACATATTCTATGCATATATAAATGTATCTATTGTCTGTATATATAAATACATATTACATAAATGTAAAATCCATGCCTGAAATGCCCTTCCTCCTCACTTCTGTGGCAGAGAATCCCCAGTTTCCTTCAAATTATAGCTCCCTGTCAGGGATTCTTAACCTGGGATGCATGAACTTAAAAAAATAATTGGTTTGTATTTTCAGGTCCAAATTGTTTTCCTCCTTCTTCTCTTCCCACTCCCATTGAGAAGACAAGAAATATGAAGTCCATTATAGATAAGAAACATGCAAAACATATTTCCACATGAGCCATGCTACAAAAAAGGAAAACAAAACAAAATAAGAAAAATAAAGTAAAAATAAAATGCTCCATTCTGCCCTGAATTCATTAGTTCTTTCTCTCTCTCTGGAGGTAGGTAGCATTTTTCATCGTGAGTCCTTTGGAATTACTTGAAGGTAAAAACATTTTTGAAAACCATATTTCAGCATAATTGGTTTCCTTTGTAATCCTATGTACGTTACTTTGTGCATGTAAAATATTCTGAAAAGAGGTCCACAGATTTCACCAGACTGCCAAATGAATCTATGAAACAAATAGATAAAAAAAAACAATCTCTGGTGTACATGAAACCTTTTTTTTTTTTTTTTGAATCTTCAACAGCTAGGACCTTTTCCCATTCCCATTATTTTATATATTTTGTATTGTATTATACTGTATGTGTAGGTGGACCAGTAAATAAAGCACTGGACCTGGAGTCAGGAAAATGAGTCTTCCTTAGTTCAAATTGGCCCCAGAAACTGATTAGCTCTGTGATCCTGGGCAAATCACTTCACTATGTTTGCCTCAGTTTCCTCATCTTTAAAACGAATGAGGGAAGGAAATGGCAAACTGCTCCAGTATCTATTCCAAGGTAATCCAAATGAGACATAACTGAAACCAACAACTGAACAACAACAATTGTTTCTCTGATAGAATAGAAGCTCCTTGAGGGCAGAGGCTGTTTCCTTTTTTTGGTGTTTGGATCCCCAGAGCACGATTGGGGCTAACAATATAATAACTTTCCAGTAAGTTTCCCTGCCTCTAGTCTCCTTCCACTCAATCCAATAAGCAATGAGCTTGTTGATTCATTGACTAGAGTGGGATCTAGGGTACCTTCCGACACTGGGCATCTATAAATTATTGTTGCTGTTGAACTTGGGCATTTGTAATATTGAGAATAACATGGATTTAAGATTTGGAAGACTTTAGAGAGAAGGGTTAGGGGAGGGGTGAAGGGCAGGAACACAAAGCCGAGGTGGGCAGGGCATAGTGTGGGAGAAGGGACTACTCTGATTGAAAGCTAGGAAGATTAAACTAGATAAGACAAGGCTCACGGAACAGTAAAGGGAGGACCACCCTAGATCGTGCTCCCCTTTGGCCATCTCTTCCCCTCCTTGATTTGGCCTGATACCTCACTCCTAACAAAGTTTCTCTGCAGATTGTTCCAGTGTTTGAGGATAAAGGGAAATTGTGCTGAGCATTCTCATCTGGCAAAACAAATCATAAATAATGGAAGTGCCCAATCAGATACCAAGTGGGAACCCGGAGACATTTATCGACTGTGCATTGATCTATAAGGCAGAGATTTTTTTAATACTCATTAATAAATGCTGGTCTAGCTGCTCTTGGATCCTGATACGCATCATATTTCATCTCTTTGTGGGAAAATCTTTGCTTTTCTTCCTTTAAGGAATCAACTACCTTCTCTGGGCCTAAGATTAACATCACCCCAGCAGTGAGAGAGGGCTGGACGTCCAGAATCTTAGGTTGGAAGGGACATCAGTAGCCATCTAGTTCGAACCATAAATGAATAAAAATGCTCTCACCAACATCTGATGAGTAACTTTTGTTTGAAGACTTCAAACACTAGGATACTAGACTCTGAAGTCAGGACACTTGGCTTTAATTACTTATTGGGGGCAGCTAGGTGGCGCCATAATGGATAGATAGTTGGATCTGGAGGCAAATTTGACTTCAAACACTTGTTGTGTGATTCTGAGCAAGTCTCATCTCTGTTTCAAGTTTCTTCTTCAGTAAAATGGGGATAATAATAGCACCTACCTTCCAAGATTGTGAGGATCAAATGAGGTAATAATTGTCAAGTGCTTAGTGGAGTTCCTGGAAAATGGCGAGTGCTGTATAAATGTTAGCTATTCTCCTTTTCCTTCTCCTTCCTCTCCTCTTCCTCTTCTTTATGACCCTAAATAAATAATTTAAATTTTCTGGACCTCAGTTTCCTTAATTATAAAACAAGATAATAGGATTTGATGATCTTTATATCTCCTCCCAGAGCTAAACTTATGATTCTAAAAAGATCAACTCTGTTAATTTCAGGCTGGGTGACCCCAGATAAATCATGTCTGTTCCTAGACCTCAGTCTCCTCATCTGTAAAATCTGCTTTAAAAAAATGGGCATTTCCTTTCAGGGTCTTCTCAGCCTTCAATCTGGGATCTGACGACTTCCTGAGGCAGCCTACTGGATAATTCTAATTGTTTAAAAGTTTTTCCTGGCTTTCTGCCTCCTCTACTCATCTTTTCCAGTTTTGCCCTCTGGAGCTAAGTGGAATAAATCAAATCCCTCTTCCAGGTTGACAGCCCTTTAAATCCTTCAAGACGGCAATCTTCTCCAGGCTAAACCACTCCAGTATCTTCCACGGGTTCTCAGAGGGCCTTATCTTGAGGCCCTTAGTCATGCCAGCTGCCCTCCTCCACACACTCTTCACAACTCTAAATCTTTTCAAAAATGAAACATCCAGCACTAGATACAAGACTCCAGGGGAGGTCTGACACTTCATGGAGAAATATAAATATCCATTTCATTTCATAGATTCGAGCTGGAAGGAGCCTTCAGGCTTCTCCGGCCCTGCCTCTTCATTTTACAATACCAGTTATCAAGCAGCACCAGGCTAATCTCTCTTCCACACGACAACCCTTCAAATGCTTGAAGTCAACTCTCACGTCCTTCCTTCCCGAGTCATCTCTTTTCGACTTCTTTTAAATGATTATTCCAGGTGATTTTAGAATGTGGATTTTTGTAGCCGCCTACCATTTTAAGCTTTTGCTTTTGAATTTTCAAAATGAGCCCTTTTTTGGATTCACCTCATATTTTCTCTCTACCTAGACTCTATCTTACATCTTCTGTTGAGATTATAAACTCATTGAGCAGAGTTCTTTGGGAGATACATACCACCCATGTCTTATTAGTTGTAATAATAGTGATTATTAGAAGCAAATTTGTAATTACTGACAAGTAGTGCTAGTACTTATTAACAATAATAAGGTACAGTAGGTGGTGTAGTAGATTAGAGTACTGGGTTTGGAGTCAGGAGGCCCTGAGTTGAAATCTATTTTCAGACACTGACAAACTGTGTGACCCTGGACAAGTCATTTAGCCTTGTCAGTCTCAGTTTTCTCATGTGTAAAATGAGCTGGAAAAGGAAATGGCAAATCACTCTAGTATCTTTATCATAATAAACCCCAAATGGATCATGAAAAGTCAGATAGAACTTAAACAACTGAACATCAACCTCTACAAAAATAATAATAGCTAACATTTATATTGCATCTACTTTGTGCCAGATACTTAATAAATATTATCTCGTTTGATCCTCACAACAGCCCTTGAGGTAGAAGCTCTTCCCCCTTCTCTCCAATAATTCCATTCCCATAATTCTCTTTAACCTTTTATCTTTCCCTGTAGTCAAGTCAGTTACTCAATATACATTTATTAAGAAATTACTATATGTCAAACACTCTGCTAAAGACAGGGAATGTGAACAAAGGCAAAAAGAGAGAGTGTGTGACCTCAAGGCTCTTATAATTTTTTTTGGTGGTGTTATTTATATTAAAAAATTCCCATTTTAACTTAAATTTTTTAAAATTTTATTTTTTAAAAAATTTCAAAAACATATGCATTGATAATTTTTCAACATCAATCCTTGTAAAACCTTGTGTTCCAATTCTCCCTCTTTCCCCCTACTCCCTCCCCTAGATGGCAAGTAATCCAAAATATATTAAACATGGGAAAAATATGTTAAATTCAATATATGCATAAATCCAAATCAGTTATCTTGTTGCACAAGAAAAATCAAATCAAAAAGAAAAAAATAAGAAAAAAAGAAAGCAAACAACAACAGAAAGAATGAAAATGCTATGTTGCGATCCACAATCAGTTCCCACAGTCCTCTTTCTACATTCAGATGTCTCTCTCCATCACAAGACCATTAAAATTGACCTGGATCATCTCACTGTTGAAGAGAGCCATGTCCATCAGAATTGATTATCATATAGTCTTGTTGTATTGTGTACAATGATCTCCTGGTTCTCATTTCACCCAGCATCAGCTCACGTAAGTCTCTCCAGGCCTCTATGTAATCATCCTGCTGGTTGTTTCTTATAGAACAATAATATTCCATAATATTCATATATCATAACTTGTTGAGCCATTCTCCAACTGATGGGCATCTACTCAGTTTCCAGTTTCCTTCCATTACCAAAAGGGCTGCAACAAACATTTTTGCATATATGGGTCCTTTTCCCAAGGAACTTATAATCTAAGAGGGGAAGACAACATATACAAGGAAGCTGAAAAAGGAGTGTTGGAAGTTGGAATTGGTGGCTCCATTGTCCAATCAGAGAGGAAGAGGATGGTGATAGAGTACCAAGGCTGATGGAGAGGGGGAGGACAGTCAGAGAAGTCCCACAGAAATATAGCCAAGTGAGATAAGGAATAAAAGTTTCTGGATCATACTCCCTTTGAGCAGCTCATGCCATTTCCATGAATGGTAGATTACTGACTCAATGATAATTTAATTTTATGACTTAACCAAACCAATTGGCAAAAACTAACCCAGATACCAACTTAATCTGACATTGATACTATGTTTCCACAGCATCTTTGAAATGAAAGAAGGCTGGTGCCTTTTCTCATTTCTTTTCTTGGGTCAAGCTTGGTCATTATAATTATAATCTTCAATTTCTTTTAGAATTATTTAAAAATTAATATTTATCTTTTCTCTACCCCACTTCTCATTTTCGTTTTTCTTTTCTTTTTCTTTTCTTTGGCAATTGGGGTTAAGTGACTTGCCTGGGGTCACACAGCTAGAGAGTGTTAAGTGTCTGAGACCAGATTTGAACTCAGGTCCTCCTGACTTCAGAGTTGATGCTCTATCTACTGTGCCATCTAGCTTTCCTACCACTTCTTATTTTCCTTGAAAAGAACAAAACAAAAATATTTGCAACAAATATTTGTAGTTAAACAAAACAAATCCCCATCTTAGCTATGTTCAAAATTAATTTCAGTCTATATCTTAAGTCATCTCTTGGTCAGGAGGCAAAGATTGTGGATTATTATTATTTTTTGGAAGAAATTGGGTTAAGTATCACACTGCTAGTAAGTTTCTGAGATAGGATTTGTTCTTCTGGAAACTTCTGATCCCAGGGCTGGTGTGCTATTTACTCTGCTACCTAGTTTCCCCAGGGAGTATGGATTATTAACAATTTTCTGAAATCATGGCTGGTCATCTCATTGATCAGGGTTCTCAAGTTTTTCAAATTTACTCATTTTAAAAATATCATTAATAATATATAAATTGTGCTCCAGGTTCAGCTCACAGAACAGCACCTCCATATTGGTCTTTCTATTTTCTCTACTTTGATCCCTTTGGACATTTCTTACATCTCAAGAGTATTCCATTCCATTTATATATCATAAGTCATTCAGCTATTCCCCTTAGCTTCCAATTCTTTGCCACCATAACAAGAATTGCTATAGATATTTTTGGTACACATGGATCCTTTCCCCTCTTTTTTGATCTCTTTGGGGATGTAAACCTAAGACTAGTGTTAATGTTTCAAAAATTTAGTAACATCTGTTATATCACATTTCTTTGATGAAAGTCACATTTTCAAGCTACATAAGGAAATTATTTAAATTGATAAGAAAAAGAACCATTCCTGTTTGACAAGTGGTCAAAGTGAAAAATGATCAGTTTTCAGTTTTTTTCCCATTTATATTATCATTATTATATTTATTATTTTCCCTGTTCTATTGACTTCTATCTGTATCTAGTCATATAAGTCTTCCCCTGCTTCTCTGAATTCTTCATTTCTTACAGCAGAGTAATTTTCCATTACAGTCATGTATCACAACTTGTTTCCATAAAATATTCCATTATATTTCTGGTTCACAACTTGTTTTGACATTCCCCAATTTATGAGTAGTTAGTTCATTTCCAGTTCTTGGCAACCCCCAAATATTGCAGCTCTCTTTTTATCATATGGTGCTTTTTGAGCTCTGGATTTTTTCATTCCTCTTCCTATTTTGCTGGGGGATAGAATGAGGGAATTGCATTTGAAAGTAAGATGTGCAATCATTTGCCTGGGAAAGCACAGGCTTGGTGCAGTCTAATTAGGGTGCTGCTCTGCTTTCTGGGCACCCAGAATCCTCACTCTATAAATTTGATAATAAAATATGATAAAGGTTTTGCTGAATCTCAAGGCTAGAATTTGCAATTGGAAAAGCAAATGTAAAAAAAAATGACTGACATTTGATTTTTGCTTCTCTGTCCCAGTCTATGTTTCCATTCTCTTCGATGGAAAACTATCTGGAAAAGGCACACACCGATTGCTAGCTTAGCTTTTGAAAGACTAGGATGTCAGAGCTAGGTAGGATCTTTTAACTTCCTCATTTTATATATAAAGAGCTGAGGTCCAGAGGTGAGAAGTGACTCCTGTAAGGTCACACAGTGACTTAGTGGAGAGCTGGGACTCAAACTCAGGTGTTTGGACTGCAAAGCCATCCCATTTTCCAGTGTGCTATACTGCTTGCTTATCTGATGACAATGGGAGTGTCTGAAGACAGTGTGGGGCAGTGGAGAGTTGAGAGTTGAACCCTGACTTTACCACTTACCTGTGTGATTTGGGACAACTCTTTTAAGCTCACTAGGTCTCAGTTTCTTTATCTGTAATGTGTTGGAGAGGGATTGGACTATCTGACTTTTGAGGTCCCAGTTCCAAATTTGTGATATGGTTCCCAGTACCTGAATGACCTGAATAGAAGAAAGGAAATAAGCTTTTAAAGCACTTACTATATTCCAGGCACTGTGTTTTACACATATTATTCTCATCTGATCCTTATAACAATCCTATATGCCGTGGTCAGAGTTGCCATTAGGATAGAACCCTGAACTTGGACTCAGGAAAACTTAGTTTTGAATCCTGACTCAGATATTTACTATGTGCATAACCCTGTGCAAGTGACTTAACTTCTTTGGACTCAGTTTTCCCAAACATAAAATGGGAACATTAATAACACTCACCTTACAAGGTTGTTATGAAGAAATGAGAGACCATATGTAAAGTGCTTTGCAAACTTTAAAGTATGTAATAAATGCCAACTACTACTAATAAAATCAATCATGTTTAATAATAATTACATTTAAATGTATTTTATAAACAATAACTATTATTTATAAATAATGTAGAATATTATTTATATTTATAAATGTATTTCTATTTATAAATTCTATTTATATTCTATTTATAGAATTTATTTTTTTCTATATTCTTTTATTTATTCTATATCATTTGAAAGAAAGCACTTTACAGATATTATTTCATCTTTTCTTCAGACAACCCAGAGAGGTGGGTGTTTGTTATTATTTCCATTTTACAATCAGAGAAACTGAGGCAGATAGCAGTTAAATGACTTGCCCAGAATCACACAGTTATTAAATGTCTGAGGCCAGATGAAAGACCTGAAGACCTCCTTCTAGTGGTGGGATTTTCTACTAATGAAGATTTGAAACTTAAGCTTTTTAGAGGGTTGCCTAAGTCAACCTTTCAGTTTTATTAAAATTAGGACTTAAAATCAGATCTTTAAAATTCTGAGGTCGATTCTCTGTGTACTATACCGTACTATTTATAATTCTTAATTCATGTTAAAAAAGACTTTTAGATTGGATTGTTGATCTCTGGCAAGTGGTAGGAAGCAGTCAAGTGCACTATATTTTTCCAAAGTGGGGAAAATGAGCACTATGCTAATAAACAAGTCTCTTTATGAGTTATTAATATTAAAATTAGGTCATCAATATTTTGTATTTTTGATAGCCTTGGGGGGAAAAAAACCTTTGTCGAAGCCCTTCCACATCTGTTATGTTATTTATTTTTACAACATCCCTGCAAGGTCCCACAGCTAGCAAAACCAGGACTCACACAGAAACTCAGAACTGGAATGGGTGTCAGGGGCCATTTTCCAGCCATTCTCTACAGAAATATTTCCACTACAACATATCCAACAAATCGACAATCTGCTTCCGGATCATGAGTGAGATGCTCTCTTTTACCATCCAAGGTAGTTCACAAACAGCTCTCCTTGTGAGGAAGTTTTGTGTTTGTTGTTGCTGCTCTTGCTGCTACAGGAAGCCAAAATTTGCTCCGGAAACTTTCTTTGATTAGTCTCAGTTTTGCCTTCTGGGGCCAAGTAGAACAAATCTCATTCATTTCCCATAGGATAGCCTAAATACTTGAATACGGGTATTATGTGTCCTCCCCCTTCCCTTTGTGCCCCAATCCTTCTCTTCTCTGGGATAAACATCCCCATTTGTCTCAATCAATTCTCATATGACATGACTTTGAGGCCTTTCAGTATCTTGGTCGTTCTCCCCTGAACACTTCCAATTTATTAACAATTAATTTAACAAAACTAGAACCCAGGTCTTCTGACACCCAATGCAATGTTCTTTTCCCTGTACCAATCTACCTTTTTTATTGCAAATCCAGGATTTGTTGAAGTATTAGGATTACCATGTTGAACTGAGGTGCATTTTGAAGTCATAAAAAAGGGAGAAATCAGTACCTAGATATCACTATAAAGGTTTACATAGATTGGAGTTCTTCAAACTGTGTGTTTGATGCCATATTGGATATTATGGATTCAATGATGAAAAGTAACTTAGTTGGGGCAGCTAGGTGGTGCAGTGGATAGAGCACCAGCCCTGAAGTCAAGAGGACTTGCGTTCAAATATGACCTCAGATACTTAACACTTCCTAGCTGTGTGACCCTGGGCAAGTTACTTAACCCCAATTGCCTCAGCAAAACAAAAAGCCCTAAACTGAAAAGTAACTTAGTCCTTACCCTCAAGGGAGCTTATATTCTACTAATTGTGAGGATATGACACTTTTATGGGATAAGTATAATATATTGATGGGGATTGAGAAATCCAAGCAAAATACCCTAGGGAAATTTGAGCAGAAAGTCTTACAACTAGGTCAGAGCAACTAGAAACTTGTAGGACATTGAAATTTAAAGCATCTTTATCTATTTCGCCCAAATAATTTATTTTATATTTGGAATTAATTGTTTTTTAAATGTTTGGTAGAATTTACTTCTAAATCTATTAAGTTCTGCATTTTTTCCCTTAGGGGGCTCATTTATAGGTTGTTCAATTTCTTCTTCTTTTTAAATAAGGTTATTTAAATACTTTTCTTTGTCTTTTGTTGATCTGGGAAATTTATATTTTTGTAAATATTTATTTATTTATTTTGTATTGTCAGGTTGTTTTTGACATATTGTTGAGCAAAATAGCTCCCAATAATTGCTTTAATTTCATCTTCATTTATGATGCATTGGGTTGAATGTAATTTTTTATTGCATTATGGCCTGCATTTTATTGCGTTTGCTATTAAATAACAAATTATTAAATTAAAATGTTAATTAATTTATGAATTTGTGTCCTTTTACACGTTTTGTGAAGGTGCCTTGCACAACTCAGAACAAGTATACTTCTTTGCATTACCATTCAAAATTCTACAAAGATTTATGATATCTATCTTTTCTAAAATTCAGTTCTACTTTTAAATTTTCTTCTTGTTTATTTTATGGTTACATTTATCTAAGTTTGAGAAAGATAAATTGAAGTCCCACCAGTTTTACTGTTTACTTTCTCCTGTAACTCATTTAACTTTTTCTTCAAGCATTTGGATGCTATGTCATTTGGTGCTTATATGTTGAGAATTGAAATTAATTCATTATCGGTGGTTTCTTTTTTAGCAAATGTCATTTCCCTGATCCTCTCTTTTAGTTAAGTTGGTTTCTGTTTTTGCTTTGTCTGAGATAATGATTGATACTCTTTTTTTGTTTTATTTTTGCTTCAGCTAAAAAATAATAGATTTTGTTCCAGCCCTTTATTTTAACATTGTGAGTATCTTTCAAATGTGTTTCTTGTAAACAACATATTATTGGATTCTTGTTTCATTCCATCATACCATCTTCTTCTACTTAATCTTTTATCTCTTTTATCACTATCCCCCTTTCTCGTAACCCCTTTCTTTCCTACTTCCCTATCAGATAATATGAATTTTTATATCCATCTTCTCTCTGTATTTCTATCTCTGTGCTAGTCTCTCTGTTGCTCTCATTCTCACTCTCTCTCCTTTCATCCGTTAGCCAGTACATATGAGGATGAAGTTCAAATCTTGTCTCCCCTTTCCCTTTCATTGTAGCAACTCTTTATTATACATTCTTCATTGCACAATTCTTTTATATAAAACAATTCCCCCAATTCTTCTTCTCAATTCCCCCTTCTCCAAGAACGTCTTATTCTCCTTTCTATTTTTGAGATCATCCCAACATAATAGACTCAAACTCATACTCTTTGTATAAGTAGACTTCTTCTGACTGTCCTAATAATGATAAAGTTCTTATGTATCCCCTTTTCATCTAGGAGGTAAAAGTTTAATATTATTAAATCCTTTGTTTTTTCTCATTAATATTTGCTTTTTTATATTTTACTTCAGTCTAGTGTTTGAATGTCAAGTTTTCTTTTTAGCTCTAACATTTTCATTAGGAATGCTTGAAGGTCCTCTATTTCATTAAATTACCATTCTTCTGCCCCCTGTAGGTTTGCTGGGTAGCTTTTTAAAATTATAATCCCAGTTCCTTTGCTTCCCAGAATATCATATTACAAGCTTTCTACTCCTTTATAGTGATAACTGCTAAATTCTGTATGATCCTAACTGTGGCTTTATGTGATTAGAACTCTTTCTTCCTGGGTGTTTTCAGTATTTTATCCTTGATTCAGTAGTTCCAGAACTTGGCCATGGTATTCCTGGGAGTTTTCATTTTGGAGTTTGTTTTAGGAAGCAGTTGGTAGATTCTGTTAATTTCTACTTTGGCTTCTGGTTCTAAGATATTCATAAAGTTTTCCTTTATAATTGAAAAAAATTATCAGGAATAATTCTTAAGGTATTTATCCTTCACTTGTAGTTAAGGTCAGTTGTTTTTCCTCTGAGATATTTCAAATTTTCTATTTTTTTCAGTCTTTTGACTTTATTTTATTCTTGATATCTAATGAAAACATGAGCTTCCGTTTGACCAATTCTAATTTTTAAGGATTTATTTTCTTCATGATTTTTAAGAAGTTATTTTCTTTAGTATTTTTTGTTCTTCTTTCACCAATCTATCAATTTTCTTTTCATAATTCCCTTGTACATATTTCATTTCTCTCCCCAATTTTCTTTACTCTTCTTATTTGATTTTAAAAATTTTTTATTTTTTTATTATAGCTTTTTATTTACAAGATACCTGCATGGGTAATTTTTCAGCATTAACCCTTGCAAAACCTTCTGGTCCAACTTTCCTCCTCCTTCCCCTCACCTTCTCCCCCAGATGGCAGGTAGATCAATATATGTTAAATATGTTAAAGTATATGTTAAATATAATATATGTGTACATATCCATACAGTTATTTTGCTGCACAAGAAGAATCAGACTTTGAAATAATGTAAAATTAACCTGAGAAGGAAATCAAAAATGCAAGCAGACAAAAACAGAGGGATTGGAAATGCTATGTAGTAGTTCACACTCATTTCCCAGAGTTCTTTTGCTGGGTGTAGATGGTTCTCTTCATTGTTGAACAATTGGAACTGATTTGGTTCATCTCATTGTTGAAGAGAGCCACATCCATCAGAATTGATCCTCGTATAGTATTGTTGTTGAAGTATATAATGATCTCCTGGTCCTGCTCATTTCACTCAGCTTCAGTTCATGTAAGTCATCCTGTTGATTATTTCTTACAGAACAATAATATTCCATAACATTCATATACCACAACTTATTCAGCCATTCTCAACCTGATGGGCATCTACTCAGTTTCCAGTTTTTGGCCACTACAAAGATAGCTGCCACAAACATTCTTGCACATACAGGTCCCCTTCTGTTCTTTAAGATCTCTTTGAGGTATAAGCCCAGTAGTAATACTGCTGGATCAAACAATATGCACAGTTTGATAACTTTTTGAGCCTAGTTCCAAATTGCTTTCCAGAATGGCTGGATGTATTCACAATTCCACCAAAAATGTATCAGTATCCCAGTTTTCCCACATCCCCTTCAACATTTATTATTATCTTTCCTGTCATCCCAGCCTCTTATTTGATTTTTAAAACTATATTTTTGCTTGCTCTCTCTAAAAAAAAGCTCTTTTAGCTATTCTTCTTGGACTTATGTCCAATCTTCATCTTTCTTTGAGACTTTGAGTCTTTGTCTTCTTTTGAGTTTGTGATTTGAGCTTCCTTGTCATCCTAAGAGCTTGTTATGGTTAGGTTCTTTTTTTGTTTGCTCATTTCCCAGCCTACAATCGGCTCACCTCTGACTGGGAGATAACTGGCTTGAGTTTCAGTTTTTTATATTCTGCTGCTGCTTTCATGGTTAGGTCTGAGAATCTAAATTTTCCTTGCTTCCAAAGTGTTATGAATTGGAGAAAGATCTGGTTGCTGCCCTCCTGATCTTCATGCTGGTCCTTATTCATAGAAGACCCCTGCTCCCTCTCAATCACAACTGCTCCTCTCCACTTTGGTGCTGTGACCTGGAACTAGATAATAAGTGAAAAAGTTCCAAAGTGCATGCACCCAGCGCTAGCACAGAGGTACCCTGAATTTTCCTTTTAAACAGGTATTGAGTCTCCTTATCATCCTTGGGTCCTTGGTGCTTCCAGTGCCACCACTCCTGCTGCCTCTAAGACCCACAACTGTTGCTGCTTCCCCTAATCCAAACTTTCAGCCAACTCCTATCCCAGTGTCCCACAGATCTCTCTTTCTGTCTTGCTAAATCGCCCTGCATTGGAAAAATCACTCCCCATGACTTTGTTGGCTTTTTTGCTCAGAATTCAGTCAGATGCATTTTTAAATGTTGTTATAGAAAAGTGTGTTGGGAGAGCTTGGCAAGAATACTGATCTCTCTCCACCATTCTGGCTACCTTCCCCTCCCCTGCTTTGATTCGAGGGCACATTTTGTGCTGCTTACCTCAGTGCTAAAATAGCTAGCTTGTTCCTGCATCCCAGGAACTCTTAGCTTAATCTCAGGCTGAGCCAGGAGGGATATGGGTACAAAATATGAGAAAATATTTCTGTCTCTGATATGTCAAAGCTGAATATAAATGATGATCCATTCTCTTTGTGCTTTTTCAGTTCTCTCTTTCAAACAGTGGAATGGATGATCCCAGAGGGCCCTTTCTCTTCAGAGCTTAGCAAAGTACTGGGCCAGGAGGAGATAATAAATGCTCAGATTTGGCAGATTGGTTGCATCTTTAAAATGGGGACATTTTTTCTCTTCTAATAATTTCTTTGATCATGGAAATATTGTGAGCATTGCTTGAAAAAATTCTGGGAAGCTGTTTTGAGTTTCTAATCCTACTTTTGATATGTTCTTCATAATAATTTGGGCACTTCCATCAGCCTGTGCTTTTTTTTTTTGCCTGGAAAACTACTTTAAGGTCAGCAAATTTCACAAATCTTTTCTCATTTGAAATCATCAGCAAATTATTTCTAGGATCTTTAAAAATGTTTTGTTTTTCTTTCTTTTGACCCTGACCTCGGATTTCATTAGCTGGTGTTCATTGGTGTATTCCTGATAAAGAAACTCCTCTTGAAACATACCTGCTCTGTGACTTAGTTTTTAAGGGAGTTGACTAGCTTGCAGTGTTATTACTAAAGAGGTAGCCTCAGAGCCAGGAAGATCTGGATTCGAGTTTCATTTCTGATCTACTGGCTATGTGACCTGATATACTGGTTGTGGAGGTAGAATTGCCAAGACTTGGAAACTGAGGAAATATGGGGGAGAGGTGAAGGAGAGTGGAAATCACAACATAAGACACAGTAACTTGGAGTACTAGATCTAGAATCTGGGAAAGTTGAATTTAAATCTTGCTATAGATAGTTACCAGATTTTTGATCCTGGGCAAGTAAGTCACAACCTCTGCCTTAGTTTTCTCACCTGTGAAACAGAGCTAACTTCTCAGTGTATCCCAACACTTTTCCAAGACCAAAGTATGGCAAAGATAGCAGTCTGCCTTAGTAGAAGAAGTTTTCATTTGTGATGAAGTCATAGATAGTGATCTTCCTCCCCCAAAGTCAAAATAATATATTATTATAATTATTAATGGAGCATAACTGAAAGATTGCTCGCCTGGGAGTCCAGGTGCCTGGGTGATAGTCGGTTCAGTGAATAGAATATTAGACTTGGAGTCAGAAAAACCAAATTCTGCCTTAAATGCTTACCAGTTCTGTGACTTTGAATGAATCTCTTGACTTATTGATACTTCAGTTTTCTTCCTGGAAAAAGAAGGTAATACTAGTTCCTACTTCCCAGGGTTGTTGTGAGGATTGAATGAGATAATATTTGTAAAGAATTTTGCAAATATTAATGTACTCTATAAACACTACTATTATTATAGTATATATAAATAAAACTATTTTTATTTTTATTATATATATAAAATATTATGTATATAACTATATATTTGTAAAAATAGTATTATGGTAGAATTTAGAAGTAGTAGTTATAGTTATTATTAGTAGTAGTTTTTTTTTTTTTTTTTTTTTTACTATTTAGCTGTGGGATCTTTGTGGTAACCTCTCTAAACCTCATTTTTTCCCATCTGTAAAAGGAAGGGCTGAGTTCTTCTCTGCTCTTTCACTTTTTGACTGCTCTGCACCTAATATCCACCCATTCACTTCTGGGAACAGGTTAAGTTTGACATTGCCCTGCATCGGGTTATGTAATACCTCTTCTCTCCAGTAGGGCTTAAATGTTCCCTCAGGTTCACAAAATAATCCAATACTCTCAACAGCCAACTGTATCTTTGTTAGTCAGATGACTATCATATCTGGCGTCTATTTTGGATTTTCTGGGTGCTTGGAAATAGGTTTTTAGGAAGGTTTTCTGGATCTGGCACACCCTAAGTGGCTTTTTTTGGAATGGATGCTGATGTTGGATTCTTGAGCTGGCAGAGAGCTAATGGGCAGAGCACTAATCAAATTGAGGTACCGTTTCCTAGAAGTTCACGGACTAGAATCGGGTATAAAGCACTTCAAAACAAAGTAATATAGTATATAGGGTATTAAAACTTGGAGGCGGGAAGATTTGGGTTCAAATTCTGCCCTTAGAAATTGCCTTAGCTCTGGTAACCCTGAATAGAGGGTCAGACCTTTCTGGGCCTCAGTTTCCTTATTGGTAAAATGAGGAGGTTGGATTCACTGAAGTTTCTTCCAGTCCTAAAACTATATTTCAGTGATCTGAATCCGACTTGAATGCTACCTTCTACATGAAGCCTTTTGTGATTTTTCTCTAGCACCTAACGTTCCCTCTCTTTCTCATTATGTGTGATGCCTTTTGCTCATACCTGATAGGTGCTTAATAAGTCAACTAAATGGCACAAGGGATGAAGTTCTGGACCTGGAGTCAGGACAACTAGAGTTCAAATCCAGTTTCAGATACTAACTAGTTGTGTGACCCTGGGCAAGCCACCTAATCTCTGCCTGTTTCCCCATCCCTATCTATAGGGATAAGTTTCCTTCACAGGGTTGTTGGGAGGATTGAGTGAACTATTTGTACAGTGCTTTGTAAACTTAAAAGCATTATACAAATGCCGGTTGATGTTGTTGCTGATTGACTGATTGGTTAGAATGCTATTCTTGGGAGATTCTACTTCCCCAACACAGCTGAAGCCTTAGAATCAAGCCTTAGAGCTGAATCACATCTGGTTGTGATTTCAGAGATCTGCAAAACATCTTGGTGAATTGTCAGGAGATTACAATAATAGCTTCTGGTGTGTCTGATTCACAAGCTAGGGGATGATGTCTGCTCTGGGAATAAATTTGTCATTTGAATGAAATTTTGCAGAGAAGGTGCCCACCCACATGGGTGAATGGAGTTTTCTAACCAGAATGTTGCTTATGCGATGAAATTATAGTTCCAGTTCCTTCCTAGCAGGAGGCAGTTTGTAGTTTAACACTCCTCCCCCTGAGGGTACTAGGGATCCCTTGAATGGAAACTTACTCTGGGGAGAGAGATGCCAAAAATCAATCAAAGAGCAGAGAAATTGGACACTTGAAGTCCAGTGAGGAAGTTGTTGCATTGGTCTAGATAAAAGTGGATATAAGTCTGAACTAGGGACGACAATGTGTGAGTAGAGAGGAGGGTGTGGATTTGAGACATCTGATGTTGTGGAGGTAGAATTGCCAAGACTTGGGAACTGAGTAATTATGGGGAAGGGGTGAAGGAGAATGAAAGTCACAAGATAAGACACAGTGGCCTGAAATACTAGACCTGAAATCTGGGAGAAATGAGTTTAAATCTTGCTGTAGATATTTACCAGCTTTTTGATCCTGGGCAAGTAAGTCACAACCTCTGCCTTAGTTTTCTCATCTGTGACATAGAGCTAACTAGGACTTACCTTCCAGGATTGTCATGAGGAGAAAAGGAGAAAATATATATGTAAAGAACTTTTTAAACCTTACAATGTTATATAAATGTTACCTATGATAGTTATAATTCTGAGAGTATGAAACTGAGTAACTAAAAGCTCCCTCAAAAGAAAATTAGGGAAATTAGGAAAATGGTGGGTTTAAAATGGAAGATAATGGCTTCCTTTTGGACAGTTTCAATGTGACATGTCTATAGAACACACGAATAATGATGTCTAATAGGCAATTGGTGATTGGTGACTGGAGCTTGAGAGAGAAATGAGAATTATCTATGTAGAGATGATAATTGAATTCATGGACACTGATGTCATTATCTTGAGTTAAAGTATAGGAAGAGAACAGGACCCAAGACAGCCTTGGGGAACTCTGATTGTTAAGGAGATATAGAATGACCTAGCAAAGGAGAACAAATAAGAACAGTTAGAGAAGTTGGAAGAAAGTCAGAAGAAAACAGTGTCATAAAGATGAAGAAAGAGAAGAAGGTTGTCAATGATGTCAAATTGCAGAGAAATTAAAAAAGGACAGCTCTTAGACAAAAGATAATCTGATTTCCAGTTAGGTACTGGTAACCTTCAGGCATTGTTTGGATCAGATTACAAAGGACTGGAAAATGAGTTGAAGATTAGGAAGTAGATGTGATGGGTGAACACAATATACCCACCCCTTTTCAGGGAAAAGAGAGAGCTGGAGAATTTCTTGATTATCCAAAAGAGGAGAGATATAGGATAATAGTATGAGAGGTTCAAGTGGAGAGTTTTTTTTAAAAGATGGGAGAGACCTGGGGATATTTGGAGGCAACAAAAAAAGGATTCTGTAGATAAGGAGACTGATGATGAGAGAGATGGTAAAGATGAGTAAGAAGGAAAGTTCTAGGGGAGGATGATATAAAATCTATAAACTGTCTTTAACAAGGCAAAAGACTAGGTTTTTTCTGTGACAGCAAAAAAGAGCTTAGAGAATGATGCTGATGTGATTGGTTGTATAAATAATACTCCATACTTGTCACTCCCCCAACTTTTCTAATAAAACAAAGGAAGAATTTCCTTATCTTTTCTCTGGCGCTCAAATGGGTCTTTACAATTACTCAATATGCAGCTCCATTTTATGTATTTTTAAAAGACTAAGTAGGGACTGCTAGGAGGCACAGTGGATAGAGCACCAGCCCTGCAGTCAGGAGGACTGGAGTTTAATTCTGGCCTTAGATGCTTAACACTTCCTAGTTGTGTGACCCTGGGCAAGTCACTTAACCCCAATTGCCTCAGCAAAAAAAACAAGTTGCTCTAGCTATCATGTATTCTGTTTTCTTTATCTTGGATCAGTTATAAAAATCTTCCAGTTCTTCTTGGATCTGAAATTCTTCTCTGAAGTCATCATTTCTTATTATGTAATAAGTCATCTACATTGATACATCACAGACTGTTTAGCGATTGCTTAAGCAATGGCCACACGTTGTGTTTGAGCTGGAACATTGTGACAGTGTCTCAGGGGCAGAATATGAAAGGAATCCAGGCTGTTGGTTTATTGGGAGAAGGGAGCGAAGGCCTCCTCACCAATGGAATCAAGGTCTCGACATATTTAGGTAACCATGCTCACTATTTTGGGCTCTGAATAAAGAGCTAACACAAGTGATTTTGATGCCCTGGGCAAGCAAGACAAATCATTTCCTCAAACCAGCTAATTCATAATGTGAAAACAACATGAGTTAACTCAAGAAGCTTGTTATGTCTTAGGTACTGTGTTAAGTGTTGGCAATACAAAGAAAGGTAAAAAATGGCTGTTCCCTTCAAGAAGCTTATAGTCTAATGGGATAAACAATATGTCAATATTTGCAAGAAGCAATTTAGATTTATTCTGCAAGAAGCAGAATTAGTTACTGTAGTGGCTACTGAAAGATTGCAGATACTAAATTGGTACCCTGTAAATTTCATCTCTGGGACAAAGTCCTTATTGTCTTGCCTTAGTTACATTTTTGGGGCTAGGTTAACCAGTCTCACAGGTTATTCGTTTGCTGGCCCCTCAGATGGTGGGTCTCAATATCCCTTCCTCCCCCACACACATCAATGCTTTTTCCTGACTTGAGAGTATTTTATTTTCTTATAACTTTATTGAAAATAGGAACATTGTAACCAGGAGATGGAAGGAAGAGGGAAAGGTGGCAATCTTGTGCAGGGTGAAAGCCAGCCAAGCAGCCAGCCCTGCTTCTTAATTCCCTGCACACATTGTTCCTGGGAACTCAGCACAGAGCCTGAGAGCATAGTGTTATCAACATGTCACTGCAGATGAGCTAGGGCTTCATCAAACTTTAATCAGGATCTTTTAGAAAAGCTAATTTTGTGAAGTTTAGACTTCCTGAGATGCACAACAAATTGTACTGTGGTCCCCAAGTGGCAAAATTGAAAAAAAAGTCATTTTCAAAATAAAAAAATGCAATTCACTGTTCACTGTGGTTCTCAAAGTACATGGAAAGTGCTTACAAATCATTTCTGATGTTTGGACTTCTTTTAGTATTCAGACTTGGATCATGGGCTTATAAATGTTGAGATGGAAGGAGCCATTGAACTAAATGCTTTCATTTTACAGATGTGGAAACTGAGGCCCGGAAAGCATTCCCTCTTTGTTGACCTGTTCTGCAATCACATCGTTAGTAACATGTCTTTTTAGTGAAGCACAAACTCAGGTAGGCTTTATGGTGGTGGGAAAACTTGGAGTAGGTGAATAGTTAATGTCTGTTTTCCAAGGCCCAATCTTGATAAATGCAGATAGGATTTTAGATTCAGAGATCTATAACTGAAAGGAGTTTCAGAGGCATCTCAGATAGAGAGGAATAAAGACACAGGAGTATAAAATGACATATCCAAGGTCACTCAGATAATGTTTGGAATCTGAATCCACGTCCTGTGACGGCAGAGTGAATGTTCTTCCCAATGCGCCAGTGGAAGTTGTAACTGTCATTATCTTGAATTGGAGCCTCAATTATATGTTTAATAACATTGACACAAGCTCAATCAGGTTCACGTTCATTTCATAATCTTTGTCATGATTCATGAGCTTTGGGGATTTTATTTTTTACTCTTGTAAAGTAATTTGATGTGAAGGATAGAATTTGAGTTACTTTCAAAATGTAACTTTGAAATAAACAGCAGGTGATTTGCTGCCTGTTGTTAATAATGATGGTAACTGACATTTATATAACATAGTTTGGTTTGCAAAGCATTTTACATCCTTTATCTTATTTGAGCCACAACGGTCCTGGGAGGTAGAAAGAAAGGAAAGAAGGAAGGAAGAAGGGAAGGAAAGAAGGAAGGAGGGAAAGGAACTAAGGAAGAAAAAAAAGAAGGGGAGAGGGAAATAAGAAAGGATGAAGGAAAAAAAGAGAAGAGAAAGGGGAAAGGAGGAAAGGAAGGAGGGAAGACAGGGAGAAATGAAGGAAAGGAAAAAGAAGGGAGGAAGGAAGTTTAGGAGGGAGAGAGGGAAGGGACAAAGGAAAGGAAAGAAAAAGGAGAGAAGGAAGGAAGAAGAGACAAAGAAAGGAAAGAGGGAATGAAGGAAAGACGGGGATGGAGGGAAGAGACAAAGGAAGGGAAGGCAGAAAGAAGAAAGAGACAAATGAAGGAAGGAAGGTGAAAGAAAGGAAGGTAGGAAGAAAAGGGAAGAGAAGGGATGGGAAGGATGAAGAGAAGGAGAAAAGGAAGGAAGAAAGGAAGAAATGAAACAGGAAGAAAGAAAGGGTGGTAGAGAGGGAGGGAAGAAGAAAGAAAAAAAATTCTTGGAATCTTAGAATGTCTAATAATACTATACTAGGAACAAGAGACATGGATAAAAAAAAATGACTGAGGTTTAGAGAGTTATAAGATAGCTAGATTATCCAGTGGATAAGGGCACTTGAACATGGAGTCAGCTAGACCTGAATCCAAATGTGACCTCAGATACTTATTAGTTGTGTGACTCTGGACAAATCACTCAGCCTGTCAGTCTTTCTCATCTGTTAAATGGGGATAATAACAGTTTTAGTTCTCAGGGTTGCTCTGAGGATAAATTTGTATTTTTTTCAGACTTTAAAGCACTTTGTAAATGCTGTTATGATTATTATTTTTATTATCACTCAGGATCACACATGAAGTATCAAAAGCAGAATTTGGACTCAGATTTTACAGAATCTAAGTCCAGTGCTCTATCCACTGAATCATACTACCTCTCTCTGTCTGTCTCTCTCTCTTTCCTCCCAATATTCATAAGCTCACAGATCTGGTAATTAGAAATAACTGAATCCAATCTTCCAATTTTACGGAGGTGGAAACTGAGGCCCAGGGAAGTTAAAAGACCTGGCCAAAGTCACACAAGTGGTAAGTGACAGAGCTGGCATCTGAACCTGGGACCTCTGGTTCCAAGTCTAGTGCCTTTCCATCATGCTGCACTGCTTTTTACTGAAGTCCATGAAAAAGTGCCAATTTACCAAAAGACTATGTTGCTTTCACATTCTTTGGGGGCATAATTACCCATAGATCTTTTCTGTGGTTAACTTTTTTATATTTTGAGATTCTGAGCAAAAAAGAAAAGGCAACACTAAAGGGGGAGCCTGCCAAGTGGCACTTGTTATCTGTATGACAGCGATGGAGCAGGGACATTAATCAAAATATTTATTTGTTTGGGGAGTGACACCGGCTTTGAAATATAGCAGAAGGTGGAGAGGAAGCCTCTTGGACCTGAAAGCCTTGTGTTGACTTAACCTTCCCCTTTTGTGCCTCATTGCCCACCCAATACATTTTTCAAAGGATGGGATGGTTTAGATGGAAATCCATCAAACCAATTTAGGGGGAGAGCAACATTTCTATAGTTTGGATTAATTAGAGAATAATGAGGGTTATTGATGGGGTGGAAATGAAATGGAATATTTGAGACACACAATCATCAGTTAACAAGCATTTACTAACTAAGCACTTATTGTGTGCTAGGAACTGGGCTAGGTGCTGGAGAAACCCAGAAAAGTAGGTTGGATTCTTTGAGTGTCAAAACACAAGAGTTTGCTTTTGATCCTGGAGGAAATAATGAACAACTAGCATTAATCGAGCAGCGAATTCAGATTTGTGGTCAGATTTGTGTTTAGGGAATATACTACTTTGGAAACTAAATGGGGAATGGATTAGAGAAGAGAGGACTCATGTGGGGGCTATGGCAATAGTCTTGGAGAAAGACACTGAGGACTTATATTAGGGTGATGCCCCAATAATGATAATTCATTTTTGTCTAGTAATTTAGACATGGTCAGAAACTGGTTGTGATCTGCACTGGTGGATGGCTTTCTAGCTTGAGAGTCACTCCATGCAAGAAAAATCTAGTCATATCCTCTTATTTCTCTTGCAGTTGGCTCACAGCAATCCCTTGAATTGTAAGTGCTCTTTCCCCCATTTTATAGCTCATGAGCCTGAGGCTATGAGAATGTAAATGCCTTGTTCATGGTCATACAGCTTGCAAGTTCAAAGGTAGAATTTTGATGCAGGTTCTTGTACAATTTAGCTTTATGGATTACAAAATGCTGTATCTTATTTTTGCTCTACAGAAGTGAAATAGTACAAATATTACCATTCTATAGATGAGAAAACTAAAAGTTAATTGACTTACTCATAGTTTGTAGTAGTCTGTGATTCACATCTAGTTCTCCCAGCTCCAGGGACCACACTTTTATCACTCCCAGGAGATAGATTTCTCTAGTGACTCAAGAACCTTCCATCTGTAGGAAGTTTCAGAAGCAGAAAGATTCTAGGGATTTCTTTCTTTCTCCTTCCTTCTTTTCTTTCTTTCTCCCCTTTTTCATTCTTTCCCATCCTTTCCCTTTCTTGCCATGACTGGAAGTAAAGAGACAATTCAGACACCTCACTCCACCACCATTGGATTTTCTTTGATGTTTCTCCCCATTTCCACCTGGGTTATTTCCCTCCCTCCCATCTTTCCCCATGATGATAGCCCTCCATTTCTGGGGTTCTACATCTTGCTGTCAGACTTCCTACAACTCAGAACTCTGGTGCTTAAGAGATCCACCAACCTTCCCAGCAGCAGAACTCACAGACACACATGATTGGTCGGGACAGAAATTTCACAGGATCATAAGGTTTGAGTGGGGAGAGACCCCTTGAGGAGAATTGAGAAAGACCGCCAAGGGCAGACATACCTTGGAAGCTACAAAGAGGCAGATTTAGAATGAGTAGCAGGTGGAAGTTCCTGATAATGAATGAGCTGTCCAGGATGCACCAGGCTACTTCAGGGTGGTAGTAGACCACCTGTTATCGGAAGTCTTTAAGCAGAGCCTTTTGGCAGTAGAGGGCAAATTGGTCCCAGGAGTCCTAGCTATCCCCTGAGATTCTAGAATTAGAGAACATTTACTACAGTCTTATTTTGTAGAGAAAATAGCAATAAAGGGAATGGGAAATTAAATAATGGGTTAAATGACAGATGTAGGAATCTACAGATGGGGGAGAGTCTCTGGGTACAATCAATCAACCAGGAAGCATTTAAAAGCCTACTATGTGCAAGGCACTCTGCTAAGTAAGGGGATACAAAAAAGATAAGAGATAACCCCTGTCCTCGTGGATCTTATGATCTATTGGAGGTTATTACATCTAGTGGAGGACGATGGAGGACAGTACATTCTGGTATAATTGTGCCCCTTAACCCCTGTGGTTTTATTCACTAGTATGGAAAGCTCATGCTAAACCTAACACATGTTATAGACTTCACTTGATTTATGGTCATCAATGGCTCATCCATGGATGGCAGAGAGAGAGTCTCAGATTTGGGATCCGAATGTTGGATTCAAATTTCTGCTCTGTCATCCCAAGCTGAAGGCAAGTCACTCCCCTTGTTTGGGACTTAATTAACGCATCTGTAAAATGGAACAGTTAGGTGGCATAATGGCTAGAGCTCTGGATCTGAAGTCAGGAAAATCTGAACTCAAATCTGACCTCAGACAATTATTAGCTAGATGATCCTGAACAAGTCACGTAACCGTTGCTTTGCTTTTCAACTGTAAAATGGGGAGAATAATATCTATTTCCCAGGGTTGTTGTGAGCATCAAATGAGATAATATTTGTAAGGGTTTTAGAAATCTGAAAGTGCTTTATAAATGCTATTATTACTATTACTATTATTATTATTATTATTACTCAACAATTTAGCAGAGAGAGACATGAAGGAGTTTGTAATAGAAAGTTTCTGGTCAGGTAGATTTGAGTTTGAATCTCATCTCTGATGCTTTTTTAGGTATATGACTTTGGGAAAAACTACTTTCCACTTCTAAACCTCAGTTTCCCTATTTATAAAATGGGTCATGGTGAGAAAAGTTTAAAAAAAAACTTGTAAAGGTACTAAATTATTATATTATTATTATTCTAGTACTCTATCTTTCCCAAGAACACATTGCCTGAGATACCTCCAATCCTAGAGTCTCATTCTCAGGGGAAGAATATTCCCATCATGGAAATTTTTTCAGCCCTTCTGGTTTTTGAGTAATGCACAAGATTGGTTTTCTGGCTGGGAAATTGAAGCTGAATATTTACCCTCTCTTCCTCTATCACTGTTTGGTTATTGGGATGAGGCTGGATGAGAGCCCTGTGTCTACAACGTCAATAACACTCTGTTCTCTCGCCCAGCAGTGATGGAAAAGTTCACATCTATTTCCTTTTGATGAGAACCATAATATTGAGAGGCTGATGCCTCTGATGTTTTCCCATTTTAATTCGCTTTAGAAGATGATAGGATTAGAGGTTTAGAACCTGAAGGAATCTTAGAAACCATTGGGCCAATTCATTTTTTTTTTTTTGGCAGATGAAAAATCTAAAGCCATAGAGGCAACCGATGTCCCCCCAGGCCACATGGGGAGTAAGTGACAGAACTCTGCTCCTTTCCCTTGAAAGCCAATGATTCTTTCCATACAGCAATCCGAAGTATCCTTTCAGTAATTTAATGAGGTTTTATGGAGCTCATCCTCTGGTTGACATAAAGTTATGGGAAGTCAGCAAGAGAAGCACCTAATAGTGTCTCAGCTAGCGTTAAGATTTGTGGGTCAGCTCTGGAACTTTGTTCTGGAACCTCTCTGCAGAACCACTGGAGGGGAGAGGAAGGCAACAGAAGGGAAGGACACTTTGGGGGAAGGGAAAAGATCTTTTGGTCTTTGCATAAAGGGGGAAGAGTTTAAAAGTAGAATAGTAAAGCATTAATGGAACCAAGGAACATGGAAAATGAGTTCTATACTTTGTGTTGGGGGCAGCTAAGTAGCACCAGGGTGCATAAAACACTGGTTGGAGTCAGGAAGACCTGAATTCAAATTTGACCCTGGCCAAGTCACTTAACCTTCCTTGAATCCATCTTCTCATTTGCAAAATGATTTGGAGAAGAAAATGATAAACCACTCTAGTGTCTTTGCCAAGAAAACCCCCAAATAGAGTCACAAAGAGTTGGACCGAGTCAGACATGACTGAAAGGACTGAGCAACAAATACTTTGTGTCAGAGGACCTTGGATAAGTCACTTATTTAACAAGATAGAGATAGGGATATTCTTAGGGATAGAGATGACCACTTTGCACAGTGGATAGAGCCCCTGGACTTAGAGTCAGGAAGATCAGAGTTTAAAGCATGACTTAGATCCTTATTAACTGTGGGACCTTAGACAAAACCACACCCTTTCAGCCTTTGTTTCCTCATTTGGAACGTGGGGATAATGATAGCATTTACTTCATAAAGTTACGAGATGACGTATGAAAAGTACTTGTGAATCTTAAGAAGCCATGGAAATGTTAGCTATTATTATTATCGTCATAGAGTACAGTACTTGGAGTCAGGAAAGCTCGGGTTCAAATTCCATTTCTGAAATTTACTAGCTTTGAGACCTTGGACAAGTCCCATAATTTCTCCAAGCCTCATTTCTCTTTTCTCTAAAATGTGGACTGTGATATCTGCAGCATCCATCATGTTAAAATTTACGAATTAAATTGCTTTGAAAACTCTAAAACACCATATAACTGTCACTTAACATTTAACAACAGTCATGAAGCCTCCAGTGGTAGAGCACTGTTCTTTCTGGGCACTGGAAGAGATACTCGTAAGATAATATGTAAAGTACTTTGCAGACCTTTAAGTCTTCTATCAATGCTCTCATCATCACTGTCATCATCATTATTAATAACATAATTATAAGTAATTGTATTATTAATATTGATATCATTAATAGTTTAATATTACAAAATTAATCACAATTATTAATATTTAATATCACAAAATTTAATATCAATTTTACAAATTAATTAATATTAAAATTATTATTATTAATATTACAAAATTTAGTTAAGACACGGTCCCTTCTCTTTCTGAACTCACAGCCTAGTAGGAGAGCTATGAAGCCAACAGAGAGTTATAATGCACATTACATGATAACTGCATTTAGAGTTGGAGGTCTGAGGGAGAAGGTTGTTATGGTTGGAACTTGAAACTTTCAGAGCCTCAGTTTTCTTACCTGTAAAATGGGAAGAGAAAGAGGGGAATAGTGCAAAAGAGAATGAATTTGAATCTGAATTTGCATCTTGACTCAGATACTTAATGGGTCCACAATGGCACAATAAGACTGATGGAGTCCTACCTCACTGGGCTTCGGGAAGGAAATGTCTTTATTTCCTTAGTGAAATTAATGTATAATGTATGAAAGAAGGCATTGGTCTGGGAAAGAAGAAACCTGGGTTCCAACATTGATTATTTTTTAAACCAACTCACTGTTTATAACATGGACAAATCTCTTAAGTTCTGTCTCCAAAGATGATTGCTTTTCTTTCTGTTAAAAAAAAGATCTGTGATTACGTTCAAAATTATATACATAATCTCTATAAACAGCCTATAAAGTCATGTCCAATTCTCTGTGTCCACAAGGGCGAATCTTTTTCATAATATTATGAAGATATTTTCTTTTCCAATATGGTAAATTTCAAGAGATACAGAGCATATCGGCAAAAGCTCTTTGGAGGAGGATCTGCCACAGTTTTGAGACCCAAAAGACTGAGAAGGGCTGCCGTCTGCTATCAGTCTTGAGGGATGGTTAGAGTACCTGAGAAAGCGAGAGTCCAAATCAAAGGAATTGGTAACAAAAACCAAAAGCACCGGGTCACCCCCTTCTTGCCAATCTTTCCCCTCCCTGTCTTGTTATGGATTGGACTGCAGAGATGGTTTGTATGTACCCAGAATGCCCCCACATCTCAGCACCTGCCCCTCTTGGCTGGCGAGTTCTCTCCCTCTTCTCCACTGTGGAACAAAGCACTTAGTGTGCTGGGGGATGCTTATGTAAGCCTTTTCCCCCTCCCCCCATCCTCCTCTCCGCTCTCCCTTTTTCCCTCCTCCCCTGGCAGGGCCTTTTGGATGACTAGCCAATAAAATGCCCTAAGAAAAAAATGAGCAAGTCAGTCTTCCCTCAAGATTTGTTGTTTATCATCTCATTGATCAGGGGGTAAAATCCATTCTCTGACAGGTGCCATTGGTGCTGGGGTCAGTGTTTTCATAGATCATGTCCTCCTTAAGATGGCTTTGGGATGATAGGATCTTAGAACTGGAAGGCATCTCAGAGATCATCCCTTTCACTAGACTTTATTATTTTTAAACATAAATTTTGAATGATGCATTTGTTGATGTCTTTTGTTTCTTAAGTTAGGGCTCTTTCCCAGTACCCTTCTTCCCTCCTGCCGCTTCCTCATTTTCTCTGGAATGGCGAGCCGTTCTTCCCCTTTGCATGCTCTTTTCATTTACAGTATGGTAGAGACTCTGCATGTCATTGCTTAATTTTTGGCTTTCTTTCCATCCAATTCCTCAGTTTATACAGGTTAATAAAATTAAATGCCCGAAGAGGACAGAAGTGGGGGGGTGGGTTCTGGACTAAGTTTACTCAGGTACAGTATGGTAGGCAAAAATGCTGGATCAGGAAACAAAGGTCCTGGGTTCAAATCCATAACTGATCTGTAATACTACTTTTGTGACTTGGGGCAAGAGATTTTTGCTTTAACCTCATTGTGTCAGTCTATAGATGGATCAGCAGTACGAACTAATCAACTAAGCAGGCTATGCATTCATCTCGAGTGATTTAATAAAGTTTAGTTGTCATTTATTATATTTATATTGAGCCCATCAGCAAATTGGTGGGATGTAGAGAGGGCAGTGGACAGAAAACTGAGGAGAAAATCAGGAACTCAGATCCCACAGTGGAAGGAAGCTACAGGGAATCAGATTTGGGCTCTATTTCAGGAAAATCTGGTTAATGATGACTAAGGGACAGACTGTCTCAGGAGTTCATTCTCAAGGAGGTCTGCTGCTCACACAGAGCAGCAGAGATGCTACAGAGAGATTCTCGAGTTCTGACTCTTCTACTTACCAGTAGTGTAGTGGTCAGTTGTTTCAGTCATGTCCAATTCTCTGTGACCCTACTTGGGATTTTCTTGGCAGAGATAATGGAACAGTTTGCCATTTCCTTCTCCAGCTCATTTTACTGATGAGAAAATTGAGGCAAATGGGGTTGAGTGACTTGCCCAGGGTCACTTAACTATTAAGTGCCTAAGGCTGGATTTGATATCATGAAAATGAGCTTCCTGATTCCACATCCAGTGCATTATTCATTTTGTCACTTTGCTGTCCCTGAAATTAGTTGTGCATCATTGACTAACTCATTTCCCTTCTCTGGACCTCAGTTTCCCCCTCTTTAAAATCATGGGATTAGATTAAATATATTGTAGGATCACTTCTAGCTATAGAATTTTGATCCTATGATGTGTTTCTTTGGAATCCTCATTAATGTAATGCAATTTGGGATTTTCTAGACAAAGATACTAGAGTGATTTGCCATTTCCTTCTCCAGCTCATTTTACAGATGGGGAAACTGAGACAAACAAGGTGTCACAGTTAGTGACAGGGTCACACAGTTAGTGTCTGAGGTCAATTTGAACTCGGGCTCCACAATGAGCTGCTCTCCCACAATGGGTCAGCTAGATGCTAGTGACTGAATGATGAACCAGAGATTAGGAAGACCCAAGTTCAAATTCATCTTCAGATATTTACTATGTGACTTTGTGACAGACCTCTTTCTGCCTTAGTTTCCTTAACTGTAAAGTAGGATATAAAGCAGCATTTATTCTTGAAAGGTTGTTGTGAGGTTCAAATGAGATAATAATTGGAAAGTGCTTAACCCAGTACTTGGTACATAGTAAGTACTTAATAAACATTTCCCCCCTTGCCCTCTTTCCTATTTCTAAAGAACAAAATCTTTCTTTCTTTTTACATTTCCTTTGACTATGGCAATATCATTCTTCTTCTAGCTTCCCAGACTTAAGACCCAGGAATTATCTTCTACTCACCCTCTCTCCTTCCTGCATATCCAATCAGTTGCCCAGGTTTGTCAGACTATTGCAATGGACTCATTGCAGTAGATTAGTTAGCTGGTCTGTTTGCCTTAAGGCTCTCTCCACTCTAGTCTTCCATTCAGTTATCAAATTTATCTTCTTAAAAGTGCAATTCTGACCCTTTCAACCCCCTCTTCGACTATCAACTCTGGCCTCAGACACTAACTGTGTGATCCTGGACAAATCATTTCCCCCAGTTTACCTCAATTTCCCCACCTGTAAAATGAGTTGGAGAAGGAAATGGAAAACCACTTTAGTATCTTTGCCTAGAAAACCCCAAAAGAGGTCATGAAGAGTTGGAGTTGAGTGAAATTTGACTAAAAAACAGCAAAAAATCTCAGCTCAGCAATTTACTACCTATCTGGACTTAGAGAAATTACTTAACTTCCATGTTCCTCAGTTTATTTATCTGAAAAGTGAGATAGTTTGGCTGAGGCCCCCTTGGGGAATGGATTCATTGAATTAGAGGTAGATGGGACCTCAAAAGATCACTTGGTCTGTGTCCTTTTTTTCAGACAGACCATTTTATAGATAAGGAAATTCTAACTTAGAGTAGAGGTTTAGAATATGATGGGGGTAGGAGAGGAGTAGATTTTGGGATCATAAATAGAATTGGAGGAAACTTTAGAGATCAAATGGTTCAATTCACTCATTTTACAGATGAAGAAACTGAGGCCCAGAGAGTTGTCATTCCTCTAAGTCACACAGGCATCATGTTTTGGAGGCAAGGATTTGAACTCAGGTTCTTTCACTTCAGAGATGCTCTCTCTACTTTCTCACACTGGCTCTTATTCTTCCTTCTTTTTTAAAATCATGACTTTTCATTTTCAAAATACATGCAAAGATAGTTTTCAACATGAATCTTTGTAAAATCTTGTGTTCCATTTTCTTCCTCCTTTCTTTCCACTCCCACCCCTAGGCAGCAAGTAATCCAATATAGGTTAAAAATGTCCATTTCTTCTAAACATATTTCCACATTTAACATGCTGCATAAGAAAAATCAAGTCAAAAAAGAAAAAAACGATAAAGAAAAAATTAGTAAACAAACAACAACAAAAAGGAGAAAATACCATGTTGTGATCCATACTCAGTTCCCATAGTTCTCTTTCTGGATGTAGATGTCTCTCTCCATCACAAATCTATTGGAACTGGCCTGAATCACCTCACTATTGGAAAGAGCCACATCCATCAGAGCTGATCATCCATAATCTTGTTGCCATGTACAATGATCTCCTGGTTCCTGTAAGTCTCTCCAGGCCTTTCTGAAATCATCCTGCTGACTTTACAGCACAATAATATTCCCTTACATTCATATCCCATAACTTATTAGCCATTCTCAGCTGATGGGCATCCACTCAGTTTCCAGTTCCTTGCCACTACACAAAGGGCTGCCACAAACATTTTTGCCCATGTGGATCCTTTTCCCTTTTTAATGATCTCTTTGCAATACAGACCCAATGGAAACACTGCTGGATCAAAGAGTACTCAAACTTTGACAGCCCTTTGGGTATAGTTCCAAATTGCTCCCCAGAATGTATATCTCCTCCTTGAGTAGACTCAACACTATGTAAAATTTCAATGACAATCATATCGGTTACAATTTCTCTATTGCTTAGAGATAAGTGAAATGCTTCTTTCTCACAGATTCTATGAGAGAAGTGGGAAAATGGTATTTTTCAAATTCTACATTTGTGGAAATTGAGACCAAGAGAAGTAGATTGATGCCTGAGGCCAAACAGCTAGTTTGGGACAGACCTGGGACTTAAGTTACAGCCCCAACTGTCCTTTCAGTTCCTCCATATTGCCTTTCAAATGAATGTACCAAATTCTCTTGGGGACAATTATGGGGATTTTGAAATGTTTTTCTTTATCAAGATTGATAACTGGTCTCACAGCGGATATTTGAATACACAAAGCCCCAAACGAAACACTACCCAAACCTTCATAAAGAAACAATCAGGATGCATTCTGGGTAGGCAACCAAATGGTGTCGCCATTAGAAAAGTGAGAAAGGTGCAGAGTTATGTTTGAGCATCTTTGGTACAGTTGGAAGAGAACTCCTCTTCCACTTGGTTCTTAAGATATTGGCCAAGTCAATCCATCATTAGCTTCAGTTACCTTATCTGGAAAATGGAGAGGCAAGGATAGATGGCCTTTTAGATCTCTTCTATGTCTAAGCTTATGCACATCAAAGAAAAAATCACCTCCCTATTCATGAGGTAGACAAAATTACTTTCCTTTTGGTTGAATCTTTATGTACCATTATATCTTAGTGTGGAAAGGATATGAAGTTTTTGAAAGGTGCTCAGTTTTCTCTTAAAGTTATTTATATTTCACTAGTTCATTGGCTCCAAGAATGAGCAAAGGGGTGATGTTTATGGGGGAAGCTGCCTTGAAGAATTAGAAAGAGCCAACTGGATCTGTAGGTGGCCAGACAAGCAGACAGACATCTATTCAGGTGTCAATTCTGCCCCTTCCTAGATCTGCGACCTTGAGCAGATTGGTTCATCCCATTTGTAAACATGCCAGATATTCTAATGTTTTCTTACTTCTGGCCCCAGTCTGAAGAGGATGAGGATGGATGCAAGGATCATTCTTCTGGCACAGTTACTCAGGTGATTAGAGGCATTTTCTTTGTCATCTTTAGTGATGCTGACCTAACTGGATGTAGCTTGCAGGGGATGATTGGGATCCTGTGAATAGTCCCCTTTGATGAGCTAGCTGAAAAGGCTTAAGCTCACTGCATATTATTTGGGAGCTGGGGAGGCTTTCATTACATTGCCAATAGACATGAAAGCACTAAATACATTTCTCTTCTTTGTCATGAAGGTAAAATTGAGAGGATTCAAGAAAAAAAATAACAATATGAAGGGGGGAAAATTTAAAACTGAGTGGGTCTGAATATGTTCAATTGATGGCAATTGGACTAATATGAAGTCCTCCTAGTGGGGAGGACTTAAAAAAATTAATTGATAGTTTCATTAGGTTTATTCCCAAATGCATCACTCCACAACATTTCTACCCAAGGAGCTTTAACTAGTACCGAAGACTTAAAAAGAAAGAGGAAAAAGTGACAAAACCAATTAAACCACTGATTTCATCCAACAGTCTACAGACTATATACCATACACATAGCTGTTGCCCTTGCCCTTACCCTATCTCCCTGATGACAGGAAGTACTTTTTCTCTACTCTTTTTAGAACCATGCTTGAGTCAAATAAATACATAGAATTTAGATACATTTTAAATACTACTTATATTTACATGGTTATCATCACTGTATATGTTATTTTCCTAATGTTGCTTACCTCATTCTGTATCAGTTAATTTAAATTTTGTGTATTTTCCTGAATCATTTATATTTGTCAATTTTTAATAGTACATTACTAGTCCATTTCATTTGATTTTCCCAGCTTGTCAGCCATTATCCAATCAATGAGTGTCTAGTTTTTGGCTATCACAATGGAATCTTCTTAGAAAACATGGCGTAATTTCTAAGTTACCTGGACCACATAATGTCAGAGCTATGAGAGCCTCTTTAGAAGAGAGAATGTCACAGCTGGAAAGCAGCTGAGCATATAGATTGTCAAACTCAGAAAGATCTTAAAACATAGAAAGTAAGTTCTAGGAAAGTTCTTAAAATAGGAAATGTGAGAGCTGGAAGAAGTCGAAGAACAGTGTCAGCAATGGGAGGGAACCTTAGAACTGAGAATATCAGATCTGAATATTTGTACCAAAATTGCTGCTGGGTTTGGAGTCGGGAGAGCTGGAGTCAAATTTCTTTGTAGACATTTACTCTCTTTTATACAAGCTGTGTGACTTTGGATAAGTAATTTAACCTTAAAGAGCCTCCATTTCCTCTCTCCTCTGCATAGTTAACACAATAATACCTATATTGTTTATTATGAGGAGAAATTTGAAAATCATGATAGAAATCTTGGTTATTATTAGAATTGAATACCTTAGTTCTGGACAGACCCTTAGAGATCATGCAGTGCAATGGGAAGTTCTGAAAGCAGTAGTTTGTGGTGCCAGCCCCTTTTCAGTGTTGCAAGCATTGGCTTTATTCCTTTTTTCTTTTTTTTTATAAAGGTTTTTATTTTTCAAAACATATATATGGATAATTCTTCAATATTAATCCTTGCAAAACCTTGTGTAGCAGTTTTCTCCACTTCCTCCACACCCTCCCCTAGATGACAAGTAGTCCAATATTTGTTAAACATGGTAGCAGTATATGATTATTTTTTGCCCTGAGGCAATTTGGGTTAAGTGACTTGCCCAGGGTCACACAGCTAGGAAGTGTTAAGTGTCTGAGACCAGATTTGAACTCAGGTCCTCCTGACTTCAGGGCTGGGGCTCTAGCCACTACTCCACCTAGCTGCCCTGCAGTATATGTTAAATCCAATATTTGCATACATATTTATACAATTATCTTGCTGCAGAAGAAAAAGCAAATCAAACCAAAAAAAAAAAAAAAGAAAATAAAATGCAAGCAAACAACCAAAAGAGTGAAAATTCTATGTTGTGATCCACACTCATTTCCCACAGTCCTCCTTCTGGGTGGATATGATTTTCTTCATCACAAGACCATTGGAATTGGTCTGAATCACCTCACTGTTGAAAAGAGCCAGCTCCATCAGAGTTGATCATTGTATAATCTTGTTGTTGCCGTGTACAATGTTCTCTTAGTTCTACTCACTTCTCTTGGAATCAGTTCCTGTAAGTCTCTCCAGGCTTTTCTAAAATCATCCTGCTGATCATTTCTTTTAGAACAACAATATTCCATAACATCCATATACTATAACTTATTCAGCCATTTCCCAACTGATGGCAGCCACTTGGTTTCCAGTTTCTTGATTGGCTTTATTCCAACCTGATGATTCAGACTTAAATTTTTCCTGAACTGTTAACTCAACTTCATGACACTTTCTTGATCTGCAAACAAATACTTTAATGCTTAAGGATTTTTGGCCTTTTAAAGGAACCTGGTGGTGAATTCTTTTATAAAGAGAAGAATTCTTTTGCAATACAAAGCGTCACCTGATTTAACTTTCTAAAAGGTTATATATACATGGACATATACATATATAAATGAACATAGTGTATATTTGTACATATTTGTGTATATACTATTTTTTTCAACATTGCATATAATCTTATACCATAGCCCAATTCACTGAGAGGCAGTATTTTGTAAGGAATAATTGCTTGATTTGGACTCAGGAAGATTTGTGATCTTCAGGATCGATTCTTTAGGAAGATACTGCATAGTTAGCAGTGATTTAACCTTCCTATACCTTGTTCCACAATTCTGTACAAAGGGGCTTAATATTACCCATAGAACCCACTTTGCAAGGCTATTGGGTTATGTGTATGTGCTTTGTGGATACATGTTTATTTTTTATCAACCCATTCATTGGAAGACATTGGGGTAGAATAGGTGGGTTATTGATTTGTGCCAGTCTAGAGGCACATTTATTTTTGGGTAACTAGGTGGCACAGTGGATAGAGCTTTGGTCCTCGAGTCAAATCCAGATTTAAACTCTTACTAGCTGAGTTCTAACCCAGCCACAAATACTAGCTATGTATGTAGCTTACCCTGGGTAAATCTTTTTAACCCCATTTGCCTCAGTTTCCTCATCTGTAAAATGAGCTGGATTAGTAAATGGCAAACTATTCCAAGAAAGTCCCTTAAAAGCTCAGACATGACAGAACAACAACAACAATAATAACAAAGAAGCATCTTGGTGCAATGAAAAATAGTGTTGAATTTGGCATCACAAGACCTGAGTTCAAATCTAGTCTTTGCCTCAGTCTGTAAAATGTTAGATAAATCCCTTAATTTCTTTGGGCCTCAGTTTCCTAATCTGTAAAAAGAGGTGAGTGGATCGATGACTTCTAAGGTCTCTTTTAATGCTAACCTCATCTTTCTTGGTCTCGATTGCTTCATCTATAAAATGGCTTAAAATGAGAGGACTGGACTCAGTGACCCTCCCAGTTCCTGATTTCTCTCTCAGCCACTGATGTTCCTCCTTGAGCCAGAGAAGCAAAGAGATGCTCTCTCTTGTGAACGAGGGGACGGAAGACTTCGGATTCTTTTGCTTTTCTTGGGCTCGGCAGATGCTCTGAGAGAGGCTGCAGTTCCAATCTAGGTCACTATTGTGCTCCCCTACAGACAGAAAATGGAAGCTGAACCTCCCAGGTGCTGTTAAGTGCATTCTAAGGAGATGGGGAGGAGGAGCCTGCAGGGAGATGGAGATGGGCTTGCTCTGGTCCCCATTCTCCCCTCCCTCTTGCTGCCCCCCCTCCCTTGTCAGACTGGTTACCTCATAGCTTCCACTTCATCTTGCAGAATTCATTTCCCAGCAAGAACGCATTGTCACGGTCCCCGTGGCTCCTCATCAGCAATCCCTTTGTCTTCATTTTTGCCTCGCACCATACCTCCTGTTGATTCTGGCTTCGATTTAAAAGCTCTCACCTCCTAATGCAGAGAGCAGATAACCTGTAAACAATATTCAGCTAATCCCCTTCACAGCAGGGATCTGAGGGGGGGAGGAGGGAATGGCCACTGAGGAGGGAAGTAGTCTTGGAACCTCTGGGCAGAATAAGAAATCAAACTCTGCAGAGCTTGCTGGCTCCCATGAAATGGCCAAGCCCCCCCTGCATCCAGGTGCAACCAAAAGAGCAAAGGACTTTCTATCAGAGGGTGTGGATGTGACTGTTGCAGCTGTTACTTACTAGAGCTCTTGGGCAGCAGGGATTCTTTTTATCTTTCTTTATATCCTAGAACTTAACAGCATCTGGCACCTGGTAGGTGCTTAATAAATGCTTGTTGATTGGTATTTTCTGTTACTTAGTTTCTCCATCTATAAATTGGATATTAAAATAGATGGGTTCTAAGTTAACTTTCTGCTATAAATCTCTAAGACTGATAAAAATTTGGAACTCTTGAGTGACCCTTCAGCAACTGAACTCATCAAGACTGGGAGGGACAGCTAATGTGTTGGATGACAGCTAGTATTCAAATGCAAGGAAGTATTTATTAAACGCCTACTGTAGTGAGAAGAAAAGGAGAAATAAGTGCCTGCTATGTGCTAGACATTGTCCTAAGCACTTTATATATATTAACTCATTTGATCCTCACAATCTTTGCAAACTGGGGGCTGTTATCCCCATTGAAGAAACTGAGGTTGAGAATGGTTAAGTGACTTGTCCAGGCCCACACACCTAATAAGTGTCTGAGGCAGAATGTGAACTCAAGGTCAGCCACTCTATATACTGTTTCATTTATCTATTTGGTTCCCTTTCCCTTTCTCTTTTCCCTCTCTTCCCTCCTACATGAGGATGGATTGAAGAAACTGGGGAGGTTGAGCCTGGAGAAAAATAGCTCTATGAGAGCAGGATGGCTACCTTTGCAAGGGTGTTACGATTGGTTCTTCTTGTCCATGGTAGAAGTCTGCAGAGGTGGATTTCAGCTTGATGTAATGAAGTTCCTAACAATGAGTGCTGTTCCCAAATGTCATGGGCTTCTTTGGTGGGTCTGAAGATCTCCAAGGAAAGGTTAAATGAATATCTATTGGTCAATTGGTGTATCACCCGGCATTTTATTAAATATTGTGGGCCATACTCTGTACTTAAGCTTTGAGAATACATTATTTTGTTCAGTTGTTTCAGTCATGTCCTACTCTTTGTGGCTCCCTTTGGGGTTTTCTTAGCAGAGGTAATGGAATGGTTTGACATTTTCCTTCTCAGTTCATTTTACAGATGAAGAAACTGAGACAAACAGGGTTAAGTGACTTGGGAATTTGAGAAAAGACAAAAAGACAGCCCCTGCCCTCAAGAAGCCTATATTCTAACAGAAGAGCCAACATACAAATAACTAGGTTATATAAAAGTTCTAAATAAAGTAGATGGAAAGCACTCTTAGAGAGGAAGGCATTAGAACCCGAGGGATCCAAGAAAAAACCTCCTACAAAATGTAAGAATTAAGCTAAGTCTTTAAAAAAAATTTCTCAATAGTATTTTATCTTTCCAATACATGTAAAGATAGTTTTCAACATTCATTTTTGGAAGACTTTGTGTTCCAAATTTTTCTCCCTTTATCCCTTACCTCCCTTTTTACACATATTTCCCTATTTGTCATGTGCAAGAAAAATGGACCAAAAAGGAAAAAAAAACACATGAGAAAGAAAAAAACAAATGTGTACAGACTATGTATATATTCCTTCCCCTCCTTATTCACTATTTCTGATCAGACTACAATTGGCAGGGGTTGGGCTTCCAGGATGTTGAGCCTAAGGACATTGGTAGGATTTCAACCTCTTATTCCTATTTATGTTGTTGTTGGTGACTGTGTGGATGACACTTGCTGGCTACCCTTGGGTTTGGTCTGAGTCAGGTTAATAGATCAGTTCCCACTCAGGTTCTTAGTCTTTGCTGTCTCTGCTTGGGACTGGCTTCACTCCCCACCAGACAGCCTAAGAGGGACACGTGTGTATTTCTAGAGTGGGGCACATCTACAGGGAGGCTGGTGGAGAAGAGGAGAGGTGGGTGGGTTCCGAAGTTTGCCAGATCTCTCCCCTTTCTGTACTTGCCATCTAGGCCTGCCTGGCCACACGTGGCCCAACTAGCACCCATTTAGCAAGGATGCTTAAAATAGGACATGATCATCCTGTCTCTCTCCTTTCACAGCCAAACTCCTAGAAAAAAGCTGTCTACGTTTCTTGCCTCCACTTCATTGCCTCCCACTCACTTTTCAACCCCTTGCAATCTGGCTTCAGACCTCACCACTAGGCTGATAGCTGTTCTCTCCAGAGTTACCAGTGATCTTTTAATTGCCAAATCCAGTGGAATTTTTCCCTCTGGTCTCATCTTGACCTTTCAGGAATATTTGACACCGTGGTACCTTTTTCCTTTGGTTAGCTGAGTAGTACAGTGGATATAGCTTGGGATATGGTCAGGTAGACCCGAGTTCAAATCCAGCCTCAGAGACTTCCTTACTTCTATCATTCTAGGCAAATTACTTTAACCTGAAGCCTCAGTTTCCTCAACTGTAAAAAGAGGATAATAATAGCAGCTTCCAGTGTTGAGAGGATCACATGAGAATAATATTTGTAAAGTGCTTAGCACAGTGCCTGGGACATGCTAGTTGATTAAGAAAAGCTTGTTTCCTTCCCTCCCATCTCTTTCTCTTGTCAAATTGCTAACATTTCTCTCTTTGCTTCTCCTCTTACCTTTCTGACCAGTTCTTAGTCTTCTTTGTAAGATTATCATCCATGTCTCTCCCTCTAATAATGGGTGTGTTCCAAGGTTCCGTCATGGATCCTTTTCTTTTTCTCTGTGTTCCTTTTCTTGATAACCTCATTTGCTCTCAAGATTCAATGACAATCTCTATGCTAATGACTCTTAGATCTGTATCTGTAGCCTCTTGTCTCTCCTAAGCTCCACTCTTCCATTTCTACCTATTAGATATTTCCATCTAGAAGTCTGTGTAGTATTTTAAATTCAACAAAACAGAAGTCATTATCTCAAATGAACACTCAATCATAAAGCATTTATTAAGCACATGTTGTATGTCCAATAACCGTGCTGTAATTGGGGATACAAGGAAAAAAGTGACATGGCCCCTGCCCTCAAGGAGCTTCTACTCTATTAGATTACATTCACAGTTCTCCTCCTCCAAGTTTTCATATTTGTTGGGGATACCATTGTTTCTTGTCACCCAGATTTTCAATCTCAGGGCCATATCTGACTTTTTCTTCTCCCTTCTCTAACGGGAGTTGCTGTTGTTGGTGAGTCATTTCAGTTTGAGCTGACTTTTCGTGATCTCATTTGGCGTTTTCTTGTCAGTGAGACTGAAGGAGTTTGCTATTTCCTTCTGCAGCTCATTTTACAGATGAGAAAATTGAGGCAAAAATGGTTAAGTGACTTGCTCAGTGTCACTTAGCTACTAAGTGTCTGAGGCTGGATTTGAGCTCATAAAGATGAGTCTTCTTGATTTCAAGCCCAGCATTTTGTACACTATAAAACCATGTAGCTGTAATGACCGCGTATTTAAAGTCAGCCGGAGTCAGGAATTCAGGTTAAGGGGAAAATCTTCAATATTTATTGAAGCGAAGAGGTGAATAAAGATTGCTATAGCAAATATAGGCAAGAAAGATTGCGATAGCAAATATAGGCAGTTGCGACAGGAAGCCAGCTAAGAGAGAGCGACGCGAGCCGAGGCAACCATGGAGGCAACTGTGTCGGCAACTGTGGCAATGGCCGTCCCAAAGGTCTCTCCTCCCCTTCCATCTCCACTCCCCTGCCTCCACCCACCAAAATCGTCATTTCCTATACAACACATCAGGACTTGCACAAAGAGTGGGTGGGGGCCATTCTCTCTCCAAGCTTATCTATTAATAGAGTATGGTCCAATTACTATTTAGCCTCATGTGCTTGGGACCTCAGTGCATCAACTCAAGCCTCAGCCCATTACATGTAGCATTGTTTATTTCTGTCTCTACAGAATCTCTCTCATCTACCTGGACTGTTGTTATAATTTTGACCTCTGATCTTGTCTCTGTTCAGTTTATCTTATACATATTTACCAAATAGTCTTCCTCAAAATACCAGTGTGAACATGGCACTCAAATGCTCAAGAAGCTTCAGTGGCTCCCAGTATCCAATAACCTACAGATAGTGCATTGAGGATAAAATATGAATTTCTTTTGATCTCTATTTCTTCCAATCTCTGCAGCCATTTCTATTACCTATCTATCTGTTGATCTATCTCTCCATTTGTCTTATCTATTTGTGTATTACCATCTATTCATCTATTATCTGCTTATCTATTTATCTACTTCTCTCTCTCTATATATCCAACTATCATCTGTTGATCTCTATTTCTTCCAATCTCTGCAGCCATTTCTATTTCTATTACCTATCTCTCTGTTGATCTATCTCTCCTTTTGTCTTATCTATTTGTGTATTACCATCTATTCATCTATTATCTGCTTATCTATTTATCTACTTCTCTCTCTATATATATCCAACTATCATCTGTTGATCTCTATTTCTTCCAATCTCTGCAGCCATTTCTATTTCTATTACCTATCTCTCTGTTGATCTATCTCTCCTTTTGTCTTATCTATTTGTGTATTTCCATCTATTCATCTATTATCTGTTTATCTATTTACCTACTTCTCTCTCATCTATATATCCAACTATCATCTGTTGATCTCTATTTCTTCCAATCTCTGCAGCCATTTCTATTTCTATTACCTATCTATCTGTTGATCTATCTCTCCATCTGTCTTATCTATTTGTGTATTTCCATCTATTCATCTATTATCTGTTTATCTATTTACCTACTTCTCTCTCATCTATATATCCAACTATCATCTGTTGATCTCTATTTCTTCCAATCTCTGCAGCCATTTCTATTTCTATTATCTATCTAATCTAAGCTATTAATAGGAGAGTGATGACTAGTAATCAAGAAGGTCTGAGTTCAGATCTTCCCTCAGATACCCACTAGCTGTATGGGTCTGGTTAAGTCACTTTACCTCTTAACCCTTCAGCTTCAATTTCCTTATCTATAAAATGGAGATAATAACACCACTCACTCATAGGATTCTTATGAGAACCAAAGAAAATTACACGTGTAAAGTGCTTTGCAAACCTTTGCTATATAAATGCCAGCTATTCTCTCTCCGGTGACTCTGTCTCTGTCTGTCTCTCCCTATCTTCTTGTCTGTTTAACTTTTGAATCGGGGCTAGGGTTTTGCGATGTTCTTCCTGCCCCGATCCTTGAAAGACACCCAAGTATATGCCCCTGGAGTGAGGAATGATGCCAAGTCTCCAGTAAGGTGGCCCATGCTAACCATCTTGGCAGAGTGTTGTAGCTGGTGAAGTGTAACTCCCTCCCAGGGGCATATCTCGTTTTAGTTCTTACCATCTGAGCCACTGAATCAGGACCAGGTTATCTCCACTGAGAGAAAATCTCTTCTCTATTCTAGATGGTTTTAAAAAACCTCAAAGCAAATCAAGAATAACTTGGAACTTTGTCCTAACCAGAATTCTGGGTCACTGGGCAAGTTTAACATAGGAGTCTTTCAATTCCTTTGTCTTTGTCAATAGTGACATAAGGAAAGACAGGCCCTATTCCTCTCTTAAAAGTTTGGGACTCACTTTATAGATGTGATCTTCTCTGATCCAAACTACAAATCTGTGATTTAGTTATCCGTCAATCATATATATATATATATATAGTCCTTTAGAATGTCTTTTTTCATTTTTGTATCTGCAACACTCAACACAGTATCTGGTACATAGTAATCACTTAATAGATGCTTGTTGATGGCACTGGGATATGAAAGCAAAAATAAAACATTCCCTGACCCCAAGAAGCTTAGGCTATATTAGGAAAACAACTACTTATATAACTAGATTTTACACACACACACACACATATACACACACACACACAAAATTTCAATAAGGGACACTAATGATTGGAACGGATCAGAAATGGACTCATTTAGAAGATAGCTTTTGAACTGAGTTATGAAAGAAGCTAAGGATTCTGGGAGGGAGAGGTAAGAAGCTTGGGGGACAGGTCATACAAAGATATGGAAATGGAAGCTTGCATATAATGAAGTAGGAATAGCAAGTTCCTAGTCAAAATCTGGCCCCAGACTCCTATCCATGGGTAAATCACTTAACCTCTGCCTCGGTTTCCTCATCTGTAAAATGGTTTAATAACATTGTGTACCTCTCAGGGTTGTGAAGATAAAGTGAGATAATATTTGTAAAGCACTTCATGGACCTTAAAAATTTATAAATGCTAGTTGTAATGATCATAATGATAATGGTCAATTTTTCTGAAATATAATAACTATAAATACCCTAACTTTACAGACCAGAAAACTGAGGCTCAAAGGTTAAGGGACTTGGTCAGCCAGTATCTGGTAACTATCTGAGGAATCTAGAGTTTACCTTAAATTTAGTATACTTATCCACCATAACACACAACCCCATAGTTATTACTACCATAGACAGATATTGTTTGAATAGCATTTCTCACCTTTAGCCTTTATTACTCGCTATGGGATTTGGAACAAATCATTTTGCTTTTCTGGGCCTTAAATTCTTTTCAAATAAAATGAGGGGATTATCCAAGTTGATCTCGAAGATCCCTTTTTTTATGACTTCAGATCCAGTGCCCTATCCACTGAGTCACCCAGCTGCCAATTGTTGGATATTATTCTTTCTTCGACAGGCAGGGTAGTGTAGTGCACAGAGTGTTAGATTTCGACTCAGAAGGACCTGGGTTCAAGTCTTGCCTTTGACATGTGGTGGTTGTGTGGACAAGTTAGACTAGCTAGTCTCAGATACTTTCTAGCTCTAGATCTCTGTTCCCTCCGCTTCCCAGATTTCCTTACTCAGAAGGCAATTTCCTCTAGTCCTCTAGGCATCTCTCTAAGATTAGAAGGTACCAATCTACACCAGTGGAGGGCTGTTCCACAGCAGGAAGTCCTTTAGTCCTGACTGGAATCACAGGTCCATGATTCCTTTCTTTTCTCTCTTCTCTCCATTTTTTCTCTAAGGAGTAGGAACATGAATAGGATTCTAAGGCATCGCTCTAGTTGGTCGATGAAGGAAATTCAGGGTAACTGAAATGAATATTTCCTGTCTTGGAAATATCTTCAATAGGTTGTAAATTCCTTGAGGAAAGGAAACTTTTTTTTAAATCAAGGCACATAGTAGATGCTTAATCAATATTTACTGAAATGTTTGCAAATATATAAGAACAAGCTAGCATCCAAATCCACTTCTGCCTCCTGGATGGGGCGGGGTGGAGGTGTCTTTCTATTATCTCTTGATCTCAAGAGAAATGTTTTGGACTTTGTGTGAGATGGTAGAATCCCAAGCCTGACTTTCCTCCTCCTCCTCCCCCTGATGCTTTCAGGGAGAGGGTTTCTTAATTGGTTGGGTATGACCTGTCTCCAAAGATCAGTATCTGAATAAGAACTTCCATTCCAATGCGTTGGGGATCAGAGATTTTATTTATGGGGTCCCCTGTGACAGAGTTGCTACAGCAGATAAATCCAATAACGGACAGAAAGTTATAAGGCTGAGTTGTTAAAAATTCACATTCTTCCTCTGGTCGATTTCCTTTCTGGTCTATTTTGAACATCAGATGAAAAGTCCAAGTTAGTTTTTTTTTTTTTTTTTGGCTTGGCCACAGTAATCTCTGAATGCAGAATCCTGAGAGGAAAAATCCCCAGGTGCAGTTGTTCTCTACCTGGAAAGGGATGGCATTTCCTGAGGTTGGCAGAGCTGAGACTTTCTTCCTCCCTTTCATCTCAGAGTTAGAACCACTAGTCAGGCTCCATGCGGCAGAAACCTGATTATAATAATGATGGATAACATTTACCAAGCTCTTTAAGTTTGCAAAGTACTTCACAGGCATCGTTAAAAATATCTTAACAGATAATCCTTGGAGGTAAGCATGCCTTGGAGGTATTGTTATCCCCATTTCATAAATGAGGAAACTGAGGCTTAGAAAGATTTATAGGATTGTATGTCCAGAAGTCATTTAATCTAACTATCTCAAATTAAAGATCTGTCAATCTTTGCTTGACTGTCTACAGGGAGGAGAAACCGCCTAAGGGAGAGGAAAAGGGGAAGAGAACAAACATTTTAACATCCATAAGGTAACATTTCTAAAGCTAGAAGGGAACTCAGAAGCTATTTTCATTTGATAGAAAGAAAATTGAGACTCATTTAGGACAAGTGACTTGGCCATGATCACACAGTTTATCAATGGTGGGGTTGAAATTCAGATGTGTTTGACTTCAAGTAGAGCCCTTAATTCTTTATGTCACTAGAATCTGCTACTTCCCAGACATACGAAATCACCTTTTTTTCCCCCAGTTTGGATCTTGGAGACCTGGAAAGGACCCTAGAGACCATCTGGCCTTGAGTAGGAATGCCTTTATAACATCTCTGCCAAGCAGACAGCCTCTGCCAACCTTTCCTTGAACCTCTACAGTGAGGAAGAGCCCACTGGGGTGCAGGTGAAGAGAACAAACATTGATTAGGTGCCAGGCACTGTGCTAAGTAAGCAATTTGACAAATATTTATCTCATTTGATATTACTACTTCTTGAGGCAGCTTGTTCCACTTTTGGAAAGCTCAGAATAAATTAGGGAGATGGCACCTAGATGGCACCAAGGATAGAATGCCAGACATGGAGACAGGAAGACTCATCTTCCTGAGTTTGAATCTGGTCTCAGACATTTACTGGCTATGTGACCCTGGGAAAGTCACTGAACCCTAGTTACCTCAGTTTCCTTATCTGTCAGATGAACTGGAGAAGAAAATGGCAAACTACTCCAATATTTCTGCCAAGAAAATTCGAAATAGGATCCCAAAGAGTCATACATGACAGAAAAACGACTGAATAACAAACAATAATATTTTTTTAAACCAATCCAACAATCCTTTTTCTTACATAAAATCCAAATTCGCCTCTTTTCAACTTAGCCCTCTAGGACCAACAGAACATGTCTAATCTATCTTTTGTGTGACAACCCTTCAAATCCTAGAAGACAGCTCTCATAGCTCTCCAAAGGTTTCTTCTCCAGATTATAAATATACCTAGTTATTTCAACAGATCATTGGCAAAGTTTCCCATTCCCATCTGTAACAGGAAGCCTGGTTTGCACCTACAGGGCCCAGTTGACCTCAATACTTGTCTCAACCAGTTTATTTAGTCTTTGTGACTTTGCACAGGTCACTTCTTTCTAAGGCCTCAGTTTCCTCAACTGTAAAATGAGGAATAAATGGCAATCTGATGCGAAAAGGGGCAATGGACAAAGTATCAAATGTTTTAAGTTACAGATGTTAAGACCCCATGTAAAAATCAGCCGTTGTGATGACGGTGACTTGATAGCAGAGGTCGCCTTTTTTTTATACTTGTATCCCCAGTGCTTAATAAATGTTTATTGACTATTGATTGTGATTATTTAGCCAGATAGAGGATGAGTACTGCTTCTGGAATGTCCTTTGTAGATGCAGTGAGACACATCGGAAAGTCTCGGCTCAGTAATCAGAGAATCTGCATTCAAATCCTACTCTGATGCTTACTGCCTAGAGCCTCTGATTCTGGGTCTCATTTTCCTTATTTATAAAATTGAAGTGGGGAATGGAATAGATGGCATTAAGCTCCCTTCCAGCTCTAGTTATGTGATTTTAAGATGCAGTGAGATGAACTAGATAAACTAGATTTGATTCTAAGGGCCTGGGTTCAAATTCTAAGTCTTTGGAATGACCTCGACTAAATAATCTGACTTCTCCAGCTCCCAGTTTCCTCATTAGTTAAATGAAGATATTGGCCCAGATGACTTTTCAAGTCTAGAAAGATGATATGAGTTTTCTGAGGACCTTTACTGAGAGAGTAAAGGTGCTGGCCAAGGTGCTGAAGTAATGGGTGGGGTCAGGGCAGAAAGGAGGGGGAAGGGAAGGAGGAAGGAAGAGGAGAAGAGCAGGCTGCAGTCCCTCCTCGCCCTTGTCCAGGCTAGAGTCCACCCACCCCAGTCCTCCAGTGTTTTCTCCAGTCCCTCCCAGATCTGTTTTGTCATATTCTCCAGTCGGGTAATTGCCACTGCGGGGTGATTTGTCCTCTTTATTAGACTCTCTTTACAAGCAAATTAGGAGGAGTTTCCGAGGCTCTTACTTTTTGCAAAATCTGGTGCAGAACCTCGGGGGGAGTCAAGCAGCCGGAAAGACAGTAATTACTCCCAGCCAAGGAACGCCCTGGCTGGCTAATGCTGAAATATTGGAGCAAACTTCAGAAACAGCTTGTTTTCTGGTCTACTCCTGAGTGAACAAGGGAAAGGCTCAGCTCGTCTGCCCTTAAGATGGGAAGACTGGTTCAGCCCTAGGCTGGGAGCTCTGCTAATGAGCCCTAGTACTTTACAAATATCACAAATATATATATTTAAAATACTCATTTCTCTCATCTCTCTGTCTCTCTCTCCCTCCTTTCATATTTTTCTCTCTTTCCCTCCCCTCTTCCTCCTATTTCTGTTTCTTCTCCTATCTGTCTCTTCTTCCCCATCCCCTGTCCCACAATGACACAGCTTAGAGGTATAGGAAGATAAATGCAATAATCCTGGTCACTGTCATCATTATTGTCATTTAAATGGCCAGGGCAAACTGTGATTATGTCACTATAACAGGCAGAATTTTTATGGCTTTTATTTGGAAATTGTCACTGATTTAATGTGAGAGAGAGTGTAGCATAGTGGATAGGGTACTGGATATAGAATCAACTCAATGCAATTCTACTGATCTCCTTTCAATAAATTCAATTTAATTCAATTCAATTTCTTTTAAATTCATTCAACTAAATAATAATTTATTAGGCAACTATTATGTTAAAATGAAATATCATCACAGAAATTCAGCATTTATTAAGTGTCTGCTATGTGCTGGGCACCGTGCCAAATGCTGGCGATACAAAGAAGGACCAAAAACACTATCCCTGCCCACTAGGCATTTACAGTCTGATGAGGATGACTGATAAAGGTACAAACAAGACATATAATTGAAAAAGATGGGGGTATTCATGTGATATGAATGAAGGATAAACATTCACAACAATCCATTGCCAGCCTTAGGATGTTAAGAGAAAGTAAGGGAAGCATTTACTTAGGAGAAGACAGAGTTGCACAGGACAAGTAGGTCTGCATGGGTTGCAATCTGTATCACTGGAGGGAATGTTCACACCCATGAGATCACCAATCTATTGGGAGTATTGCAGGTTAATCACATGATATATAATTACTAGATGCTTACTATGTGCTAGGACACATAGGGATGGTTAGGTAGTGCAGTGGCTAGAGTGCTAGGCCAAGAGTCGGGAGGACCCAAGTTCAAATTTGACCTCAAATAATATCGAAGTGACCTAGGTGACCTTGAGTGTTTGCTTCATTTCCCTCATATGTCAACTGAACAGAAGGAAATGGAAAACCACGCAGTATCTTTGCCAAGAAAATCTAAAATGGGGTCACAAGGGGACGTGACTAAACAATAACAACGCATACCATTATTAGATAAGAAGGAATTGATCCACAGTTAATTTTATGGAAGGAAGACCCAGGTTTGAGTAGTACTTCTCTGATACCTCCTCACTCTGTGAGCAGGGGAGGCTTCCACTTTTTCAGCCTCAGGTACTTCATATGTAAGCAGAGAGTAATAATACTTTTAGATTCTCTTTTCCAGAGTTTTTGTGAAGCTCATATGAGCAATTGTCTATAAAGTGCTTTGCAAACTTTCAAGGATTATGTAAATGTGAGCTATTATTATTTCTTATCAATATCCCTAAGGTTTTAGGGTCTGTTCTGGAACAACCACAAATCAATTGGGATTTGGCTTGGCAGGGACTTAGGGAGCACAGAAAAGAAAATCAAAATCAAAATTTATAAAGTTTGGAGTGAGCTTAGAGAACATTAACTATAACAACAGGACCATAAATATTATCTTGTTTTATGCACATCTATCCTCAATTCTGAGAAATAAGTATTATCATTAGCCCCATTTTACAGATGAGGAAATTGAGGTAACAGAGAGATTGAGTACCTTGTCTATGGTCACTGAATTAGTAAGTACTTGAGGTTGGATTTGAACTCAGGTCTTCTTGACTCCACTTCTTTCTCTAGCCACTGAGCTATCAAACTGCCTTATTTAGTTCTTCCCCTAGACACAGAGTATCTTGTGTATAGGAGATGCTTAATAAAGATCCATTGGTAAAAATAATGTCAAGACAAGTAAGTAAACCTTTGTAAAACCTCTATTATGTGCAAAGTTTGGTGTCAAGCAATGGGAATGAAAAGAAAGGCAAAAGCAGATCTCAGCTTCAAGGAGCTCATGCTCTAATCTAGAAAACAGCATGTAAAATTCTAGGTACAGAGATAACATGTAAGGTAATCTCGGAGTACAACCAGTATCAATCAGTGAACAAACATTGCTTGCCTAGTAGTATGTGCCATCTCTAAGCATCAGGGGTACAGAAAGAGGCAAAAGATAGTCCCTGATCTCAAGGAGCTGACAATCTAAGCAGGCAATTATATACAGGATAAATTATATACAAGATAAAGCAAATTATATAATAAATATAAATAGGATAAATTAGGAATAATCAACAAAGGAAAGGCACTAGAGTTAAGAAGACTTGGGAAACACATCCTGTAAAAGAAGAGATTTTTGTTGGACTTAAAGAAAACCTGGGGCATCAATAGGAAAAGCTGAGGACAGAGAATGTTCCAGGCATGAGGGCAAGCCAGAGAAAATTCTTGGAGCTGAGAGATAGAGTGTCTTGTTTATGAAATAGCCAGGAAGCCAGTGTGACTGGATCGAAGAGTACTTGGAGGGGAACAAAGAACATCAGCGGCTGCCAACTCATATTTCTATGGCATATTAGTGCCTTCTTCCCAACACCCCAGGTTGATAGTAAAAGCATCATTATTTCCATTTTCCAGATGAGAAATAGTGAACTAGTGAAACCACTAAGCTTCTGTTGGCCACAGTTTGCTCCTTTGTAAAATGAGAAGATTGAACTTGATGGCCCTTGAGATCTTTTCAAGTTCTGAATTTATGATAATTATTTTTCATATCCTATGATCATTAGATCATAGAAAAATTGTTGAATTTGAAGTCAAAGGACTTGGATTCAAATTTCTTCTTTATCATTGTGTTGGCTTCAGGCAAATCATTTCACCTTTTTGGCCCCACTTTCCTGATCTATAGAATGAAGGCATGGTAGGAGATGATAACTTCTGAGATTTCTTCCTGCTTGAAATCTATAACCCTGTGATTAGAACTCAAGTTTCTGGACTCTTAGACCAACCCACTTTCTACTTTACTATTTCACCCATTCTGAGGAGCAAGAATATGATAAATGAATCAGAACAGCAGCCTCCTGGTAAGTCTTCTCTTGGGAAGTACTGTCCTGGTGAGGTCAGAGCCTTTTCTGGATTTACTGATTTGTATTTCAGCACCTTGGAGAGCTCTAGCCCTTGGCTCCCTTGTTCTTTCCCTATAAAGAAAGCCCCATTTGGTTTTAACCTCTCTGGGCCCACTCTGGGCTCTGGATTCATAACTGATGAATCTTCTCCATATTTGATCTTGTCTGAGACCCCAGAACACTTCTCTACAGCCATTTTCACTGCTGGGAGGCACATTGGTTGCCCCTCCTCAAACCCTTTTCTCCTTTAACTCTGGAACTAGTAATCACATCAACACCAGCATTACTAGAAAAGTCAGTCATTTGGGGCTCCACAGATTATCTCAGTAACTTTTCTAAATTTGATTCCTCTGTTGCCACTACTCCCTCATCCCCCCCCCCCCAGCCATATGCATTGTTTCCTTGTTAGAATATAAGTTTCTTAAGATCAATTACTAGTTTGCTTTTGCTTTTTCTATCACCAGACTTAACACGGTGTATGGTACATAATAATCATTCAATGAATGCTTTTCCATTTACTCATTCACCCATTATTCTAACTTGGAAAAGAAACTTAGCCTTCCACAACTTAGTTCTTGTATGCCTAAGGGGATGTGCCCCTCGAATAACAGGTCATGGACGGATGGAAGACTTACTTCCCAGCTCATTGCTGTTTTCCCTGCCTGCTATTACCGATGGCTTACCCTGCTATACCCCTCTAAGGAAATGATTTCCTCATACTCCATGCACCAGAAGTGCTGGCCGCCCCTTTGTCTAGGACAAACTCTTTTATTTGTAAATGGATTCCTACTCCCACTTTTTCTATGTCTCACTGTGCATCCCATCCTCCACACCCATTTTTAGCCCAGAGAAGAGAAGATGTAGGTAGGAAATAATAGCTGTGTTCAAATATTTGAAGGGTTGTCATGTGGAAGAGGGATTAGCCTTGTTCTACTTGGCCCCTGAGGGCAGAACTAGAAGTGATTGGGGAAACTGCAAAGTAGAAAATTTAGGCCTGATGTCAGAAAAAAAAACAAAACAAAACTTCCTGGTAGTGAAGACTTTCCTAAAGTGGCAATGAACTAGCTTCAGAGGTGGTAAGCTTCCCGTCTCTGAAGGTCTTCAAGGGGAGGCTGGATCTCACTTATGAAGGATGTTGAAGGGCGATCCTTGTTGAGGTACAGTTGAACTGGTTGGTAGTTGTGGAATCTGCCAATGCTGTGATTCTAGGGCTCAGACCCATTGAATCCCAGCTCATTCTTCACTGTTGACTGGTGCTCTCCAGGCAGTCATTATCTTGTATCATCATTTGCAAGCCAAATGAAGACAGAGCGGGTGTCAGTTACTTTCTATACTGGCAGTCAAAGGCTTTGGGCCTTCTTCAAAGACACACATCTAAGCTGCAACATCCCTAATGGGGACCTATCATCTGATTTGCCTTTCTTCCTTTCCTTCTTCTCTCCCTTTTTTCCCTCCATCCTTTCTTTTTTTCTTCCCTTCCTTCCTCTCTCTATATCTCCCTTCTTTTCCTTCCTCCATCCCTTCCTTTTTTCCTCCCTCCCTTTTTCTCTCTCTCCCTCCTCCCTTTTATCTCTCCTTTCCTTCTTCCCTCCCATTCTTCCTCCCTTCCTCCCTCTCTCTCTTATTTCCTCCTTCCCTCCCTCTCTCCCTCCCTTTCTTGCTCCCCCATCTCTCCTCTCCTCCCTCCCTGTTTTTCCTCCCTTCCTGTCCTTCCTTTTTTTCTGTCCTTCTTTACCCTTGGCATACTGAAAATTTCCTTGTTTTTCCAGGTCCAGGTCAAATTCTGGGTGTCTTCTAAAAAGTCTGCCTTGGTGTCCCCTTGAAAATGATCACTGTTTTCTTGGACCTTGCACTTTCTATTTCTCATGCTGACCTAGTGTGCTATTATTGTACATAGCTCTAGTGAACTTGATGGAGGATAGTACTGAATCCTATCTTGTTCCCTGACATCCTTCATCTTATCCCCAGGAAGCTATAACCTGGCTGAGGTCAGAGATGATAATGTAGTGATTAGAGAATCAAACTTCAAGTCTCAATTGTGTCACTTACTTTGAGTGTTATCTTACCATGCATGCATCTCCATTCATCTTACCACATTTTGTTTCTTTATCCATAAAGCAAGGCTAGATGGGTGCATCAAATGATCTCTTGATGTTCCTTAATTTTTATGCCTTCTCTCTCTTGATTATTTTCATTTTCCTCCATATATAGTTTATTTATACATAGTCATTTGTATTTTTTGGAAGACTCATTTCCCTGAATTCAAATCCAGCCTCACACACTTTCTAGCTGTGTGATCCTAGGCAAGTCACTTTACCCTGTTTGCCTCAATTTCCTCATCTGTAAAATGAGCTGGAGAAGGACACAACAAACTATTGTAGTATCTCTTGCCAAGAAAACCAAAAATGGGGTCACAAAGACTCAGACATGCCTGAAATGATTGAACAATTAGCTCCTTGAGAGCAGACTGTCTTTTACCATTTTTGTGTGTATTTCCAATGCTTAAGTACAATGCCCAGGATTGCATGTAACAAATGCTTATTGACTCTTCTAGCTTCAGATCCCAGTTTTCCAATTTCATTTGCAAAATGATGGAATAGAACTAGATGATCTCAAAATTTCCTCACAATCTTGACATCCCCTGTTCTAAGACTCCTCCCAGATCTGACATTTCCCATTTTAAGGTCCTTTCCAGCTCTGACATTCTCTGTTCAGAGGCCCCTCCCAGCTCTGGTGTTCCTTGTTCTCAGGTCCCTCCCAACTCTGACATCCCCTGTTCTAAGAACCCTTCCAGTTTTGACATCTTCTCTTCTAAGATCTCTCCCTGCTTTGACATTCTCTGTTCTAAGATAACTTCTAGCTGTAACACTTCTATAAAAGTTCTATGATAGTTCCCTGATACAGCATTCATTTTCTAGGGTTCTTTCCATGTTTGACCCTCTTTGTCAGCTGAGTGGATGCTGCCAAGCAGTGAAAAGAATACTAGGCTTGGTGTCAGGAAGACTGGATTAGAATCTTGCCTCTGCCACTTTTACCTAGGTGATCATGGCAAGCCATTCTGGACTTCAGTTTCCTTTTCTATAAAATTGGAGGATTAGATTGAGGTCCCTTTCAGTCTCAAGGAAGCATGATAGAGCTCTGAGTTCAAATTCACTTCAGATATTTATTAGCTTTGTATCTAGAGGCAACTCACTTAATGTCAGGTTTTTCAATTTTAAAATAGAAGTAATAGCAGCATCTCCTTCCTAGGGTTGTTGTAAGGATCAAATGAGATAATATTTATTAAAAAGTGATTACCACAGTTCCTGGAACATAGTAGGTGCTATATAAAAACTTATTACCTTTTCTTTCCCTTCCCCAAGTCTATGATTCTATGATTTTATGTTATCTTCTGTGACCTATCTTTCTATCTCCCCTAGTTTAGAACACTGGGCTCTGCACATAGTAGGTACTCAAGCAGTGAGTGTTAAACGAATGATTAGATAGGAGGCTGCCTCCTCCCTCTTAATACTTGGAGGGAGTCCAGACTGTTGGGGGGACACAATATTGCTGGCAGGGTCCCTAATGCTAGAGGTGGGTAGAATGGCCTCTGGATCATTAGGACTTCAAGCCTCCCATGCCACGGAGTCCCATCTGGAGGCTGGATTCTGCAGCAGCTGCTGGAAACAGCTGCTTCTCTGAGATTTCGTTTGCTTACCCCTCGAGGTTTTTGTAACAAGATGGATAATTGACACCCATCAGATTCTTGTGGTGCTGAGGTCTAAGTGAACCACACAAGGAGTGATGAAAGGCGATTTTGAATGCTATCTTGTCAATAAAAGCCTATCCCTTCCCCCAGTAATGCTACTGAATCCATACTAAGCTTTGAAAGGAAGCAGAGTAAGGAGACAATTCAGATATATTCAATATGATTTGGCAATGACTTAGACAGAAAACTTTTTCTTAGTCCATACCTACTACGTGGAACATTCTCTAGTCTAAGCTCTCTCCTAGCTCTGACATCCCCTGTTCTAAGGTTCCTTCCGTCTCTGACATCCCCTCTTCTAAGGCCTTTCCCTACTCTGACATCCCCTGTTCTAAGATACCTTCTAGTTGCAACACTTCCACATGAGTCCTGTGATATTTCCCTGATCCAACATTTATTTTCTAGGGTACCTTCCATGTTTGACCCTGAGTGGATGCTGCTAAGCAGTGAAAAGAATACTAGACTTGATATCAGAATCTTGGTATTAGAATCGTGCTCCTGCCACTTCCTACCTATGTGACTGTGGCAAGTCACTCCTCTGTCAAATTAGCTAATTGGGTTGAGGTCCCTTTCAGTCTCGAGGCAGCATGGATAGAGCTCTAAGTTCAAATACAGCCTCAGACACTTACCAGCTTTGTGTCCACAGACAAATTACTTAATGTCACTTTTTTCAATTATAAAATGAAGATAATAATGTAGCACCTCTTTCCTAAGGTTGTTGTGATGATCATATAAGATTTGTTAAAAAGCGATTACCCCAGTTTCTGGAACATAGTAGGTGTTATATAAAAACCTGTTCCTTTCTATGTGAAACATTGTCTGTTTTAATGTTCTCCCTAGTTCTGAGGTTATCTGTTTGGAGATTCCTCCTAGGTCTAATATTCTGTATTTCAAGATCTCTCCCAGCTCTGACACTCTCTATTCTTTGATCCTTTGTGCCTCTTGATATTTTTCTATGTTCTAAACTTCCTTTTGGCTCTGACATTTTCTATTTTAAGTCTTTTGCACTTACTCAAATGACTCTCTAACATTTACTATTGTTACTCTTTGATAGACAATTTATAGGACTGGTCCATCTATATATCTATTTATTCATTCCTTTTTCTTATCATTCTATCATTTCTCTCTCTCTCTCTTGCTCTCTCTCACTCTCTTTCTTGCTCTTGCTCTCTCCCTCTCTCCCTCTTTCCCCCCTCTCTTGCTCTCTTCCCCTCTCTCTATTTCTGTCTCTATTTCTCTGTCTCTCTGTGCCTGTTTCTCTCTGTCTCCCATTTCTCTCTTTCTTGAACAAATAAAGAAAGTGGACAATGTGCTGGTCCCAGGACTGAATAGGAAGAAAGCAGGCTTCAGGAAATACCAGAGTCCTTTTCATCATTTTAACTTTTCTCCCGATACCAGGGCTAGTCTTTTACAGAATGGTTGTCTGCTATATGACTATGTTCTATATATCTAGGAGTTGTAAAATATTGCATTCTCCAAAGAACTGAAGTTCTCCCATGACCAAGAGGTCATAGAGAGGCACATGCTGGATGTGAGGAATTTGCACCACATCTCAAATGAGATCAGGAGAAGCATTGTAATGGATGCCAGTAGAGAAAGGTGTGGAAAAAATGGGTCATCAATGTAGTGAGATCACAGGTTGACCAGTGGAGAGATCACTTTCATGATCCATTGGTATCTATACAATGTCAAGAGAGCAGATGGAGGACTCTCAGCACTCTAATAGACCCTCATAGTGGTTTTTTAGAAGGACATGGAGGAGATAGGCTAGTAATGGATGAATTGCAATTTATATATTTGGAGGGAGTGCCCAAACCAATGAGGTCAAAAATCCACATTAGTCTATTGGTAACTGAGAAAAAGATTCCATACAAGTGGCTGGAGGATCCTAAAATTACATAGGGCAAGAAGCTTTAGAGATGCACCTGCTCCAGTGTTTTCTTTTTACTTCTGTGGTATAGAAATGGAAAGTAATTTGTTCTGTAGTGTGATTTTGAGAGAGGGAGAGGGATTGGAGATTAGAAAGGACCCCAATGGTCCTTACCCAAGCAAGTGATCATGCAGATTCTTCTTTGGAAAAGCCAGGGGGAACTCGCTTTCCGGAGAGACCATCTTTGTTGATGCATTTTGTTTTTTCTTTCTCTTCACAATTATTTCACTTTATGCCCTTCCCTTGAATTCACCATTTTAACAGTAAAAAAGTTAAGTAAAATCTATCCAAGTTTTTGCATTTGATAGGGTCTCTTACTTGGAACAATTCCCTTCTCCAGCTCTTTAATAAAGGAAGTGGAAGAAGTTGGTTTCATTAGTCGATTTCATGGTCAGTTTCAAACTCCAGGGATTCATGGTCAGTTTCATTGTTGCTCCTTCTAAGGCAAGATTGACAGTTGTCATTAATCTGAGTGAGGGTGCATTTTAGTGCTATTTTCTGGATATGATCATCAAATGGCTTGTTCTCTTAGGTTTACTTTTTCCAAATTCTATATCAATTCATACAAGTATTTCCATGCCTCCATGAACCTTCCATGTTTTTTTCTTCTTCTGAATGACATCCTGTATAATGGTTCTCGTTTGGACAGTATTGCAGTCTCCTCACATCCACCTTTCTCCATGACCTCCTGGCTGATCCTCAACTTCACTTCTTTGGAGAATACAATGTTCCACAACTCCCAGCCACGTGGAACACATTATCTAGCATATAGTCATTCCATAGAAGACAGGTTTTGGTATCAGAAAGAAAATTAAGATCATTTGTCACTTCTTAGAATATAATGATTTTTTCATTACGTTTACATGGCACCATTTATTCAGCCACTTATTCATATCTTAAAAAAAATCAGAATTGGTCAGGGAGTTTCTTGTGTAGCCACGTCAGTTTCTTTAGACAACTCCCTCTTTCCCTCTTCATCAGCATATGCCCTCCTTCCTATATACAGAGAAAGACATTTCTCATCTACCCTCAGTCACTCTGACCATTATCCTGCTATGCTGCTGCTGCACTGCACCCTCCATTTGGCAATCTAGTGTCTGCATTGGGGCTTTAGGGGATTCCTCAGGGGACTAGGAGACTGCTAGATGGTGCAGTGGATAGAGTTATGGGTCCAGAATCAGGAAGACCTGATTTCAAATCTGACCCCAGATATTTGTTATATATGTGATCGTAAGTGTATCTCTTAGCCTTGAGATAGTATAAAATGGGGATAAGTACAGCATCTACATAACAGGGTTGTTTGAGTTCCTCAAACAAGTACCTGCTATGTGTCAAGCTCTGTGTTAAGTGCTTTATAAATATTATCTCATTTGATTATTACAACAACCTTGTGATGGAGATGCTGTTATTATTCCTCTTTTGCAATTGAGAAAACTGAGACAAACAGAGTTCAAGTGATTTGCCAAATAACAGAGCTACTAAGTATCTGAGCCTGGATTTGAATTCAAGTTTTATCTAACTATCCACTACCAATTAGGTAGTGGCATTTAGCAAATGTTCCTTTCATTTTCTTCCCCTCCCCCACCAATCCCTCTTCTCTTCCCCTCCTAGTGAAAACAAACCATATTTAGGCACTTGGAGGGAGACCTAACATGATGCACTGTAGTCATGGTACTATCCCATCCATTCTCTGCCTCAGTCCTCAGTTTTCTGACTGGTGACAGCTCACCAGATTTAGGCACCCTTAACAATAATACATCCCAACTATGTTCTTATTAGGTACTAGATACTAAGGAAAGTGGTGTACTTTCAGTTAGGAAGACCTAAAGTTTTAGGAAGATAAATATTTACCAAGCAGGTGATCTTGAGTGAGTGGGATTATTCTTATCTGTAAAGTGGACATAATAATAGGATTGCTATGAGGATTAAATGAATTAAGTAACCTATGTGAAGGGCTTCACCAAACTTATAGTACTATATAAATGGCAGTTACTATCATTACATTGCAGTTATTGTTGTTATTATTATTATTACATACCTTGGAGAAGATATGCAAATCAATTGCCTTATTACTCCACTTACTGTTTTTGTGACTTCTTAGATCAAAACCCCATTCTCACTATCAGCACCATTCTCTTGTATATGTTGTTTTCTATTAGAATGTAAGCACTTTGGAATTGTGAACTGATCCAATAATTCTGGAGAGCCATTTGGAACTATGCCCAAAGAGCTATCAAACTGTGCATGTCCTTTGATCCCCCAGTGTCTCTACTAGGTCTGTATTCTAAAGAAATCATAAAAAGGGAAAAAGGCTTTTTTTGTAGTGGCAAAAACTGGAAAACTGAGCAGATGTCCCATCAGTTGGGGAATGGCTAAATAAATTATGGCATGTGATTGTTATAGAATATTATTGTTCTATTAGAAATTATCAGCAGGATGATTTCAGAAAGGCCTAGAGAGATTTACAGGAACTGATACTAAGTGAGGTGAATAGAATCAAGAGAAAATTGTACACAGCAATAACAAGATTATGTGATGATCAATTCTGATGGACGTGGCTCTTTTCAATAATGAAGTGATCCAGTTCCAATAGACTTGAGTTGCAGAGAGCCAACTGCATCCAGAGAGAGGACCATGGAGATTGAATGTGGATCACAACATAGAATTTTTCAGTTCTTTTGTTGTTGTTTGCTTGCTTGCTTTTTGTTTTCTTTCTCACGTTTTCCTTTTTGATCTGATTTTTCTTGTGCAGCATGATAATTGTGGAAATATGTATAGAAGAACTGCACATGTTTAACATTCTGGATTACTTGCTATATAGGGAAGAGGGAAGGTAGGGATGGAGGGAGAAAAATTTGGAAAGCAAGGTTTTGCAAGGGTGAATGTTGGAAGCTATCTTTTCATGTGTTTTGAAAATAAAAAGCTATTATTAAAATTTTTTTAAAAGATAAAAAAACACTTTGAGAACAGAGGCTTCCTTTTTGTATTTGTATCCTCAGTGCTCAGTATAATACTTGGTATATAATAAGATCTTAATAAATCCTTATTCATTCATTATTTTATTAATCCATTTCTTTTTTTTCCAATATAATAATTGCAACTATTTTGGAGGATTGTTGTGAGATGTTATTTGTAAAGCACAGTATCTGGTACATACTAGAGGGTATATAAATGTTTATTCTGTCTCTTCCCTCTCTTACATAACTGCTTATTATCATACAGCTAATAAACAAAGGAGAACAGAATATGAATTTAAGTTTTCTTGACTCGAAACCCAGCATTTCAGCTAATGTATCCCTCTTTCTCTCAGCAAATAAGTGATTGTATTATCTCCTATAACATTGTGCTTGTTGGTATAACATAGGCTCTGAACTCATGACCTCAGTTTTCTCATCTGTAAAATGACCCAAAAGAGGAAATAGTAAATTTCTCCTGTATTTTTGTTTTAAAAAAAAAACCCAAATTGGGTCATAAAGGGCTGGATATGACTCAAAAACGACTGATCAATAACAAAGATAAAATGTATAGTAGGATAAGGACTAAACCTGTGAACTCATTGCTATAAAGCAAAGCTTCTTAAAGTGTGAGTTGAACCCCAGAGGGGACTATGTAACTGAATGTGGGCATCATGAAATGATGATTTCTTATCAGTAAATATTTGATTTGTATATATATTTTATATCCCTATATACCTAGAGTCGTATAAAAATTTCTCAGGCAAAAAGGAGTTGCAAATGAAAAAAGTTGTGTAGAAACTCCCATTGCCAATGAAAATCATTTCCTTCTTTGTAATCAATTGTTTAGACTTCTGACAAGTGGTGACAGAGGATCACAATGCTAATAAGTGGGAGAATCAAGATTTGATTACAGATTATTGGTTTTGAAACCAGCTTTCTCTCTCTCTCTCTTCCCCCCAACCCCACTCTTTGGGATCCCAGTACATATGATATGACACAAAGCCAGCTAGCTTTGATTTCCCATCCAACATCAGGCCATCTTCTCATCTGCCTGCCACAACTGTCTATTCCTCTCCATCTGAACTAGAAACCTCCACCTAGATCTGAAGCCTAGACTTCTCAGTCACTTAGTATTCAGTACTTAGTTCTGGATAAAATAGAATATGAGTCCAGTCTAGTTTATGCTTTTGCTTCACATCCCATTCACCTAAGCCATCTTGCCATCAGCTTACCACAGACCATGGATGCCCCCCACCTTCCCCAGAACAAAACATTGCCAGTCATTGCTTCCCTATATGTGTTGTTTTCCCTATTAAGATGTCAGCTATTATTTTTAAAAAATATTTGCATCTTCAACCCTTAGCATAATGTCTGGTACATAGTGAATATTTAATAAATATTTTTTCATTCATTCACTAAAGATCATAGATCTAGATATCTCAAATATATAGAAAACATGTGGGCTATTTGGGGAGGGAAAGGAAATAAGCATTTATCAAATATCTACTAAGTGCCATACACTGTACTAAGTACTTTCTAAGTTTTTTTCTCATTTGATAGGTTGCAATTGACCACCTATAATTATTTTTCCCTTTTCAAGGGCACAAAGATATCTTTTATCAGTGGTGATGATAATTCTGTGACTATGTAAAACACTTTGCACAGAATTATCTAGTTCAGTGGTTCTGAAACTTTTATTTTAAGAAACTTTATACTATTAAAATTATTGAGGATCTGTCCAAAGAGTTTTGTTTATGTAGGTTATATTTATAGATGTTTACCACATTAGAAATAAGAACTAATTTTGAATTTGTAGATCCTCTGAAAGGGATTCAGAGACCCCCCGCCCCCACTTTCCCCTCTAGGATTTTTTGGACCACTTTTTGAGAATCACTGGTCTTGTTCATCCCTCTCATTTTATAGATGAGGAACCCGAGGCTCAAGGATATGTAATGTTTTCATAATGTAACACAGGGAGAAAGTAGCAGTGTTCTTTCCATGTCATTGTATCAATTCCATGAGATACTTATTACATTAGATGGAGAATATCATTTCCATTTTACAGCAGGGAAAACTGAGACATACTCTGTCAAGTGATTTTTATCCGTGTTGGCTAATCCACAACAGAGCCAAAACAGAATCCTGAACCTCTACCCCTATTTCCACTACCTGTCACTCTTCTCTCTCTCTTCCTAACTCCACATTCATAGACTAAGCCCCATATTATGGAGTAGAGGATATGTCTATGCTGATCTGTTACCATAGGCTGTTGTGCTTTCCCTAGTTACTCTAATCTTAAGCATTTTCCAGCAATTTTGAATCTGAAGATTAAAACTCACCCTGGTACGTGTTGGCAGATGACATTTTCCCTATTCGATTCATAGAATAAAATCCACTTAAGAAGCTTGATCAAAGATAAGATAAGTGAATGAAATTCATTTTTAGAATAGACTGAAAAATGAAAGGCACAAAATTACTCACCTCTAGTGAGTGCTGTGTGTCCCCTATGCCCCATCCACAATGTCACCATTCAGAGGAGTGAGGTGACAGCAGGAGGTAGAGCAGAACATACTTCTTTAAAAAACATCTTCAGTCTAGAGATTCAAAAGCAAATCAGATAAGATCTGAGACCCAAAGGTCAGGGTTTCCTGGAAGGTTTCCCTACTGTGGAATAATATGGAGAAACCTAGTGGGAAGTACCTTAGATATTGGAACTCAGATCTGGAAGGGACCTTTAGGCCATCCATAAGACTATAGGTTTAGAACTACAAGTCACCCTCAAGGTGGGCTAATATACTTTTACAGTATACATATGGGCTAATGTACTTTTACAGATAAAGAAATTGAGGCCCATAGAGGTGAAGTCATTGGTACCACAATTAGCCATATATGACACAGAACCAAAGATATGGAGCAGAAAGGGCCTTTAGCTGTTATTAAATCCAAATTTCTCATTTTGAAGACGAGGAAATTGAGGTCTGTAGAGGTGAGGTCATTGACACTGTCATTAGCCATATATGACACAGAACCAAAGATGTAGAGTAGTAAGAGACTTTAGGTATTATCTAATCCAACATTCTCATTTTGCAGATGAGGGAACTGAGGCACAGATAAAGCCCACCTTATACAGAACTCAAGAAGCAGAGCTGGGATTCAAACTTCTGATTATACACTTAGTACTCTTGCCACTATACTATGCTTTTTATTTAGTTCAACTTGAAACACATATTAAAATACCTACGATATGCCAGGAACTATGCTAACACTGGAGATAAAAAAACAAAAAAAAATCTTGCCTTCAGAAAACTTATTTCCTTTGGTGGAGATGGGGAAGAAAAATCCATATGGACACAAGTTTATGGACAATAATGCCAGGGAATTTTGAAGAGAAAGTGAGGATGACCAACAAGATGGCTTGAAAAAGTCACACTAAGAGGGGCACTGGAACTGTGGTTTTGATGCAACTAGGCATTCTAAAAGGTGTGGATAACCTGGGTATGGGCCATATTGTACTATTCAAAATAAGTAAATAAACCAGTACATTTCCTGGTGAGAAAATTGATTTCTGGAAGAAGAAAATATTAGGTTGTAATCTTAAGTAAAGAGGTAAAAGAAGAATGTGTTTTTAGGGGATGAGGATGACTTTTCTTATCTCATTTAGATGAGAAGCCTGAGATCCCATGTGAGAGAGAGCCTTTCTTTTTTTGTAACCTGCTTTTCTTCAATCTCTTTTGCTCTAATATTGTTTAAACCTGACCTTTTATAATAGAGTTGGTTTCCTCTGGTGTGGAGATAATGCACTGGCCTTCTCCTGTCCAGGGCAGTTATTAAGACACTGTGTAGCATCCACGACTAGATTTATCTGTCCCCCAGGCTGGGATTAAATAGCATGTGGTTGACAAGCTTGAGTGGAAAATATCCTAAGAGCTCATAGGAAAACTTAAATGAATAAAAACAGGTCAATAATGACAGAATCAAGGAAATGTTGCAGGCAATTATAGATGACTTTTGTCCGTTGGTTACTGTTTGGCAGCTGCCCTTTGTCAGCCTGGGGAGGAAGAGGAGTGCCATGTTTGGCTCCTATCCAGTGCTTAAAAATAACTGGAAATTTTATTTTCACTCCAAGGCCAACTTTCGTTTTCTCTGAATTTTCATTTTTATTTTAGCCCATGGCCCAGTGTAATTTTATGACCCTGAAGATAGGATTCATTTTTAGGTCAAAGTGGTTATGAGACCTAGAAATTGAAGAAACTGAATTTCAGATACTCGGAGTTGGAGGGGCCCTCTGTTTATCTATTCTGACTCATACTTGGTCACGAGCCCCCTCTATACTTTTCCTGACAAATGATTCTCTGGCTTTCCCTTGGAAGATAGGGAAGTTAGGCATGTCCCAAGATAGCCCATTTTACTTTTGAATAGGTCTAATTATTAGGAAGATTTTCCTTGCAAAGAATGAAATTAGCCTTTTTCCATCCTTTATCCCCTGGCTTTTGGTTCTGTTGTGTGGGGACAAAAAGATCATCACTCTTAGACTTTAAATTTGGAAAATATCTTTTTAAAATTTATTTATTTAAAACTTAAAAATGAAATAGGAAAGAAAAAATAATACCATGTGCACAGCAGAATATAAGATTCAAAATATGAAACTAAATTTCTATTTCAGGAAAGCCTATTGTGTTCAGAGCTGTCCATCTTTTCTTTGCTTCCTTGTATGTTTTCTTTTGTTCTCTGCTGTGCACTTGGGAAGAATTTTTGACATTTTCCCTGATATACCTCACAAAGCACTTTAATAATTCTTGAATGCCCTTATTATAGATGAGGCCCTATTAGACTGTAAGCTTAGTGAAGACAGGGACTGCAAGGAGACAGCTAGAAGAAAAGATACGATTGGAGTAGCTTAAAGTCTTTCACATGAAAAAAGATTAGGATTCTCTCCCCATGCCCATCTTGGTCTCAGAGAGAAAAACTAGGAAGAAAAAGTGAGGTTCCAAAGAAAAGGTTGAACATTTAGACTTGATGTTAGATAAACTTTTTAAGAATTGGAGCCATCTTCAAATATAATCAGACTTGGAAAGGAATGAGTTTCTCCTTATTAGAGATTTTTATTTTAATTTTTTCACTGGTGGCTTTTATTCCAAGGCTAGAGCACCATTAGTTAAAATTGTTTTTAGAGGGAATTAAATTTTTTTCTTATTTTATTTTCATTCCAAATTCTATCCTCCATTCTCTTATCCTCCATCTATTAAGAAGACAACATGTGATCCTGGGCAAGTCACTTTATCCCGGTTGCCTCAGCAAAAAAGACAAGAAAATAAAGTCCATTACAAATATGTAAACTCCTGCATTAGTTATGTCCAAAAGAAAAAAAGGAAGAAAGGAATGTAGGAAGGAAGAAAGGAAGAAAAATGAAAGAAAGAGAAAGGAAGGAAAAAAGAAAAGAAAGAGAACAAGAATAGAAGGAAGAAAAAAAGGAAGAAAGGAAGAGTGGGAAAAATGAAGGGAGGGGAAAAAGGAAGGGAGAAATTAAGGAAGAAAGGAAGATAGAAAAAATAGAAGGAAGGAAGGGACAGAGGGAGGGAGAAGAAAAGAAAGAAAGGAAGAAAGGAGGGAGAGAAAGAGGGAGGAAGGGAAGGAAAAAGGAAGGAAGGAAAGGAGGAAGGGAGGGAGAAGGAAAGAAGGAAGGAGGAAGAGAGGGAGGGAGGAAGGAAGGAAGGGAAGAAGGATAAATATGTTTTGATCTGAGCTCTGATCTGGTGTTTGAGAAGTTCATCATTTCTCTGCCTGGAGGTAGGAGCATTTTCCATCATGAATTCTTTGAATTGTAGTTGGTCATTTCATCAATCAGTTCTTAAATCTTTTAAAGTTGTTTGTTTTCACAGTGTCATCATTACTGCACAAATCATTCTCCTGGTTCTGTTTACTTCACTTCTCATCAGTCTTCCAAAGTTTTACTGAAACCATTCTTATCACCTTATACATTGATTTAGCAAAATGGTAATGTGCTGCTGAACCTGTCCCTGCAGGGTTGTGAGGGAAGTGAACATTTAAAAATGCTATATATGAATATAGAATATTCTTGTGTGATTTGCTCTGAGGTCTTTTTCATCTCTTAACATGGTGGGAATCCATGACAGGGATTCTAGTGTGTTAGAGGTTAGTGGCTTGTCTGAACTCCAGGAGAAGATTGTTTAAGAGACAAAGTAGAATTTGATGGGATTTCATTGAACTGGAGGGAATTTAAGAATTATAGATTCAGAGGTGGGATGAACCTTATACATCATCTCTTCCATATTTTCCATCATCTCTTCTATGTTCTTAAGCCCCCTCTCATTCATTATATAGGATATGGCATTCATAGGATCTTTGGACCAGAGATCTCAAGCAGGAAGGAACCTCTTAAGCCAGCTGGTTCAACTCCCTCATTTCATATATGAGGAAACTGAGACCTATCGAGGGAAATTGACTTGTATGAGGTCACATAGGTAAAAACATCAAGTCCTTCCAAGTCTAATGTTCCTTTCCTTAAGGTTCTTACCACTCTGATATCCTCAGTTCTAAACTCCCTTCCACCTCTGACATTTCCTGTTCCAAGGCCCCTTCCAGCTCTGACATCCTTTATTCTAAGGATCTTCTCAGTTTTGACCTTCTCTGTCCCTCCCAGCCCTGACATCCCCTGTTCTAAGGCCCCTCCCGGTTCTGACATCCCCTGTTCTAAGGTTCCTTCCAACTCTGACAATCTCCTGTTCTAAGACCCCCAGTCCTGACATTCTTTGTTCTAAAGCCCCCTTTTCAGCTCTGACATTCCTCTTTGTTCCCCTTTCCCTCCAAGATCTGACATTCTTAGTTCTAAGTATCCTCCCATTTTTAACATTCCCTGTTCTAAGATCTCTGTGCTCTGACATTATGAACTACAAGATCTTATGTCAGCTGGGGCAGTCTTATATTCTGCTTTTCTTCCCATTCCCTTTTCTTTTTTTAAGAAGAAGATTAGACCCCAGCTTGTATCACGCTCTTACTTCTGCCCCCAGAGCTGAGACAATAAGCACAGCTTCAAAGATGCCATAAACAGGAAGGGGCCTCTGATATCCAGGGGGGTTATCTGGCAAAGAGCACGGGAAGACAGACCTCAGCCTCTCCTCCTTGGGCTGTAAAGATGCAGGGCCTGGGGCAGGCCCAAGCTTCCTGGCTCACAAGTAGTCCAGGAGGATGGAGGATGTGCCGGTAATCAGAAATGAGTTGTTTTTGCCTGGGAGGAAGGGGACACGCAGGACAAGGGGAAAGAGGGGATGTCACTTGGGAGAAAAGTTGGATGGCATTAACCGGCACCGATGTCCCCTGAATACCAACGACGCTGGGCTTGTGTCTGGAAAAGTTTAGAGGACGAACGTGGAGGCCGGGAGAACTTGGCAGACTTTCAGCAGAATTCGTCCTGCCTGTGGATGGAGAGAAGCAGAGTGGGGAATTTCTGGGCCTCAAGCAGATTCCCAGAATTGAACCTCATGCCTTCTTTCCCGGCAACATCTGGCTCTTTTCCTCAATTAATGAGTAAAGTGTGGGGAAAGTGAGACCCCCCTCCCCACTCCTGATTTCTTTGTCCAAAGCTTAGCCAGAAAATAAAGATCAGACTGGTCAGTGAAACTAATTGGTAAACATATGTAATTACAATTATCGCTATTTATTATCATCATATGTTATCTCATTTAATCCTCACAAACCTGGGATGGAGGCCTATTATCATCCCCATTTTATAGATGAGGAAACTGAGGCAAACAGTGCCCAGGATCACACAGCTGAGATTTGATTTTAGCTCTTTCTGACTCCAAGACCCATGCTTTATCCAGCTAGCTACCAGCTAATAATAGCTAACATTTATATAGTGCTTGCATTGTACTAAATGCTTTACAAATAGAAGGTAAGCTCCCTGTGAGTGATGATGATCATTCCTTGTTTTTTTATTCCCAATGTGTTTTGTGCATACTAGATACTTAATCAATATTTGTTGGTTGACTGACTGATTGAACCAATGGACGAAAGAGAAAGGATTTTGAACCTTGTTTTTTTTCGAACTCTAAGACTGAGTCTCTAGTAACTGTACCCCATTACCTCTCATGGCCTGATAATACCCTATATTATTTTTAATTTTATTTTAATATTTTTGCAGATGAAGAAATGAGGTCTTGAAAACAGGAAGTGTGGGAGATACACTCCTAAAATAATAGCTCTAGAGCCAGCCCTCAGAAGCGGCGTACAACCTCTTCATCTGAAACTCAGATCCAGGGGCTAAGTATTTAATAACTTGTCCCCTCCCATACTCCATTAGATCGGAAGCTCCTTGAGAGCAGGGCTGGAGTCTTTGTATCTTCAGAAATGGTTATAGGCCCTTGCTGAGGGGAGGATTTAATAAATATTTCATGGGATTAAATTATATTTCCATCATCTTCTACAGGTTCCAGAAGTGAGAGGACAACAAATGTCCATCATTTACAATAGCCTGGGCTAATCAGTAACAGGTTATCTAGAGAAGCCCCTTGAAGTCCAACTAGGGGCATTTGTTGAGAATGTGACCTTGTGCTGGGAGCTGAACGTATAGAACTCAATATTCTTACAGTCAGGAATCCTACCTCAGATACTTGGGACCAGAAAGTCATGGGATTCTAGGTCTAGAAGATAGAAATTAGAGAAGGAAGGGCCCTCTTGTTGTATAGTTGGGGGAACTGAGGACTGTTGAAATAAATTGAACAGTGCAAAATCACACAGTGTTAAAGGCAGAATTTGAATCCAGGACCCTTCTTCAAAACTGGTATTCTAGGAGTGGGGGGAAGGAGGGGAAAAGTTGGAACAGAAGGTTTTGCAAGGGTCAATGCTGAAAAATTACCCATGCATATATCTTGTAAATAAAAAGCTATTAAAAAAAACACCACACATCAGCTATATCTTAGAATGCACAAAACAAAACAAAACAAACAAACAAACTGGTATTCTATTCACTAGATCACAAGCTTGTGGTCCCATACAAATTACTTAATAGATTCAGATTCTCCATCTGTTGAATTGGGATAAAAATAACTTACTTACAGAGCATTGATAGGAGATCAAAGGAGATAATTTAATAAGGAGCTATGCAAAAATCTGTGAACTTTAAAGTACTATAGAAAGGTTAGGTTATATTATATTACCATATATAGTTATTGAAAAGACAGCAGAGCAAAGGGGATAGAGAGTTAGCTTCTAAATCAGGGAAACTTGAGTTCAAACTCAGCCTCTGACTCATACTGAGTGACATCGGGTGAGATGCAGAACCTCTCAACATTCTCGACAATTCTTCATGTTGCAGAAAAGTTGCTGACTTTTATTAGCGGAGGGAATTTTTTCACCTGGGATTCCTTTCTCCAACAGGGGTCTTTAAATTTTTTTGGTGTCATGGATGGACCCCTTTGGTGAAATTCTGGGTCCCCATTCAGAATGTTAATTTAAAAATTCATCATTGAAGTAAATTATCAATTTCAATTTGAGTTTAGTGAAAAATGAGGATGTATTTTTTTCTTTTTAAATTCAGGTTCATGAATCCTTTGAATGTGATCTACAGATCATAGGTTAAAAACCCTGCCTATATATTGGTGAAATTATGGGCACAATCCCTATGCTTATAACAACAACAACAACATGATCACTTATTATTTTTGTTAATATTATTATTGGAACCATAATACCTGAATTTGAAGTCACCTGCTGGTGATTGCCTGCATGACTCTGGCCAAGTCATTTTGACTATATGGGTTCCAATTTCTTGGTCTGTAACCTGAATGGGTTGGATTCTGAGATTATTTTCTTCTCAAAATCCTGTGTTACATAGACTCTGGTCTTGGGGAACTTACCGGTTATATAAAGAGACAATTCACAGACACAGTACCAGGCAATCAATCAGAGGACGCAGTGTGGATGGGACCAAGTGTGGACTATAAGTAAAATGAGAAAATTCTTCTGTGGGTTCACGGAACTAGGGGATGGACTTCTGAGGTCACTGAGTCGACCTTCCTCTTGTTGCATGCAGGAAACAGAGCCCAAGAGGGAAAGTAACTTGTGACACAAGTGAATAACTGTCAGAGCCTGGATTCAACTGTAGACCATCTTCCTAAATCTCTTCTCAGGGGGTGGACGGCTTTTCTGGTTATTTAGTGGACTGTCGCAGGTACCAGCTGGAACCAGGACTGGTGCCAGGGATTGATTGGGACTGAGGGATCTGAAAACCCTCTGTGAAAATCCTGGCAGAGTCTGGGTTGGCTGGAACATGCCGGGGAGGAGGCAATGATTTTCTCTTGAGCTTACCTTGACAGCAGCATTAGAATTTGAACACTGGCACAGGTTCTTTCCCACCTCAACTAAGTCAGTGTATGATAATTTCCTGATTATGTATTTACTTGGCCCGGCTAACTCCCTTCTAGGTCTCTGTATCATTAGGGAAATGCTTAAGCTGCTTAGTTTTCTTTTTTCTTCCCCTTTTTTCCCTCTTGTAATAAGTATCAGAATAATATAACATGTAGACAGAATGGATTAGAATAAAGAGACCTAAGCTTGACATCTGGCGTTAACACAATAGTTTTGTGACTCTTGGGGAATTCACTTGGACAAGTATTTATTAAATATTTACTGTATTAAAGGCAATGCAACAAACATTCATTAAATACCTATTGTATTTGAGGCAATTCAACCACATTTATTAAACACTGTATTTGAGACAGTTCAATGAGTATTATATACTTACTGTGTTCAAGGCAATATAATAAGCAATTATTAAACACTTATTGTATTCAGGATAATTCAATAAGCTTTTATTATACACTGCATTCAAGACAATGCAACAGACATTTATTAATTACCTATTATATTCAAGGCAATGCAATGAGCATTTATTAACTACCTACTATATTCAAGGCAATGCAATGAGCATTTATAAGATACTTTCTGTATTCAAGGCAATGTAACAAAAATTTATTAAATGCTTGTTGTATTCAAGGCCTCGAGAAAGAGAGTGTGGAGAAATAGAGAGCTGGCCTAAGAATAATGAAAACCTGAGTTCAAATGCCTCCTGTGTCACATATTGTCTAAATACCTTTGGCAATTACCTAAAACCATAAATTTCACAGAAGATACCAAACTGTACTGGTAGAAAGTTTTCGAAATGAGAATTCCATATCCTGATGAAAGCACATGTCCATTCCTCTCCCATCCCCATGTGCCACTTCCTGTACCAGGCAGTAGGGATTCTAAGATAGAAATAAAAGTACCTGTCTTCAAGGGGTCTGTACTTTATTGGAAGCATACAACATTTATAGAGTCAATTAGAGCAGAAAGAAAGCACTAATGGTGGGGGGGGGCAGGAAGGAGAGGACATCAAGAAAGGCTTCCAAAGAAGTTGACATTTGAAGTGAATCCTAAAAGATGCTAAATATTTTAAGAGGCAGATATGAAGAGGGAGAACATTCTAGGTCTGGAGACCAGTCTGTGATAGGTTCCAGAATAAGAAATGGTTGATTTGATTGGAGTAGACAGTGCAGTGGAGCAATAGGAATACATTTAGAAAAGTGCTCTGGAGCCAGATGAGAGAGGCTTTCTACACTAAGTCCTGTTCTAATACCTGCTTTAGAAATTTTTGTAGAAAGAATAAATAAAAGAATTAATAGTACCATAGAAATAGAGCTAAGATTATTAAAGCATCTTTGGATGTTTGTAAAGTCTAACAATCTCTTTGAATCTTAATTTCTTCATCTATAAAGTGGATACAGTACTACTTATATTACCTACTTTGGCTATGGGCAAAAATTTTTATGAAACACTAGACATATTTTTACTGTTATTATTGACAATCAACCGTGGCTCTTTCCAGTGATACAGTTTGAATTCTCTCTCTCTCTCTCTGTCTCTCTGTCTCTCTCTCTTTCTCTCTCTCTCTCTCTCTGTCTCGGTCTCTGTCTCTCTGTCTCTCTCTCTCTGTCTCTCTGTGTCTCTCTGTGTCTCTCTGTCTCTGTCTCTCTCTCTCTGACTGTATTTTTTAGTTTTTTGGTGAGTCAATCAGGATTACATGATTTGCCCAAGGTTACACAGCTAGTATGTATCTGAGGCCAGGTTCTCCTGATTCCAAGGCCAGTGTTCTATCTACTGCACCACCTAGCTTCCTAAAAAACATTTATTTATTTGTTTATTCATCCATCCATCTATTTATTTATCTATCTGTTTGTTCATTTATGACAATCTTTAAGGTTATGTAGGGGATGAAAAATCCATCCACTTTAGCCAACCTGATGATCATCCTCTCCAAAATGATTTGAACTTTGTCCTTGAATTGCAGACATATTATCCATAATATAAGCCTGAAGACAGTATCTTCAGTTTAGTATCATTGTAAAGTGGAAAAGTCACCACCTGTGGAGTCAGAGGAACTGGATTCAAATTTCATCTTTTATACTACTACAACCTGTGTGATTGTAGGCAAATAACATAACTTCCCTGAATCTCAGTTTTCTTATCTGTAAAATCAAAGGGTTGATCTATGAGGACCCTTATAGCTCTAGACCTAGAACCCCATGATCCTCCATAGTTTTTGCTTGACTGATTAGCTTTTTAAACCTGATGTAACCTCCACACAAAAAAGGAGTCATTGTATAAGGATTTTGGTTGGGATGAGAATAACAACAGCAAATAAGTTCTAGAACAAGCAACCATCATTCTACAGAGCAACAATGAAAACTGATGATAGGCACACATCATCTGATTTATTGAATGTAGCTGAGCACAAATGGAATGTATGAAATGGCTAAGATCCAGGAGTATAACCACCTATGGGTGACATCTGAAAGAAATCAATCAACAATATTGTGCTCAAGAAGCATGGAAAAATGTCAGAGTTGTGAATTTGTTTGCAGAAATGGAAGCATTCATGATAGAGGTTCAGGACTAGGTCACAACCACTAGGGAAAAAAAAAAACCAGAAGTTTTATCCTTAAGGGGCCAGGATTAATGATTGTGGCAGGATTATGCAAGCAAAAGCTAGAAAGTATGCAAAATATCACCAGAGGATGTAAAAACGTCTTACCTACTAAACACCTGAAACAAAATGCCCCTGTGATCAGAATATATATCCAAAGCTGACTATCCTTCATAAATGGACAGATGATGAAAACTTACCTTACAAAAAGACACTAAAACATGTTTGAAAATTTAACAAATAAAACTGTACTAGACCAGAATATTAGTACAGATAAAATCATTGCCAACCATTTTCTACACATAGCATTTATATTCAAATGCTTCAACATGTTTGGGATCTCATTGATTGGACAATTCTTCCCAGGAATTCAGGTCAAGACCCATTCACGCTTGCCTATCCTGGGAAATTCTTGTCCAAGTCTCCCGTAAGTTTCTACAGGGGATCCAATAAATATGCTGGAGACCTTCCTTACACTTGATATCTTCAAGCTAATGATGGTTGTCCATCTGTCATCACTGGCTCTTGCCATTTGACCAACCCATCTTCTCTTCCTACCACATAATTCCTTGGTGATTTCCTTTATTTCTGTATTTCTTTGATGTTCCTCTTTAGTCTGCTCATGTTTACTATGCATCATGCATCTTCCCATTGGCCTCTTTGTGAATGTAGGATCACGAATTTAGAGATGGAGGCGATCCAACCTTCTCAGTATACAAATGAGGTAACTGAGGCCCAGGGTTACACAGCTAGTATGTGAAACAGGATTTAAATTCTGGTCTTCCTGACTCGAAACCCAGAATGCTATCTATTGCATCACATTAATTTTTAATTCTTTGGAGACTCTTGTACCTAGTGCAGGTATTGATAATGACTTGTTGAATTGATCTGAATATATATATATATATATATATATGTTAAATACAGACAGTATGGTGCAAAGGAAAGGGAATCAAACTTGGAGTCAGGAGATATGGATTCAAATCCTATTTTTTCCCTTTCTTGTCCAAGTCTCCCATAAGTTTCTACAGGAAATCCAATAAATATGCTAGAGACCTTCCTTACACTTGATATCTTTAAGCTAATGATGGCTGTCCATCTGTCATTTTTGGGGGTGGGGAGAGGTTAATTCCTTGACTTTTTCTGACCTTCATTTTCTCTTTTAAAAATATACTTGTATTATCTTCCTCCTGGAGTCATTGTGAGGAATATGCAAACTCTAAAGTGCTTGATGTCAACTGTGAGCTACTAAGAACATATAATGGGGAAAGAAAGAAAAATAATGGGGAGAGGACCTGGGCTTATGATTTCATTGGCATAGCAAACTTCTGGGTGAAGAAGCTCTTTCCAGTCAATACAGCTTGACACCTTCTCTTCAACTTAGAGAGTTTCTTAGAGAACTGAGGGGTTAAGTGACTTGTCCAAGGTCATACAGCCAGAATGTGTCAGAGGCAGACTTAGAATCCAAGTCTTCATGGCTTCAAGATCTGCTCTATTGACAAAATCATATTACTTTTTATATTATCATTATATGACATGCTAATAATAATTTCTATTTGTTAGCTTGGTAGTTTGATGGACAGAACCCTAGACTTGAAGTCAAGAAATCCTGAGTTCAAATCCAGTCACAGATACTAGCTATATGAGTCTAGACTAGACAGTTTCCTCATATATAAAATGAGGTTAATTCCTAAGGTTGTTGTAAGAACCAGGTAATATATGTAAAGTGCTTCACAAAACTTAAAGCAATATATAAAAAGCTATTGTTATAACTGATGTTATTGTAAGTGACATCTTCAGAGAGCTTTAAGATTTACCAAGTGTGTTCCATAAAACATCACTGATCTTTTGATCCTTGTGACAATCATGAGAGATTGGGAAGGGAATAAATATTTACTAAGCACCAATAAGGGGTCATGCACTGTGCTTAGCATTTTACAATTATCTCGTATGATAAACACCATGAATGCTATCACTCCCATTTTACAGATGAAGAAACTGCTATAGAAAGGTATTGGATAATGATGAAAAAAGCACAGTCCCTGCACTCTGGGAGTTTCCCTTCTAGTAGCCCTGAAACAAATACCAAGAACAAATTTCTCTTGGAAAAGAAACACCAAGAAAGCAGGAGAAATGTCATATGACTCTCTTTCTCCTGGTTTCCTGATATGCGTCCCATTATTTGGCAGCAGTGGAGTTTTGGCATAAGTTAATGGCAGCCCAGGCAAACAGAAGGAAATGGCCCAGTCCTCTGTGTTCTGCAGCAAGGCTCTCACTAGATTCTAATAGGCAGCCTTGCTTTTTGCTTGACTTCAGATTGATGGAGGGACAACATCCTTTCTTTTTGCCTCTTTGTGGGGATGGTCTGTTGCTACCTGGTAATGGAAAATGCAAATAGAAGTGTGTGTGTGTGTGTGTGTGTGTGTGTGTGTGTGTGTGTGTGTGTAAAATATAAATCTTTTCATTTTTTATGTGATTTTTCTCTTACCTCCTTGTTTTTCTCTGTTACTATTTCTGTTTCTGATTTTCTCCTTTCCTCTCTTCTCTCTGTCTCTTTCTTCTCTCTTTCTTTTTCTCTCTCTCCTTCTTTTCCACTCTTCTCCCTTTCCATCTGTTTCAACCTATGCCTCTGTCTATTTCTTTGTCTCTCTTTCTGTCTCTACTTCTATTCCTTTGTATATGTCTGTTTTTGTCTCAATGTATCTATACTCATTTACTTTTCTCCTTCTCTCTCTCCTTCCTTTTCTTCCTTCCCTCCATTCCTTCTCTTCCTTTCCTTCCCTCCCTCCCTTTTTTCCTCCCTCCCTCCCTTCCTTCCTCCTTCTTTCTTTCCTTTCTTCCTTCTTTCCTTTTCTATTTTCTCCATCTCTCTCTCCTCCTCCCCTCCTCCACTACCTCTCCCTCCCTGTAACCATTTATCTGTCCCTTCCCATATATCTGTATTCATCTCTCTTTCTGCTTCTTCCTTCCTAGCCCTTCCCTCCCTCATTTAGTTTCATTGTTTTTCTTGAAACAATTCAAGATTGGAATGATTCAAATTTGGGGTAAAAAAATCCTTCTTTTTGGTTCTTTAATTAGTGATTCTAGGGATTTGCTGGCATGGTTATATTTGCATGAGTTAGGGCAACTTCTTACCTTGGGGAAGCAGCTTATACATAAGGGTGATGATGAGGAGGGAAAGAGGAGGGCCTGTCGACTTTGGTCAAGTGTTTGAAAGGATTCACAGTAAAAGCCACACTTCATGTTTAAAAGAATACAACTGTTTTTCAAGTTGACTCCTTCACCCAACTTTGCCATCTGCCCCTCAAAAGTTTATTTCTACATATAATTTTAGAAAATATCTTTATTGAAGCCAGTTTGATAATGTGTTTCACAACATATGTAGTTTGGTAGAATAATATCCATCACTATGAAGGAAATACCATATTTGTGAATAAAGAGCTCCTTCAAGGCAAGGTTCAAATCTGATGTGGCCTTAGATATGTTACTTTACTTCTCTGGGATCCAGTTTCCTCATCCTTGTGAAAAGATTGAAATGGACTGGATGGCTTCTGAAATTTCTTTGAGTTCTAGGATGATCCTTAGTGGGGAAGACTGGGGTGGATTTTTCTTCCATTTTTAGTTCTTGCCACAAGACTTGTTTTGGTTATAAAAACAGCAATGACACTCCCCTTCCCCCCCCCCAAAAAAAAAAAAAATCAACCCTTAAAAAATTTCTTCCCTTTCCTTTTCTATCAAAAGGTCAATTCCTATCTGGGTTTTTGGATTCAGTGCTGGGTATCATGTGTCATGAAAGACATTGGTAAATTACAGAATAAGTAAGATGACTTGATGGGGATGGACCTTGAGTTAATGCCTTTATGGAAGCTCCTTGAGGACAGGCACTGTCTCATTTTGTTTCTTCAGCACCTAGCATAGTGTTTGGAACACAGTAGGCCCTTAATAAATGCTTGCTTGCTTGATTAAAGGAACTAAAGATTTTAGCTTAGAGAAAAGAAGCCTTAAGAGATTGGAGGGAGCAGGTGGAGATATTCTAGACATCTCCAGGTACTTGACAAGTTTGTTTACTTGGCCTTAGAGGGCAAGCAAAGGGGAGAAATTGCAGAGAAGCCAGTTTGGCTCGGATGTCAGGAAGAATTTCCCGACAATCAGAGCTGTCCAGGGGTGAGATGAGGTCTTTAAAGAGGGAATAGGTTATGTCTTCCCGGAGGTCTTAAAGCAGAACACTGAATGATGCTTTGTTATAATCACCCACAGTTAAGCACAGTGTCTGGCACATAGTAGGTGCTTAATAAATGCCTGTTGATTTTACTTGTTGGATATGGTTCAGAAGACATTTCTTGGTGAGGTATCTTATTTGATATTCCCCGAAGTCCCTTCCAAACTCCAGGATTCTAAGTCTAACATCTCTCTGCTTGTGTGTTTTTGGTGGGAGGAGGGTGAAGTCTTAGGAAGAGTGGAGATGATTAAATTCTACCTGAGTTCCAGGCTAGTGCTGAGAGTTTAGTAAAAGTTAATCAAAGCAAACATCTGAACACAATACCGGACTCCATGGACTCAGATGGCTTTGGATGCCATATTACAGAGGGCAGGCTGTGTCTGCCGTGTACGTTGTTGAGGGTTTCTGGGACATAGCGGCAATTCGATCAATATTAGTCACAGCTGCTGAGCGAACTGGGTAATAGCTTACATTGCAAGGAAAACATTTATTCAACAAACACTGGGGGGATAGTGGGGCTAGCTGTCTTAAGACTGGGCTCTGACACTGACTAACTGGATGACTTATTAGCCAATTCCTTAACCTTGGTGAGCCTCAGTTTCCTCTTCTATAAAAGAAAAGGCTGAATTGTATTTGTTCAGAGATGAATAGAATACTAATGCTGAGTGTGTAAGAGTACCAATCTATGTCATCAAAAGAGAAAGAACAATATTCACCTGGAGGAGATTTCAAGAAGGAGCTAAGGCTTGCTTAGGAGATCAGGGAGTGAAGTACATGCATTTCAGTTAGAGGGAATAATTTGGTCTTAAATCTGTCCCACTTCTGATACTTACTGTGAGATGATGAGAGACTTATTCTACTTGTCTCAGCCTCATTTTCCTTATCTGCAAAATGGGAGTAACAATATTTTCACTACTTACTTTGCTGAGTTTTTGTGAGGAAAATGTCTTGGGAATAATAATAGCAACTAACACTTACAAAGTGCTTGAAAGTCTGTTAAAGCACTTTGTAGATATTATCTTATTGGAGCACCATAGCAACCTGTAAAGGACTAAGAGTATTACTACTCTCATTTTACAAATAAGGAAATGGAGGCCCAGACAACATAAATGACTTTCTCAGAGTCACAGCTAATATTGGGTAGGATTTGAATCCAGGATTTCCTGACTGGAACTTCAAATAGTACTAATTATGAGAGCAGAATAAGTTATTCTCCCAGGGTAAACTGGGTATTTGAACTTCCAGCTATCTTCCTAAGAAATACCTTCTTCCTTTTACTTCATCAGGAATCGATCAGTTTTAGAACTGGAAAAAAACTTGGAAGATATTTAGTATGACCCTCTCATTTCACAGATAATAAAATTGAAGCCTTAGAGGATGATTTATTCAAGGGCCTACAGATAGAGAGGATTCCAAATTAGCTCTTCTGATTTCGCTGGAGCTATAGTCCACTGAACTATAGTGCCTTTCATTGGATTTGGGAGGAGTTAATGCCCCAACTTTGTTGGAAGTGCTTTACTCACCCAAGAGATCTGGCCCCTGGACAAAGAATAATAAAAGCTAATTTTACATAGCTCTTTAAAGAAGGGGGATCATTTTACATACATTATCCCACTAGAAACTTATAACAGTTCTGCAAAAATATCTACAGATATTTTGCAGATATAGAAACTGCTATTCTGAAAGATCAGGTGATTTGCCCTAATGCAATATTTTCCATCCTCAAAATACCTTGTCTTAGTTTTGTGTGTGTATTTATGTGTGTGTATATACATATATATGTGTATCTTTATATATGTATGTGTGTGTGTACACACATATGTGTATTTACAACTATCATATGAAACACTTTCTCTTCACCCACAAGACATTAGCCTCGTTGGTCAACAGAAATTTATTAAGCACTTAATATCAGCCAGGTCTGTGATAAGGGCTGGGAAACAAGGAAGTTAAAAACCAATCCCTGCTCCCAAGAAACTCATAGTTTAATGACAGAGACAATATATAAATAACTGGGTATGTAAAAATATATATAGGATGAACTAGGGGCAGCCAGATGGTGCAGTGGATAGAGTGTCCCGTCAGGAGTCAGAAAGATCTGAATTCAAAACTGACCTTTAACCTGTTTGCCTCAGTTTCCTCATCTGTAAAATGAGTTGGAGAAAGAAATGGTAAACTGCTTCAATATATTTGCCAAGAAAATCTCAAAAGAGATCATGAAGAGTCAACTGAAAACAACTAAATAGCAAAGCTAGAGATATCCTCAGAGGTAAGGCACTGAGATTAAGGAGGACTTGGAAGGGCTACTTATGGAAGATGGCATTTGAAGTGAGTTTTGAAGTAACTCATCACATCTTTCCTGCACTCTTGCAATAGCTTCTTAATTGATCTTCTTTGTTTCAAGTCTTTCCACAGTTACATAAGTGATTTTCTAAAAGTATAGATCTGACTCTTCTCAATAACCTCCAGTGATTCCCCATTAGCTCTAGGATCCCATATAAATTGCTCTGGTGCTTAAAGATCTTTACAACTGATTTTGTCCTTCCCTATCCAGTTTGCTTACATTTTCATCTTCTCCATATTCAGTTGTGTTGGTTTACTAGCCAACCCTCACACAAAACTCTCTCTCTCTCTCATCTCCATGCCTTAGCATGGGCTGCAATCTCTATCCATGCTTGAAAAAGATGCTCTTTCTTCTTGTTTCTGCCTCTTAGAATTCTTGTTTTTCTTCAAGACTCAGAGTAAACATTGCCTTTTACATGATGTCTTTCCTGTATTCTTAGCTGTTAGAGCCCTCCCCTTTCTGCTTATCTTCATTTACTCTGCATATGTCTTGTATATACCTTTGTATATTCATGTATTTTGGATGGAAAGCAAACTCCTCAAGAGCAAATACTGTTTTGCATGTCTAGTGCTTAGCATAATTATCTCTTTAATATTCTTTAGTAAATTCCTTCTTGGGAAACATGGTGAAAAATTATTTAAATTATTATCTGCCATCTGTGAACATAGTAGGTATTTAATAAATGCTTGTTAATTGATTGCTGAAGGTGTCTGAAGAATGATTTAAAACTGGCTCCTCTTGATTCCATATCTGGAGCTCTAGTCACTATATCATAGAACCTCTTTAAGGAAAGGAAATAAATTGTAAAAGGATCGATGGGAAAATAGAGAGTAGCAATATCTCAGCATATCAATATTTCAGGCAGTGAAAGACAGATGGAAGGACAGATTGAGACTCTACAAGACACTAGGGAATATATTTGTTAACACTACTATATTTAGTTAGAGTTAAATATTTTTTAAATGTTGGTCTAACACATGTAAACAAAATAGTCTTTAAAAAGTTTAAAAAATGAAACAAAGCAAAAATGAAATAGATCGGCATATTTTAATATGCCCTACAATAGTCTGCAAATTACAATTCTATAATGATTTTTAAAAGATGGAACGATGCACCTTAATTTAGCATTCTCAATGCTTTGGCAAGTGCTGCTGGTCTCGGTAATGTTTCTATGAGATGAAGGCGTCAGTAAGGTAAATACAGCAAAGAAATGGTTCTATTAGTTGTTGCCACCTCTTAACAGCTGTGACTGCATGGAGTGAATGGACAATGGCAGGGAGGTGGTGCAGCTTTTAAATACTGTTGAGGAGGAATTCTTATCCCTGTTTTCTTGCTTTTTTCAAATGCTCACATGGATAATCTGAGCTCCCATTAGGCCTGAGGGTAGTAGAAGCAGCTCTGGTTCTTGCTTCAGAAAACTTGAGTTTGAATATCCCCTCTGACCTTTATTTTGTTTATGTCCTTGGACAAATCAGTTTTCCAGGGCCTCAGTTTCCCCATCTATAAAGTATGTGTGGAGGTGGTAGTATTGGACTACCTGGTCATTGAAGTCTCTGCAGGCTGTAGAGCTATATTCTTTTAACAGTGTTTTCCCTTTTTTGACCCATTACCTCCTGCCAAATGAAGGACTTGTTGATCTTAGAGGTCCCTTCCAGCTTTTATTCCCATGTTTTTATGATTCTAAATGTGAGGCAGCACGCTGTGAAAGAACTCTAAGTTTAAAGTCGAAGGACCTTGTTTGGAATCCCAGTCCTGACACTTGCTAACTTCAGGACCTTGGATAGATCACTTCCCTTTTCTGAATCTCCATTTTCTTCATCTTTACAAATAGAATCTTCCTCAGTTCTAGAGCTTTCACTCTGTTCATAGTTTCGTCCATTTAAAAAATTTATCCTGTTTATATCTTGTTTGTATAGATTTGTTTGTGCGTTGTCTCCCCCATTAGATTATGAACTCCTTGAGGGAAGGAACTGTCTTTTGCCTTTCTTTGTATCCCTACTATGCTTAGTGTGCTCTTAGCATATAGTAGGGATTTAAAATACTTACGATCGACTCACCAACTGACTGAGTACCATATGCTCTATAGACCTCACAGGCTTATTGTAGGGACTAAATGAGTTAATGATTTTAAGTCATTTAAGAAAATAAAGCAATTTATTAACATTGTGCAGTGGAAAGAGAAAAGAGAGGGAGGGAGAGAAAGAAGGAAAGATGGAAGAAAGATTAGTTTCTGCTTTCAACGTCAATCTGGTAAATGTAGGGAGAAGTTTCATAAGAGCTTAAGATTCTCAGAATTGGAGGGCAGTGTGGTGTAGTAGAAAGAATACTGGCATGGGAGCCAGAGGACTTAGGATCAACTTCCACATAGAATAAAAACTTCATCTCTGTATCTTACTTTCTTTACCTGTAAAATGAGTAATTGTACTAGCTGGCACCTGAGGTTAATTCTTACTCTAGATTTGAGATCCTATAAGGCCCTACCCAGCATTGACAGAATATATTCAAAGGTCCCTTCCAGCTTAGACAGTTATGTTAGGCAGCTTTCAGAACTTTAATGTTCTCTGTCCTAATGTCATTTCCAGCTTTATTGTTCTATGTCCTAACATCCATTCCAGCTTTAATGTTCTATGTCCTAACATCTTTCCTAGCTTTAACAAAATTCTATGTCCTAATGCCCTTTCTAGTTTTAATATTCTGTGCACTAACATCCTTTCCAGTTTTAAGATCCCTTCCAGTTCTTATATTCTATGTCCTTCTAACTCTGACGTTCTAAGTTTCTTTCCAGTTCTAATAATCTAGGTGCAGAGGTTTCTTCCATTTCTTACTGCTATGCTTCTATTATTATATATACAGTGTCAGAATAGATTTTTATGGAGTTCTAGTTTCAGAGATAATGCTTTCCTCCTGCCTGACTTTTTCCAGATAACAAGTACTCTGCCACCAGATGATACAAAGAAGTGGCCTTCTCACTCATTTCTTTCTCCCAGGTCACCTTTAAAATCAGGACGCTAAGAAAGTGGTGGGTGGAGAGTGGGAAGTACTGCAGAGCCTATGGGGGTAGAGCCATTAGAGACTAGTCAAGGTGTCTGCTACCCAAATGGAAGGATGGTTTAGTGGGTACATCGGCATCTCAAATCATTCTAATTTACTGGCCTTTATCGGGCTGCAACAACCCTCTTGATAATAATTCTAACAGCAGTTGTACCGCATGGCCATAAAACATCAACCTTCTCTGCAATCTCTTCCAAGAATATAGTATAGCAGCATTACAGAACAGCTCCTGGCCAATCATTAATTCCCTTGAAATGCACTGTATCAGGAAGGATAGTGTTATCAAGTGTCAGATCCTGGGGAGGTGGCATGGGGTAGGAAAAATGGAATTGACTTTGGAAGGTGAAAATCTGGGTTGGAGGTCTGGCTTAAACATGTTCTAGCTGTGTGACTTGGTGAATGTTGGATCCCCTTCCTCAGCCTCAGTTTTCTCATCCATCCACTGGGGATAATAATAAGCATTACCTCCTTCACAAGGCTGTCACATAGTAAATGCTTTGTTAACTGTATAATTTACACATTGTTTAAAATTTTTTTTCCATCACTTTTGTCTCCAAATATGCCCTGCCTTCCCCTACCCTTCCCAATGAGCTATCCCTTGAAACAGAAGGAAAAACAAATCAAGTCAGCAAAATTTCCCTGAGTGATACAGTATATATAATGTGTGAACCCATAGTCTCCCATGTCTCTTCAAAGGTGCATTTTCTTACCTCTTTTCTGGGGCTCAGTGATTATAATTACATACGAATCATATATCTCTATAGAACTTTAAGATTTACAAAGTACTGTCTTTATGATAACCTTATGAAGTAGGAAATACATATATTATGTTCCTATTTTCCAGATGAGAAAAACTGAGGCACTGAAAGGATAAATGAGTTACCTAGGATCATATAGCTACTAAGGATCTGAATTTGAATTCAGGTCTTCCTGATTCCATGTACAATGTTTTTTCCTCTATATCATAGTCTTTCTTTTACTTGCAGAATCTGAGGAATGTGCATATGTGTCTGAGCTAAGATTAACAGGAAGTTGAGTCTAAAAGGATCCTTCTCTGCAATGAACTCCTTGTATATTAAACAGTGAGAGAGTGGCAATTGTTCTGTTCCTCTTATAATGTATGCTAACTAAATGCCAACCACGGACAATATATATGCTATTAAACAGTGGTTGAATGTCAGTGATTGTCACACAATTTCTTCTTATTTTATTTATGAAATATCTGTCTTTGAAATCTTAATCAAATGTGTATTCTGAACCTTCATAGCAAAATGCTAATTAGAAAGAGATGCCTTTATTTCTTGTATTTTCTTCCTTTTCCTCTCTTCACTTTTCTTTCCCTCCTTCCCCTTTTCTTCTTTTTCCTTCCTTAACCTTCTCCATTCTCATATTCCTTTTCCTGTATCTTCCTTCGTTCCTTCCTTTGTTCCTTCTTTCCTTCCTTTGTTCCTTTATTCGTTTGTTTGTTCATTCCTTCCTTCCTTCCTTCCTTTTCCTTTTTCCTCCTCCTCTTCAGAAGTGCTCATTAGGGTCACCAAGTATTCCAGGTCTTCTTCTTCATAGCTACCCTCTTCCCTGATTTCTGGTTAGATTATCTGGCCTGAACCATTTGGAGTTTTGTTCCTTGGAAGATTTTCTAATTAAGTCTTCTAGAAGAGTGACATTTCATTATGGCGAGAGCTTCATTTTAAGCTCCAAGGACAACAGACATTTTATTCAAGCCAATGCAGTCTCTGTATTTCTTTCTGTCTCCCTTTTGCTCAGTGAGATGGGAATGGGGAAAAATATTTCCAAAAGAGATGTGTACCTTTTGTGTCTTTACTTAATTACTAAGGTAGGTGTCCATTGAATGATAAGCATTTCCAAGCCCTCCTCATTTATTTCACTAGTGTTGAATCAGATAAACAAGTCCGATTAAACATCCTTTCTAACTCCTTATCAGCATCACCATGTCTCCTTTAATAATGACCTTCTGACCAATTCCCAATCACATGCCCATGTACTTTACAACCTGACCTCTCCCAACAGCTGATGAATCTGTAGGTCTGCTGCAGACCTACAGGAATATTGTGAAGGGAGTGAGAAGCCATTGCCCTAAAGCATGAAGTGACTCTTTGCCTCTCCTGCCCTATAATCAATTAGCCATTGCCAATTAGCAAGAGATAAGCTAAAGAGTGTCCTTGAGTTCATGTTCTCAGTTTCCCTTGCTGCAGAATAAAAAAGCTTTGGCAGAAAACTGCTATTTGTTCTTCTAACTATGCATTGAAGGAACTGGAAATGTTTAGCCTGGAACTGAGAGGTTTTAGAACGGGATATGGTAGATATTTGTAGAGTGGAAAGAGGTTTTAGAGATCATCCTTGCTCCTTGGACTGTACACTGGTCTGTTCTGTACCATGCTTTGTTTGGCTCTTAGTGACTCAGATTCTTCTATAGAATGGATATAATAATCCCTGCCTCCCTCATAAGGAGTGCTTTGGAAAGAGTGAAATATTATTCAAGAGAAGAATGGGTTGCCTTGGGCAGAAGTGTATCCACCCTCACTGGAGAATCCAAGTGCAGACTGGTTGACCATTTGTTGTACAGGGGATTATTTTGATCAGCTACTATGTGGCCTCTAAGGCACCAGTGTGGTAGAGTGGAACTGGATTTGGAGTCCAGATCTTTTGCTTCCCAGTTATGAGTAAGTCACTTCCCTCTATTCCCAACTTCGGTTTTCTCCTCTGTGAAATGAATATGTTGGACCAGATGATCTCTGAAGTTCTTTATAGCTCAAAATCCCATGATTCTGTCTCTTCTAGTACTTTCATCTTGATCTCCATGTATTTGAAACCATTAAAATTCTGAGGTTCTGGATTTCTCCAGTTCTCTTAAGAGTGAATGTTGCCAATATTAAAATTATTTTCAAAAACCTGGGGAAATGCCATACCTCCTAGGAAAAAACCTTCTGGATTCAGGTGGAGAATTGAGGGGGGGGCGGAAAGCAAGGGGGCATCCAGCCCTAGATTGCTTTTATTGTTTTAGTAGGACTGAGAGAATGGGGATTTAGCTTCAAGAAACCATGAGAAAAAACAAGGTCTGAACACAGAGAAGAGATCAGAATAGAATTCAGGGAATTAGTTGTGTGTGGAGGTATAATCTGATTAACTTTCAGGAAGAGGATCTGATTTTATGACCAGGAAGAGAATTTGGATATAGTCAATCCAATTCTCATTTTATATATGGAAAAATGGAGGCTTGGGTTAGAAGGTTAGAAAATCTATGTAGGTTGCTAGGTGAAACAGTGAGTAGAAGACTGGGCCAGGAGTCAAGTAGACCTTTGGATTCAAATTTAGGCTCAGATGCTGTGTGATCCTGAGCAAATTATTTAACTTCTTTTTGCCTCATTTTTCCTATCTGTAAAATGAGGATAATAATAGCACCTACCTAGCAAAGAATTGGAAAAGGAGTGGATGCCCACCGATTGGGGAATGGCTGAACAAGCTGTGATACATGAAGGTAGTGGAATATTATTGTTCTATAAAAATGATGGATAAGCTTCTTATAGAAAAGCCTGGAAAGATTTACATGAACTGATGCTGAACAAAACAAGCAGAACCAGGAATACACTGTACACAAATAACAACAAGAATCTGTGATCTATGACAGGCTTGGTTCTTCTCAGCAGTTCAGTGATCCGAAGCAATCCCAATAGACTTTGGACAGAAAGTGCCATCTGCACTGAGAAAAAGATCTAAGGAGACTGAATGTAAATCAACACATGCTATGTTCACTTCTTTTTTCTATTTTTTTAAAAATCTCTCCCAGGGTTTTTCCCTTGTGCTCTGATTTTGCTCTCCCAATATGATTCATAAAGTAATGGGTTGTAAAAATAAATAAACTTAAAAAAAATAATAGTACCCACCTCAAAGGTAAGTTGTTTTGGGGATTAAATGTGATAATGTTTGAAAAGCACTTTGCAAACCTTAAGATGCTATATAAATATTAAATACTAGTATTATCCAAGGTCACATAGTACCAAGTTGCAGAACTGTGGCTGAAATCCCTATTCTCTGACTCTCTTCACCATATTGTTGTTTCTTTCTGCTTAGAGAAGTTGCAAAGGTTTCCAGAGACTTGTACTGGTATCCTCAAATATGCTGTGAAATTAATTGAAAAGGAAAGGAAATTTTTAAACCCGTAGGGAGAAAAACAGGGGTCCAGAGTCTTCAGGGTCTCTTAAATTTTTTTATAAGCCTCCAGGGTGATTTGGAATGGAATTCAGTCCCAGTCTTCATTACTGCCTTGGTAAAGCTGAAAAGTTCCTTGCAGATAATGATGACATTAAATGCCTTAGGGGCCAGGGCTTGGTGGTATGTTGTGGTACTGCCAATCAGACTTAGAATTTCACATGGAGGGCCATCAGATGTCATTGCTTTGCCAATGGAAGTTAATTGCTTTTTGGATAGGTGCCTACAGAGTCCGCGATGGCAAATGACAGCTTGAATTTGAGATGTTGGTGATGAAAATTCTGGGGTAGTTGGATGAATGAGAGACCACAATGGAGATAGTCAGACCGGTGATCTTAGAGGATCAAATGAGATAATAATTGTACAGTTTTTAGCACAATGCCTGTAGGGCACAAAGTAAGTGCTATATAAATGTTAGTTATCATCATCATCGCCATCATCATCACCCTCACTGAGCTTTACTGTATGTTAACAGGAGCTGAAAAGGAACTTTAGTCCAACCTCTTCATCTTATAGAGGAAGAAACTGAGGCTCAGAAAAATGAAAGGGCTTACTCAGAGCCACTTTGCTAATATTAGACTTTTCCATCACAAGATCCTAACTTTTGAACTGGACAAGACTTCAGTCCATCCTCATTGTACAGATGGGGAAAATAAGTGAGAAAAATAAAGCAATTTGGCCAAGATCATCTGGGCTAGAGCTGAGATCTGAACTGAGAGCTTCTGACTTTATATCCAATATCATTTTAGTACCTGTGACTTCATTGAATTTCTCCAGAACAACCATGAAGTTGATGGACTAACTCAACCAGAAGTAGTCACTTAATATTCCTAGATTTCAGTTTCAAATGAATAAAATGAATAGGTTGAACTAGATTATGTCTAAGGTCCTTTCTAGTTCTAGATTTTAGGGTCCTTTAATCTTGAAATACTTTAACTTCTCTGGGCCTCAGTTTCCCTAGCTGTAAAATTAGAAGGTTAGGGCAGCTAGGGAGCATCACAGTGCAGAAAGTGCTTGACCTGGGGTCAGGAAGACTTCTCTTCCTGAATTCAAATCCTGCCTCAATTTGTATCAATTTGGAATACTCAATTGAGTATTCCAATGGCCTCCATCAAATTTCTCCCTATTCCAATCTCCATGCAGGTGAAGGATACAAGTAGACTTTGCACAAAAGAATTTTCTTACAGATCTGACCGTGTCCTTCCTCTTTTTAATATACCACAATGGCTCTCAATTCTGTACAAAATCAAATACACTCTCCTCTGTTCTTGTTTTTAAAAATATGTGCATTTTCTATGCATTGTGATAACATACATTTCCAGCTTCATCACACATAAAATCCTTTCACAGCACATGACAGCCAAAACGGCCTTCTCTTGGTTCTTCGGGTTAGTGGGAACTTGGGTTAATCTCTGGGAATAATTGTGGTTATTGTGGCCACAGCTGATCTGCCCTCTGCTTCTTAGCTTAGTCTGCTTGGAATATTATTTAAATTATAAAAGGCTTAGGGAGCAATGAAGGATTTGAAGGAGAAGGTTGTCAGAAATATTTTCCTGAGCTCAAATGGCCTGTGGGTCACTTCTTTCAATTCTGGCTCACTGACTGCAAAAAGGAAAATTATGTTTTATAGTTTTCACTCATGTATAATGTATTTTAAAATTTCAATTATTAAAGTAGTTTTAATTGAATTTTATGTTGCAGACTGCCTATTCTGAGATTTTTTGAGGAGAAAAAACCCCAAACATAGAACCTACTGAACCGAGCCACATTTAAGCTTAGCTCACACTACTTCCCTACTGCTGCCTATTGCCTATTTCCGCACTTTTGCGTGAAATGTATTCTCTCCTCACCTCTGCCTCATAGATTTCCCATCTTTCTAGATACAGTTCAAGGACCACCTCCTATACAAAGTTTTTCCTCACAATAATGATAACTAGCATTCATATAGCACTTCATGGTTTATAAAGTGCCTTACAAATTTTATCTCATTTAATCCTCACAACAATCCAGGAAGATAGGTGCTATTATTATTCCCATTTTATAGTTGGTAAAATTGAGGCAAACAACACATAAATTATTTTTCCAAGATTGCATGGCTATGAACTTTCTGAAGCAAGATTTGAACTCACGCTTTCCTGATTCCAGGCACATTATTTTGACATCTAGCTGCCTTAATTTATATTCCTCCCAATATTACCTTGCATCTATTTTTCATTTCTTCTCTATCTATTCATATAGGTACAGGTTGTTTCATTTAATAAAATGGAAGTTCCTTGAAGTCAAGGAAGGTTTCACTTTTGTTCTTATAGTCTCATAAAGCACACAGTAGGCATTCAATAAGTGCTTGTTGATTGAAGGAGAAAATTGCTCAGTATTTGAAAGAATGAAGAATGTATGTTGAAACCATTCTATAATCCAATTTCCGTAGCAGAATGACTTATTCCTCCCAATATGTGTTTGTTGACAGATTAAGGTAATTGCAGAATGGAGCCAGCTTTGCTCATATTATATGTTTAATTGTGCTGAGAGCAGTTTATATTTCTCTTGTGCCTTTCAAACCAGAGGATCGTTATATGCTTGGGTAATCAAATGGGGATGTTTGGGATTTCATAAAAAAATCATTCTCTGAGAAAAGGGCATTATAGATAGAAAATGGAAACATTAAGGGGAAAATAGAACATAAAGAGAAATTAGAATATCCCAAAGCTATTTTTGTAGAAGAAACTGACTTGCCAAGCTCTGATATATACATGTATAAAATTTAAAAGGGATAAATGTAAAATCTTCTGCTTTGGTTCAAAAAATCAATCTTACATCCAGAGGAAGGCTACCAGAATATTGAATGACATTGAGATGATGCTTAAGAAGATCTGTTTCCTGGTGATTTGGGAATGAAAAAAAATAGGAGGGATGGGATAGATATCTTTTTAAAAGTCTCTCTTGGAGAGAGATTAGACTGGTTCTTGTTAAGGTGGTTGGTTGGGGAAAATCTTCCCTAAGAACTAGATAAAAATTAAATGATGCTTTCTTGGGAGGGTGTTAGTTTTCTCCTGTTGGAGGTCATTGAGTAGGGGATGAAGGACCACTTGAGGATTTTGTGGAGGCCATTATTTTTTTCTTTAAAAATTGTTAACAATAGCTTTTTATTTTCAAAACACATGCAAAGATAGTGCTCAATATTTATCCTTGTATAACCTTGTATTCCACATTTTCTCCTTCCCTCTGTCCCATTCTCTCCCTTAGACAGTAAGTAATTCAATATATGTTAAACATGTACAATTCTTTGCAACACATTTCCTCAATTATCAGGCTGCATAAAAAGTCACATCAAAAAGGAAAAAAAAAGAGAAAAAATCAAAAGAACAACAAAAAGGTGAAAATATTATATTGTGATCCATATTCAGTCCCCACAATGCTCTTTCTGAATGCAGATGGCTCTCTCCATCACAAGTCTATCAGAATTAACCTGAATCACCTCATTGTTGAAAAGAGCCGCGTCTATCAGATTGATCATTGCATAATCTTGTTGTTGCTGTGTACAATGTTCTCCTGGTTCTAGATACTTTACTTAACATCAGTTCTTCTAAGTCTCCCCAGGCCTTTCTGAAATCATCCTGCTTATTGTTTCTTATAAAGCAATAATATTCATAACATTCATATACCATAACTTATTCAGTCGTTCCCCGACTGATGGGCATCCACTCAGTTTCCAATTCCTTGCCACTACAAAAAGGGCTGCTGCAAACATTTTTGCACATGTGAGTCTTTTCTCACTTTTTATGACTTTTTTTTTTTGGATACAGACCTAGTAGAGACACTGCTAGAGCAAAGGTTATGCACAGTTTGAAAGCCCTTTGGGCATAGTTCCAAATTGCTCTCCAGAATGGTTGGATCAGTTCACAACTCCACCAACAAAGCATTAGTCTTCAATTTCCCCTCATCTGGAGGCAATTATTTTGAGGAATATGTTGAACTATTCCCTCAAACTCTGAAATTCAGTACAAAGGAGCCTTCAATTCTCTTTGGGGTGGGCAGCTCTCTGTATGACTCTGAATTATCGTTAAGTCATTGATGAACATGGGTGGAAGAAATTTCCATGTTAAGGAGTCCCTCAGGATACACAAGTCTGGGTTAAAAATAAATATGTCGGTTATTATTTTCAATGGAGATATTTTAGAAAGGCAGATTTTGGCTTAATTTAAGGAAGAGTTCCTAGCAAGAATTTTTTTTTTTAACATGGAATGGACTGCTTCAGGAGGTGGTGAGTGATTGATCCCTTGTGATCCTTAAGCTTGGTTGGATGAATGACTTCTTGTTGGAAACTCTATGTATGGGAGTTTTTTTTTTTTTATAAATTTTATTTTATTTAATAATAACTTCACATTGACAGAATCCATGCCAGGATAATTTCTACACGACATTATCCCTTGCAATCACTTATGTTTCGTTTTTTCCCCTCCCTCCCTCCTCCCCCCCCCCCCCAGGATGGCAAGCAGTCCTATATATGCTAAACATGTTGCAGTATATCCTAGATACAATACATATTTGCAGAACCGAACAGTTCTCTTGTTGCACAGGGAGAATTGGATTCAGAAGGTAATAACTCGGGAAGAAAATCAAAAATGCAAATAGTTCACATTCATTTCCCAGTATTCCTTCTTTGGGTGTAGCTGTTTCTGTCCATCATTTCTCCAATGAAACTCAGTTAAGTCTCTTTGTCAGAGAAATCCACTTCCATCAGAATACATCCTCATACAATATCATTGTCGAAGTGTATAATGATCTCCTGGTTCTGCTCATCTCACTTAGCATCAGTCCATGTAGGTCTCTCCAAGCCTCTCTGTATTCATCCTGCTGGTCATTCCTTACAGAGCAATAATATTCCATAACATTCATATACCACAATTTACCCAGCCATTCTCCAATTGATGGGCATCCATTCATTTTCCAGTTTCTAGCCACTACAAACAGGGCTGCTACAAACATTTTGGCACATACAGGTCCCCTTCCCTTTTTTAGTATCTCTTTGGGGTATAAGCCCAATAGAAACACTGATGGATCAAAGGGTATGCACAGTTTGATAACTTTTTGGGCATAATTCCAGATTGCTCTCCAGAATGGCTGGATTCGTTCACAACTCCACCAACAATGCATCAGTGTCCCTGTTTTCCCGCATCCCCTCCAACATTCATCATTATTATTTCCTGTCATCTTAGCCAATCTGACAGGTGTGTAGTGATATCTCAGAGTTGTCTTAATTTGCATTTCTCTGATCAATAGTGATTTGGAACACTCTTTCATGTGAGTGGTAATAGTTTCAATTTCTTCATCTGAAAATTGTCTGTTCATATCCTTTGACCATTTATCAATTGGAGAATGGCTTGATTTTTTATAAATTTGAGTCAGTTCTCTATATATTTTGGAAATGAGGCCTTTATCAGAACCTTTAATTGTAAAGATGTTTTCCCAGTTTGTTACTTCCCTACTAATCTTGTTTGCATTCGTTCTGTTTGTACAAAGGCTTTTTAATTTGATATAATCAAAATTTTCTATTTTGTGATCGGTAATGGTCTCTAGTTCATCTTTGGTCACAAATTTCTTTCTCCTCCACAAGTCTGAGAGATAAACTATCCTATGTTCCTCTAATTTATTTATAATCTCGTTCTTTATGCCTAGGTCATGGACCCATTTTGATCTTATCTTGGTATGTGGTGTTAAGTGTGGGTCCTTGCCTAATTTCTGCCATACTAATTTCCAGTTATCCCAGCAGTTTTTATCAAATAATGAAATCTTATGGGAGTTTTTTTTTAACAAGTACAGCTGCACTTATAGATATCATCTATAGATATATACAGATATAGATGATATACAGATACACTTCTAGATACAGATATAGATGATATATTATATATACATGGTATTGTTTGTTCAGCTTGGAGATTCTGGAGTTATATAACTTCATTATAGCTGGTACTCTCATCTTTCTCTTCTCCAAATCTGGCTACGAAGGGGGTGCAGTGAAGAGAGCACTGGGTCTGGAGTCTGGAAGATCTGAGTTCAAATCCTGGCTCAGACCCTTAAATAGCTTTATGACCCTAGGCAAGTCACTTAATTCCTAATTGCCTCAGTTTCTTCAAATGTAAATTGGGGATGGCAATAGTACTTATTTTCAGAGTTATTATGAAGATCAAATCAGGAAGAGTTGAATTCAAATCCTGCCTTTGATATTTTCTACTTGTGTGACCCTGTCTTCCTCAGTTTCCTCAATTGTAAATTGGGGATAACAACAATAGTTATCTCCCAAGGTTGTTGAGAGGATCAAATGAGATCATACTTTTAAAGCATTTTTAATGCTTTGTCATTGTCATTGTCATTATCTTTCTTTCTTTCTTTTTCTTTTTCCTTAGGCAATTAGGGTTAAGTGACTTGCCCAGGGTCACACAGCTAGGACGTATTAAGTGTCTGAGACCACATTTGAACTCAGGTCCTTCTAACTTCAAGGCTCGTGCTCTCTCTACTGCAGCAGCTAGCTGCCCCTTATTGTTATTTTTCAGTTTTTTTTCAATCATGTCTTAACTCTTTATGACCCTGTTTGGGGTTTTCTTGACAAAGATACTGGAGTGGTTTGTAATTTCCTTTTCTGACTCATTTTCCAGAAGAGGAAACTGAATAAAACAGGATTAAATAACATGTCCAGAGTCACCCAGCTAGAAGGAATCTGAGGTAAGATTTGAATTCAAGTCCTTTTTTATTGTATTCATCCTTTATTCTTTCTTTTTTAAAATAACAGCCTTTTATTTTCAAAATATATGCAAAGATAGTTTTCAACATTCACTCTTGCAAAATCTTGTGTTCCAATTTTTTCTCCCTCCTTTCCCTCCACCTGTTTTTTTTTTCTGCCAAAGTTTTTTACCTTTTTTCTTGAAATACAAACCTAAAAACTGACTCTGGGATTTGGCTCAGGGAGAGTCAAAGATTCTCTCCCTCCCCTCTCCAAGTCCACCCTTGTCCTTTTCACTTCATAAACACTTATTCAGTCCTGCTTTTCTATGATGCTCATTTCCTATGAGTCCTAAAGCAAATCACTTTATTTTCACAGACCTTAATTTCCCCTTATATGAAATAAGAAGTTTTGATAAACTGGTTTCTGAGGTTCTTTTCTGTATTCAATCTAAAATCCCATACAAGACACCTTTATAGACATTGGGGATACAAACAACAATGACCGCTACTGGTCTCTGTTCTCTAAGAATTTATATTTTACTGGCAGTGTAAGAAGTATACAACATGAACACAGAAAATGACTATAGGGAAAAATATGTATATGTCCAAGGAAATAAAACTTACATAGAAAATAAATTGGAGATAATGGAAGACCCAGCCCTAGCATCTGAGGGGGATGGGGTTAAGATCACAAAAGACCTCATGGAGTCCTCCAGGTTAGAGCAGAAGGTCTCAACCCTTTCTTCCAAGCTACTGTTTTCAATGTACCACAAAATTAAGAGAATATTTTCCTGGCTTTTCTGTGTCAGAATCAGTCTTGCTTGCACAATCCTCTTTGTGCCCATTTTGCAGATGAGATAACTGAGGCTGGGGAGCAGAGGGGAAAAAGGGAGAATTATCTCATGGTCTTTTTGAAGATTCCTGGTCCTCACAACATAGCATTTTCACTCTCTCTATTGTTATTTGCTTATATTTTCTTTTCTTTTTCAGTTTTTCTTTTTCTTCTTTCTTGATCTGATTTTTTTCTTGTGTAGAAAGATAACTATAGAAATATGTGTACATATATTGGATTTAACTTGTATTTTAACATATTTAACATGTATTGGACTACCTGTCAGCTAGGGGAGGGAGTGGGGAGAAGGAGGGGAAAATTTTTTTTGTTTTGTATTTATTTTTTTTGTAGGGGCCAATGTTGAAAAAATGAATATGTTTTGTAAATAAAAAGCTTTTAAAATTTTTTTAAAAGAGAAAATTCCTGGTCCTGGAGTCCCTAACCTATTCCCTCAGGTCCTTGACTTTGGCCAGTTTTCTCCTAATAGATGTAAACCAGCTAGAAGGATTGGATGACCCTCTCCTAAGAGTAAAATTAAATTTCTTATTAAAAATTAAGTAGCTGTAGGTTCTGTATTCAGCCACCAGTCCCATTTCACTTGGTCCTTCTTGTTAAGAATTGGGTTCTGGGCAAATATATTATAATGCAACTCCTAAACCAAGGCATCTCTTGGACCTTGCAATGGAAGATCAAATCATCAGGACACTGTGGGGTCACAGGAGGCCCTCTTCTCCCAAAAACCCATGTGCAAAAATAATTACAATAATTTGGCCCCCAAAGCTATAAATTTGCTTTTCACCTAAGCACCAGTTCCCTAAGACAAATGTCAATATAACAGACTGTTTGCTAATTTTAGACTGCTTGCAGACTGTCTTGCAGATATTTCATTCATACTCAGTACAGGAGGGACTTTGGCATCTGTCTGTATCAAAATCAGGAATGAAAAATACTGACCACTGCCCCCTTAGGAGCCTAAACTCTAACCTAAACCTGTCTAGGAAATAGACATCATATTCTAATTAATCAAAACATACTTGTGAGTCATATGTCAATCATCGTTGATCAATTCAATTCCATTCAATTACTGCCTCTTACAATTATTACTTTCCTTAAAAGCCCAGAAGGCTTTTTTTTCTGGTATTCCAGTGCCTCCTCCACTGAAATGATCTTGTATTTATTTTGTCATCCAGTCACACTGACCTTCTTGCTGTTCCTTGAATATGATGTCCCATCTCCCAACTTCAAGTGTTTCCAATGGCTGTCTTCATGTCCACAATTTTTTCCTTACTCATCTCTACTTTCTGGTTTGCTGGGTTCCTTCAAGATTCAACTAAAATCCTTGCTTCTGCAAGAAACTTTTCCCAGATCTTCTTAGTCTTCTTAGCCCTTGTTCTAAAGCTAACATCAATTTAGGCTGCTTTCATCTTGTTTGTATGTAGTTGATTGCATATTGTGTCTGCCCATTAGATTGTGAGCTCCTTGAGGACTGGGTCCCTCTTTAGCTTTGCTTTTCATCCCCAGACTTTAGTATAGTGCCAGGCATATAGTAGGTACTTAACAAATGCTTGTTCATTAATTGGCTATAATTTTTAGTCTCATTCTGTTTGCTCTCAGAGGGCAGAATCAAGACATTGGATAGAAGCTACAAAGACCTCAATTTAGGATAAATGTCAGGACAAACCTGATCCCAGTATGGATACCTTGGAATGGCTTGGGACCCCCTAGCCAGACCTTAAGAAAAGATTGAATGGGGGAATCCCACTTCTCAGGGATGTTATAAAAGATTCTTGCCCATATTTTGTCTGGACTGGTTGGCCCTGGTTTCCATTTCTGTCTCTGAGTTCTTGCGAATTTCATCTAGACAGCCATGCTCCCAAAGACATCTTTCTTGTGGGAGATTTCCCCTCTACTTTATTTTCTATTTAAAAAAAATTCAGCCTGTATCCTGAATAAAGCAACATACAGAAGCATGTCCTGAAGTTCATATAACTTTCTTACTAATGGGACCAAATCCTAACTTTCTAGTTTAAATATCTAGCTAACTGGTCTTCTGAGTTCCAGCTCTCCCTGTTCAAGAAGACATGGAACATGTCTTTAACATATTGTCTCTCTTCAGGAATATACACAGAAAAACGAACAATTAGAGCTGGCCTTCTCCATAATAAATAAATTAAGCAAACTTATTTGAGAAATAGTGAGCTGCCCTCTCTAGAAACATGGGCAGAGACATTATGGAGGAGATTCCTGCATTGGGAAGAAGGTCAGGTCAGATTCAATTAATTTCATTTCTACAATATTCAGTATATATTTTTTAAATTATTAAGCATTTACTTTTCTTCTTCCCTCCTTTCCCCCCTATGGTGGCGGTGAGGAGAAAAACCCTTCTAATAAATAAATATGATTAGGTAAAACAAATTTTTTCATTGGTTACGTCCAAAAAAAAAGTGTTTTATTTTGTAAATCAGTCCATTATGTCTCTGTCAGAAGATGGACACTGGTGTTCTGGAATCATAGTTGATCATCTCAAGTTCTTAAATCTTTCAACATTCAACAGACATTTATTAAGCATTGACTGTTTTAAGATGTTACATTATGTCTTGAGGAAAAAATATTTAATACAATTCCTACACTCAAGAAGCTTACAGTTTAATCTGAGAAGAAATTTAAGGATGAGGATATATTATGTACAAAAATTAAATATATGATACAAAGTAATATATAGTAGGGGAAAAGTAGATGGTAAAAGTGATGCTAATTTGAAAAAATAAAAGAAATAGAGGAAACTATGTTCTTATTTTTGGAGGGGGAGACTACTTTTAACTTGGACTGGGGATTGGGACAGTTTTCATGGAGTAGCTGGCACCTAAGTGAGGCCTCAAAGGAAGGGAAAGGTTTTCTTTAAATGGACAGAAATGGAAGGCTGAATGTATTCCAAACTTGGAAGACTTTGTGGGTAAAGATATGGAGATGGGAGAGAGCAGGATGAATAGAAGAATAGTCTGGATGGCTTTATTTCTTCCATTGCAAAGTATCTAGGATTCTAAGATTTCAGAATTCTAAGGTTATAAGAATCTTAAACTTAGGATTCTATGGCTCTAGAATTCAAAGTTTATAGTTTCACCAGGTTTTGTAATTCTATATTTTTGGTTTTCTTATTTTAAGGATCTAGAATAGTTTGTGTTAGGGTTTAGGATTCTAAGACTCAAGAATTCTAAGATTATAGGATTTTTAGGTTCTAGAATCCTCTATTTCTAGAATGCTAAGGCACTAAGATTCTGATGATCAAGAACTAAAATGTTTATAGGCTCATTGGGTTCTATAGTTCTAGAATTCTATGTTTGTGATATTTCTAAACTTGGGGATTCTAAGGATCTAGAATACCAAGATTCTAGGATTAAAAGGAGATTGTGAGCTTCTAAAGTTCTAGAATCCAGTGATTCCAGAAGCCTACATTTTCAGGATTCCAGGATGATAGAGTTCTAAGATTCCAGGATTTTAAGGTTCTATTGTTGTAAGATCAGGGGTTTATTTTCAGGTCTTGGATTTTTTTTAGTAGGAACATTTCTGCTTAATTCTGCGTTCAGTTTGTATTTTTTCCATGCTCAGGGACCAAAGGATCAGACGTCTCAGCAGTGTTTATTTTAAGCTGAATGACACCAATTTGTTCAGCTGTCTACGCTAGACCACCGTAGGAGGGGGTTGGGAAAGAAGTTATATTACTATGAGCGATTTTCAAGAACCTTCGATGTTGTCTTCACAAGCTTGGGCTGGTTCCAGGCAACTGTGAGAATCAGGCCATCAGCTTTGCCATCAGTATTCTTGATACGTAGCCCATCGCACGTTGCTATGTTCTGTGGGATGGCTTTGGAATTAACAGCTGTGCATCTCCCTGGGAGTTGGGCTTTGATGTTGGAAAAAGTGTCCCTTTCCTTTGGGGATGGAGAGATCATCAGGATCCTCTGTAAGTACCCTGCAGGTTTATAAGCTCTCCTGGGGAGCTCAGCAAAGGCATTTAAATTTTTTCCAATGCCAAGCAGACACACGCTTCACTTTCATAAAAGGCTGTAATAAGCAACAAGCAACTGAAGTTGGTGGGGGTGTTGGTGGAGGGAGTGCAGATAGGAGAGTGAATAAATTAGATCAAAATATATTTCAGAGGTGAGGCAGGGAGGTGGAACTGCCAAAAAATGGAATTACCTTGTCTGAGATTGCCTGTCCAAGGTGACAGTGAGACGTTCCTGTCCCTGGGAACGAGAACTTGGAATCGCAACAACTCTGGAACTAAAAGGGATCTTTGAGAGAATAGGAACAGAGAACTAGAGGTGAAAGATACCTCAGTTATTCAGACCCATCTCCTCCTGAGGTCCAGAGAAGTTAAGGATCACTCAGTAAGTTAGTGGCAGTCAATCGAGTGGAATATAAGCTCTTTAAGGGCATAGATTGTTTTTTCATTTATATCTTTATGTCTGTCCCTAGCACCTAGGACAGTGCTTCGTATGTTGTAAGTTTTAATAAATGTTTATTGAATTATTGAATTGAAACGGGAAAATCCAGGTCTCCAGTCCTATCCTCTTTCTATGACATTTCAATGCCATTTCTGTAGGAACAACAAAGAGAATCATTTCTCTGTTTAGTGGGAGCACTCAAGGATCAGAGACTGAGGCAGAACAGGAGATCAGTCTAGAACATCCTCAGGAAGACATAAGTTTGAATCCTGTATCAGATACTTGCTAGCTGTATCATCCTGGACAAGTCAGTTAACCTATCTCAGTCTCAGTTTTCTCATCAGAAAAATGGAGACAATAATAGCATGGGTCTTAGAGAGTTGTGATAATGTTAAATAGTTTTCAAACCTTAATGATTCATATTTGATAGCTTTTTAAAATTAAGAGCCTTATTCTATGTCACTCCCATAAGCCTCCCCATCCAAGATTGAGTTCCTAGAATGAAGTAGACCTTAGAAGGCTTCTCTTTAAAAAGTCAGGGAAAGGCCTAGTTCTTGTATCTTATGAATCTGCTGTACAAAAATTTCTCTGATGCCAGAGGTTCTTAACCTTTTCTGTATCCTCACACAATCTGTTAATGCCTATGGATCCCTTCTTGGATGCATAAATATAATATACTTAGAATTATAAGGGAAAACAATTATATTTAAGTATAGTTCTTTTTTTTTCCTCCAAATGCATGGCTTTTAGCTTAAAACTTTATGCTCTAAATCCTTACTGAAGGTTTTAAAAACTCATTCATTTATCTATTTATTTAACTTTATCTTTCTACTTATTTATTTATCTATCTTTTTATTGAGAAGAGTAGGACAAATGACAAAAAGAAATAGGAAAAAAATGCTCTGTGACACTAATCTCGGCTCTGATTGCACATGATAAATACTTAGAAAAGGTTTCTTAGCTGAAAGAAATCAGTCTAGTACATAGTGGGTATTTATGTAATGGTTATTGATTAATTGGTTGATGGGAGAGTGAAATGGAAAGGCAGCTGCAGTGGAAATGCTAGCTATCTGGTTGGGGACATAAGCCAGACATTTGTATATATTTTATATAGAATGATCAGATCATAGATTTAGAGCTGAAAGGGTATTGAACCAACCCCCTTCATTTTACAGATGAGGAAACTGAGGCAGAGAGGTGAAATTGCCTAAGGTAATAATTAGTAAATATTTGAGGGAGGAATGGAATTTATGTCTTCCCCACACCCATTTCAGTTCTCTATCTACTATGCCCTACAGCTTCTTGTGTAAAAATATATGTATTTTACGTATATATACATATATATGTATATATAAACATATATACATATGTGTGTATGTATGTTTGTGTGTGCATGTATGAATGGGATATAAGCCTTCTAGAGCAGGAGCTACTTCCTTTTTTTGTATGTCTAGAAACTAGTGTACATAGTAGATATTTAATAAATAAATAAACATTTATTTATTAAAAAAATAAATGCTTGTTATGTTGGATCTATGTATTACTGTTGTGTCTCCCAACAGAATGTAAGCCTCTTGAGGGCAGGGCCTGTTTCTTTCCTATTTTTGTATCCTCAGCATCTAGCAAAGTAGGCATTTAATAAATATTCATTGATTGATGGTACCACATTATTTAGCCACTGTTGCAAAGGACTCTTGGTCAGGATCATTAGTGATTTTTCTCCATTTGAGACCAGCCTCATGCAAGTGGCTGGGTCTCCCTTCCATCTCTGTCTCCTACTTTCTTCCCCACCATGGGCATGTCTGGCCACCCCAAACCCCAGGGGCTGTGTACCAAAGATCAGGAAATGTCTCTGTGCATCTGAGGCCCCAGGTCCGGCTGCTTTCATGTCTCCATTTTATGTATCCCTTTAGTGGCAGAGGCTGAGTTGCTTTGACCACTAGAAAGCCTCTTGTTCGATGGCTTGATTGAATTTAACAGGAGAGAGAGGAGGAGGAGGACAAGAAGGGAGGGAGTGTTTCCTCACGAAGGAGATAGACGTGGCTTGAGTTGACTTTTTGGTTTGGTAATGATGCAAATATTTGAGCTGTTAAAACATTAAAGCCTCCTGATATTTCTATGCTGCATAAGGGGTGACCTTAATTGAGAGGGTAGCAAGTGTACGCTGAGTTAAAATTCAGGCTGAAGATTTGAAATCACCTGGCTCCTCCTTTCACCACTCACAGAGTAGCAATGTGGATAGAGTGCTGAACCTGGCAGCAGGAAATTAGTTCAAATCTTGCCTCAGCACTCACTATGTCACCTTAAGCAAATCACATAAACTCTGGGTCTCAGTTTCTTCCTTGATAAAATGGGGATAATAAAAGCACCTACCTCCCATGGATGTTGTGAGACTCAAATGAGATAATAATTGTAAAGCTCTTAACATGATTGGTATACAGTAGACACTTTGTAAATCTTAGACATGATGATGATAATGATGGATTCTTACACTAGAATGTAAGCTTCTTGAGGACAGGGATTATTTTGGTTTTGACTCTGTTTCCTTCTCCACCTAAACTGGCCTTCTCTGTGCTCATTGAACACATCCCTTCATATCTCATCTCCATACCTTAGCCCTAGCTTGTGTCCATACTTGGGATGCGTTCCACTCTGCCTTCAATTTCATAGAATCATTCTCTCCCTTCAAGACACAGCTTATGCTCCATCTTCTGTATGAAGCCTTTTCCTTACTCTTCCAACCACTGGTACCTTTCCCAGCTCTGATCTTTCTTGATCTAAGATACCTCCCAATTCTGACATTCCATATTCTAAGACCCCTTCCAGTTCTGACTTTCCATGATCCCATCCCATACATCCCAACTCAGATTTTCCATGTTCTTAGGTCCCTCCCAGTTCTGACTTTCCATGACCTAAGACACATCCTAACTCGGATTTTCCATGTTCTCAGGTCCCTTCCAGTTTTGACTTTCTATGATCTAAGGATCCTCCTAGCTCTGACATTCTATGCTCTAAAGTTCTTCCCAGATCTAACATTCTGTATTCTAAAGTGCCTCCAAATGCTGACTTTCTCTTCTCTAAAGGCCTTCTTAGGTCTTTGAAATTTTTTTGATTCTTCAGCACCAGAAAGGAAATCTTTTCCTTTATATAGCAGAACCTAGAAGAGGATTTTATATGAAACTGGGAATCTCCTTTTCTCCCACTTGCTTTTTAAAGAAGGTAATGTCACAATTACACATGTTACTTTTAAAATAGTCCTTCCTGTTCTGTACTTCCTTCTCTTTCCTTCTGTGCACTTAAAAAGTTTTTATGACTCTATTTTGGGGAGTATCATTATTTCTAATCCTTCTTTCACTCACCCCTGCCCCCAATTTAAAACCCAGAGAGGCAGAGAAACTCTTTGAACAGATAAATGTAGCTAAGCAAAAGGAATCTATTCAGTGGCCTCGTCTAGAAATGTGTGGCTCATTCTGCACCTTGAGCAGATCATCTTTTTCTCAGGAGGTGGGCAGCCTGCTTCATTGCCTCTGGAATCATGGCTGGTCATTACCTGGGACAGAGTTCATGAATTTTCCAAAGTTGCTTTTCTTTATAATGCCCTTGCCCTTACATAGATTATTTTCCTAATTTGGTTCTTCTCTCTCAGCCTTAGTTCCTGCTACTCAGGATCTTCTGAAATAGTCTTTCATAATTTTTAATGGAACAAATATATTCCATTAAATTTATATACCTAAGTTTGTTCAGCAATTCTCCATTTATTGGCTATCCCAGTTCTGATGTTCTGTTCTAAAATTTCCCCAAAACTTTGACATTCAGTATTCTAAGACCCTTCTCAGCTTTGACATTTCCTGTTCTAAAGTTGAAATCTCCTGTTCTAACTTGTTCTCTTCCAGCCCTGACATTCTCTAAGATTCCACCGCTTCTGATATTCCCTGTTCTAAGCATCCCCTCACTTCAGACATTCCCTGTTCTAAGGCCTTCCTACTCCTGATATTCCCTTTTCCAAGGCCCCCCCCCACTTTGGACAGTCCCTGTTCTAAGGCCTCTCCCAGTTCTGACACTCGATGTTTTTAATTCCCTTTGAGCCCTGACATTCTGATTTCTAATATTCTGTGCTCCAATATCTCTTGTAGCTTTCTAACACCGTGATTCATAGTACAAAGCAGCTCTTCAGAGCCCAAACACTATTTCAAAGGTAGGAGTCTATTCAGCTTGTGAATTTCCCCAACATTAAGCGGTATACACTATTTTTCCTGATAAAAATCAGTGATTTGTGAATACTGAATCCAGGCGTGGACAGGTTATATGACAATTAATTAAATCAGTAAATAAGTTATTATAATGCAAATCCCATTAACAGGAGAGAAATGGAAGATTAAATCTTTTAGCAATGAACTTAAAAATTAATGGGAGCAATCTTTTGAGGAAGGCCCTCTTTTCATCTCCTCAACAAGAATAATAGTTTGGTTAGAGAGAATGCCACCAGAAGAGAATAAATTAAGCCTTTAACTCTCCAAGGGTGGAAAATACATTTTTAAAGAAGCTTTCCATTTAGTGGAGCTGCTGTTTCTAGCCAACTGCATCCAGATGCCCATGTCTTCAGGAGTCTCTCAATGGGATGCTTTCTTCTCTGGTCTAATTTGTGATCCTGATTCTGGTATCTGGGTATGCAGAGTGGCAGATGAGGGATGAGAGCCCCTCCCTCCATTCTCATTGACAATGAAAGACTAGACTCTGGAGATGGGAAATGCTTTTCATCTTGCCAGAGAGAAGGGACACTGGGCTGGCTGGCAGCATCCTAGATGAATATGTATCAGGACCCGAGCCTAATTAAAAATGATAATAATCATTCATGTGGTCCTTTATGGCTCACCAAAGGCTTTCTCTATATTATCTCATTGAATAATAATAACACATGTTTTTAATAGCACTTTAAAGTTTAAAAAGTACTTTATACATATTATCTTCTTCAAGATTCTCAGAGCATTTAGACGAGACAATGGCCAGATCCCCAGCCTTGGTGTCGGGAAGATCTTCGTGCCACAGACACTTATTAGCTCTGAACTCTGGGTAAATCATGTATTCTCTCTCTGATTTTCTCCTCTGTCATAAAAATAGTAGCAAGAATTTATAGAGTGCTTTAAGGTTTCCCAAATTCTTTACAAATGTTATCTTTTTGATCTTCACAACAACCTTGGGAGGGAGGGACTATTATGAGCCCCATTTTACAGATTAAAAAACCGTGACTAAAATTGTTGCAGAATCACATAATTATTAAATTTCTGAGGTAGGAAAACTCAGGTTTTCCAGACTCCAACTCCAGTGCTGTGACTATAGCACTACCCAACTGTAGGATAGAGGCTTGGACTCAAAGGCTTCTAAAAGGACCAAATGAAAAAAAAAGTATATAGTAAAGAACAAAAGAAAACTTAGAAGGAAGCACCAAAAAGCTTGGTAGCTTTGAAAACAATGTGTAGGTAAAACAAAACAACATCAGTGTGTAATAAATGTCTCATTTTATAAAAAAATGGAAACAGTGAAAGGAACATTTATAGTTTTATATTGAATCCTCTATATTCTGCTGGATACATAGAAATATTCTTTTTTTCTCATTTTGCGTTGAAGTTTAAAATGAATATAGAAAGTATCAAATGAAATAATATTTTAAAGTGTTTTGTAAATTTTAAAATGTTATATAAATTCTGATTAGTAATATTGTTATTACAGAGAAGGAAACCATGTAAGAGAGTTAAGTGAACTACCCAGAGTGACAGAGTTAGTGTCTGAAGTGGGATTTGAACTCAGTTCTTTTTGACTTTAAGGCAAGGATGCTAGCCACTGATCATTCTAATTCTAAATTTACAGTTCCCATGAAGAAGGTATTATAAATATATAGCATGGAATCCTTTGATCATAGGTGTACAATTGGAAAGGACCTTGAGGGATTATCTAAATCCAATCCTTCTATTTTACAGATTAGGAAAACTGAGGCTCAGATTGGTAAAGTAACTAGCCTGAGATTAGTGGTGTTCTTTCTACTGCAGATGAGGAAACCAAGGGTTGGGGGAGCCATGCTAATGAGGTTTTAGAGTCTCAGGGGCTGGATTCAAATCCTGTCCCCCTCTCTTTATCAACAGTGTGACCATAGGTCAGTTATGGACCTTACTGCCCTCATTTGTAGAATCAAAATTTTGAATTATATGATTTCTAAGATCTTTATGGTCATGAATATCAGAGGTAGGTCTTAATCCCAGATCTGCTTTGAAGTCCATTGCTCTTTCTAACACACTACCAAGGCAATGCCATTCCTGCCCTCATGAAGCATTTGTTCTAAAGGACCCTAGTAGACAAATACCATTTTTTTTTACAAATTAGGAGCCAGGAATGTCTTTCTAGGAGGCACAGTGTTACAGATGAAGAATTGGAAATGATCTTGGAGGATATCTGTTCAAACCCCCCTTCCTCATTTTATAGATGAGACAACTGAGACCCAGAAAGGTAAAACAATGACTTATCTACAGCCAGAAGGATAGGAAATGGGAAGAATTATATTTGAAACTAGGTCCTCTAGTTCTAACATATTTTATGACTCTTCTATTTTCTTTCCAATCTTAATTTTCCTTTTGACATTGATGACAGATAAAAGACAGTGAAAAAAGAAAAGGAAAACATTCTGATTTAAAACTGTTTTCTTTCCTTGCCAGTTCTGACCTGGGACTTGGATCCTATCACTACTCAATGCAGCTAAGTAGAGATGTAACTAGGACAGAGCCATGGAGTCTCTGTCCCAGGGTGCTGGAATTTAGAAGTTAGTGACAATATTTACTTTCCTTTCTCAGGTAGAAACAGCTGAGCTTCTCATCTATTTAGTAAGAATAATTGATTAAACCCTGAATCTACCAGATGGATCTTTTTCTCTCATGGGGCAGCCCCCTTCTCCAGCAGGAGTCACCTCAGCATTGTTTTTTTTTTTTTTTTTGGCTCTTCATTCATGGGAGCCAGTGGCTCAGAGTCTATATCTTTCCATTATGTGACAGTGCCTTTCTTCTCCTATTCTAAGGCCTATCTCTAAAACTCCCCATCTCATGAAAGTTTCATTTATCTTTACACAGTTTATTTCAGGATAACTTTCCCACCTGTTGCTTCAGGCAACCAAATGGTCAGTTAGAACTCTTGCAACTAAGTGATAGGGCTTGGAGAAACTCGGTTAAGAAGTCCAAGAAATATGGAGAATTCTCTATCTTTCACAGGGCTGAATGTTAATGCTGGGTGGGCAGTATTTTTGCAAAAAAACAAAAACAAAAACCAAAAACTCAAAGCTCTTGGGTTTTCTAAAATAACATCACAGATTTTCAGAATCAGAATTTCCTGATGATCAGAATAAAGTGGGATATCTGTCCTCTACTTGTTTGTTTAGAACATTTTAGATTTTCGATCAATCAATGAATAAACATTTATCAAGCACCTACTTTGTGTCAGGTACTTTGCTAAGTAAACAGGGGGGATATGCGTATAAAATGAAATGCACTGTTGGTGGAACCTGATCCAACCGTTCTGGGGAAAAAATTGGAACTATAACTCCAAAGCTATTAAGTTGAGCACACTCTTTGACCCGGTGGTGCTACCATTGGGTCTCTACCCCAAAGTGATCAAAGAAAGAGAGAAAGGACCCATTTGTACATAAATATTTATAACAACTCTTTTTATGATGGCAAAAAATTGAAAACTGAAGGGCTACTCATTAATTAGGAAATGATTGAACAAGTATGTGAATGTGATGGCGTGCTATTGTGCTGTAAGAAATAATGAAGGAGATGGCTTCAGAAAAAACCTGAGAAGACTTATTATGAACTGATTCAAACTAGGAGAACAATGTATACAATAACAACAGTAGTGTAAAGATGATCAACTTTGAGAAACTTAGAAACTTTGATCAACACAATGACCAACAACAGTTCCAAAGGACTCACAATGAAAAATCTATCCACCTCCAGATAGGGGATTGATGAACTCAGAGGGAAGATTCAATTATATTTTTTGTCTTTATTTCTTTTTCTTTTTAAAAAAGATATGACTAATGCAGAAATTTGTTTTGCATGACTACACATATTTGATGGATTTAATTTTTTCTTGCCTTCTCAATGGGTGGGGGGAGAAGAGAAAAATTTTTTACAAATGAAAGTAATATAAAATTAAATAAAAAACCAAACCTTCCTCTCCCCTTTTCCCTCTTAGCTTCTCTCTCTCCCTCTCTCCCTCTCTCCCTCTCTCCCTCTCTCCCTCTCTCCCTCTCCCTCTCTCCCTCTCTCCCTCTCCTCTCTGTCTCTGTCTCTCTCTTTCTGTCTCTGTCTCTCCCTCTGTCACCTCTGTCTCTCTCTCTCTCTCTCTCTGTTTCTCTCTCTGTGTCTCCCTCCCTTCCTTCCTCCCTTTCCCTTCCTCTTTCTCTACCTCCTTTCTTCCCTCCCTCCTCAAATACCCAAATGAATTTGTGATTTTAATAATTTGGAAATTCACTCAGTGATGCAGTGATACCTACTCAACTCCTGCCTATCTTTTCTCTAAGTTCATGATGAATGTCTTTCCTCCTTTTATATTATGAGGGTGCCAAAAACACCCTTTGCCTATCCACTTATCATCCCTTGCTCTCAATACTTACTAGCCTATTTTCTCTCCCAGTATAGAATTCACTTATGACACTTTTAATTTTTGCTCTTTTTTAGACTTCTTCATTGAGTTATATGTTGCAGCCCACTTACACTTACCACGTGTCTCTCCATTGTCCTTTACTTGATAATACATTTTTAATTCTTTGGAAATGGCTGCATTCCACATGTTTCTGCCAAATAGTCAACGTTTAAAAAGATGGACCTTTGCTTTTGTGAGATTCTTGGGTTTGTTTTAAAGACTCCATCATTTCCCAAAGGCAAGTTAGGTCTCTTTCTCTAGTTCAATTTTGGGACTAATTCCCATTTATATTATCTGACATCCTTTCCATTTGATCTTCTCTGAAGTCCAACCTATAATCATCATCATCATCATCATCATCCTTAGCCTCCTCCGCCTCCTTCTCATGAATTATAGTGATAATTATGACATTCCCAGAGCAAGTTGGCTGCTGGGTAGTTTTCTTCTCACCAAAGTCCTCTGAGTATTACAGTTTGGCTTCTTCCTGAAACCATTTGTCTTCCCTCTCCCTGATCTAGCTGTTACTTACATCGGCAAAAGGTGTCCTTGTGGAACAATTATGAGATGCACAAGGAAATGGCTTGGTCTCCCTTTGAAGTGAAATCTTTATAGGAAAAAAAGACACAAAGAACCCCCCAGTGAATTCTCTGTAATGAAATTAGTTTTCTAAAACAGATGTGGAAGCTAATTTGTACATTGCTGTCAGCTGGAAGGTTTTCGAATGAATTACTTTGCTAGCCTAGTTGAGAATTTACCACATTACACCTAGAATTGCATCCCTGAATCAAGAATAATAAGAATGAGTGATGGGCATGGCCACTTTAAAATTTGTAAGGTACTTTAAGGGGGAGAAGAAAGAATAGAATAAATATTTATATAGTACCGACTCTGTGCTAGGCATTATGCTAAGCACTTTATAACAACAAGCCTATAAATAATATAGAAATTATTATCCAGTAATTATGCTGCTAATTATCATCTAGTCTGTACAGTGATTAGAGCACAAGGCCTGGAGTCAAGATGGTTTGAGTTCAAATCCAGCCTTACTGGTTATGTGATCCTTAGCAAGTCATCTTGATATCTGCCTTAGTTTCTTCATCTATAAAATGGAGATAATTATAGCACTTATCTTCCAAGGTTATTGTAAGGATGAAATGAGATATTTGTAAAGTGCTTTGCCAACCTTGAAGTGACATATATACATACATACATACATATATATATATGTGTGTGTGTGTATATATGTGTATATATATATATATATATATATATATATATATGCTGGTGATTATTAATCATTATCCCTATTTTATACATGAGACCTTATTTAATATGACTAACTCCAGATCACAAAGCTAGTGAGTATTGGAGGTGGGACTTTTTTGTTGTCAAGTCCAACACTTTATCCTCTTGGTACCAGACCACGATGCTAATCTTATTTCAGGTATTTCTTTGCCCACACCCTCAAGTTCTGGGCAAGAAGTCTGTCTCCTAAGCGAGACACTCACCTCTCTGAGCTTCATTTCCTAGGGCAACAGAATAGAAAAAGCATTGGACTTGTAGTCAGTGGACCCAGTTTTGAATTCCATCTTTGTTGGGGAAGTCTCTTTGCTTTTCTGGATCTTGGTTTTCTCATTTGCAAAACAAAGCAGATGGATTAAATTGGGGCTTCTTGAACTTTTTCCAATTAAGACCCCTTTTCATCCTAGAAATTTTTATGCAATCCAAGATAATAGAGACATATAAAATAAGTATACAAGTCAAACATCTATTGATAATAAATCATAATTTCATGACTCCACATTCAGTTACATGATCCCACAGTTTAAGAGGCTTTGAACTAAATGATGTTTGAGAATCTCTCCATCTCCAAGTACAATGATTTATAAAGTTTATACTGATGTTACTCCTTGAACCATATTCCTTACAGTATCACTATGAGGAAAGGGTGTTCTAACTCATTACTGAGATGTAGGCATGCTCAGAAAGCAGCCAGATATTGGTGGAAAGAGGTCAGGGCTTGAAATCATGAGACTTTGGTTTCAGTTTATTCTCTATCATCCACTCACTATCATTACCATTTTTTGGATCTCAGTTTTCTTCCCTCATTAGTGAGATGAAGAGATTTGACTAGATGATTTCTAAGATTTCTCCAAAATTTAACTCTGTACTTTCTAAGATCTCTTCTACCTTTAGAATACTACATTGAAAAATTCTATCTTCTAACATTGTATGTTCTTAATATCCTTCCAGCTCAACATCAAATATTCTAGGGACCCCTCCTGCTTCTAAAATTCTATATACTAATGTTTCTTCCACTTCTAACATTCTTTTATGTTCAAAGGGTTCTTCTAAAACTAACATTCTTTGTTTTAAGGTCCTTTGTACCTTGAACATTTTATTTTCTATCACTTTTTCTACTTTTAACATTGTATATTCTATCGTTGAGTTGTCTTTGAAGATAGTGGCTTCCTCTTCATAAATAAAGTCTATCAAGCTAAAGATAAACCACTAATTGTTAGATACATGAGCGTAGGATTTATTTTCATTATGGTTTAAACTAAATAGCCAACTCTCAAATTCTAGAATATGAGGACTCTAAAGTTTCTTTTCCTTTGGAATTATCTATTCTAATATTTTGCATCAGTATTCTAGAGTTCAAGGATACCTTCCAACTCTGATTTCATCTGTTCTAAGGACTCTTTCATTTGAAGAAATGCTCTGGGATTGGGGTGTTGTCCTTTTGTTGTATTCCCGAGAACTTAACACTGTGCCTGGCACATAGTAAATAATAAATGCATGTTGAATGTTGACTTACTTTTCCAATTTCTACTGAATCTGGCTTTCTAGAGCCTCAGAGAAGGATTTTAGGAGTGAGTGAGTGAGGGAGGGAGGCAGAAAGAGAGAGAAGGAGAGAGAGAGGGAGAGAGAGAGAGAGAGAGAGAGAGAGAGACAGAGACAGAGAGACAGAGAGAGAGAGAGAGAAAGAGAGGGAAAGAGAGAGAGAGAGAGAGAGAGAGAATGTGTGTGTGTGTATGTGTGTGTGTGTGTAAAGTACAATCACTTATTGTCCCTATCTATTCCCATAGCAATATCAATTAACCAATCAAGACTTAATTAGCTTCTAGAAATGAGTATTTATCAAGGTATATATTGTTTTATTTTTATGAATGCAGGAAAGATTTATTTTACATTCTTGCAAGAATGACTGCCTAGGTGAATAGACACCTTTGAAAGTCCAAAGACAGAATCTTATTTCCTATTCTGAAGTACAAGTCCCTCTCCTGATTCCCATTAATTGGATGTTACAGAAGTTACATGACATCAATCTCCACAAGATGGTATATTGTAAGAAGAGTTGGTACAAGACAATTTTTTTCAAACTGGGGCATGCTCTCCTATAAATACAAATCAAGCCCAGAGGAAAATGGGGTCAAGCTTAGAGCAAATGTAGCAAAGGTAATAACTCCCATATCCTGGGAGAACTTTTGCTGGAATTCTTTCTTTCCCATTCAACCTTTCTGTAGCCCCTTTCCTAGATATCAAGTAATCCAATATATTTAAACATGTGCAATTCTTCTATACATATTTCTACAATTATCATGCTGCACAAGAAAAATAAGATCAAAAAAGGAAAAAATAAGAAAGAAAACAAAAGCAAACAAACAACATCAAAAAGGTAAAAGTACTATGTTGTGATCCACACTCACTCCACATAGTCCCTGCTTTGGATGTGATGGCTCTCTGCATCACAAGTCTATTGGAATCACCTCGATGTTGAAAAGAGCCATACCATCAGTATTGATCATCACAAAATCTTGTTGTTGCTGTGTACAATGTTCTCTTGGTTCTAATTACTTCATTTAGCAACATTTCACATAAATCTCTTCAGGTCTTTCTGAAATCAACTTGCTGATTGTTTCTTATAAAACAATATTTCATTACATTCATATACCATAACTTATTCAGCCATTCCCCAGTTGATGGGCATCCACTCAGTTTCCCTGTCACCACAAAAGGACTTCTACAAACATTTTTGTACATGTAGATGCTTTCCCGCTTTTTATGATCTCTTTGTTATATAGACATAATAGAGATATCACTGGGTCAATTGCTCTCCAGAATGGTTGAATCAGTTCACAAGTCCACTAACAATGTATCAGTATCCCAATTTTCCCACATCCCTTCCAACATTTATCATTATCTTTTCCTGTCATCTTAGCCAGTTTGAGAGGTAGTGGTACCTCAGAGTTGTCTTAATTTACATTTCTCTGATCGATAGGAAGCACTGAGAGATTAAGTGATACAGATAGTAAATATCTGAAACATGATTTGAGGCTAGGTCTTTTCGACTACAGATCTAGTGCCTTTGGGATAGCTTGGTAGCAAAGCGAATAAAGAGATGGGCTTACATGAGAAAGATCTAAGTTCAAATCCAGTCTCAGACATTTGCTGACTGTGTGTCACTTAATCTCTGTCTGCCTCAGTTTCCTCAATGATAAAATGGGAACAATAATAGCATCTACCTTCTAGGGTTGTGGTGAGGATCAAATCAAGTGATATTTGTAAAGTGCTTAACATGACACCTAGAACATAGCAGGCACCTAATAAATGCTTGTTACCCTTCCCATGGGACAGCTAGGTAATACAGTGGATGGATTGCTAGGTACAGAGTCAAGAAAACTCATCTTAGGAAGTTGAAATCTGACTTTAGATACTTATCAGCTGTGTGAATCTGGGCAAGTCACTTTTTTTTTTAAATTTTATTTTATTTAATAATAACTTTGTATTGACAGAATCCATGCCAGGATAATTTTTATACAACATTATCCCTTGCAATCGTTTATGTTTTGTTTTTTCCCCTCCCTCCCTCCACCCCCCCCCAAGATGTGGGCAAGTCACTTAACACATTTGCCTCAATTTCCTCAAATATAAAATGAACTAGAGAAGGAAGTGGTAAACCATTTTAATATCTTTGCTAAGAAAATCCCAAATGGGCTCATGAAGAGTGGCTATGATTGAAATGACTTAACAACAACTCCTTTCCTTTTCTTCCCTTTCCTATACAATATAGCCTCCCTGCTTCAAAATCCAGTTTTTTTTCATGTACTACCTATGTGATCATGGGCAAGTTATTTGCTTTGCTTGTGCCTTGTTTTCTTCCTCTCCTAAATGAGGGAATTGGACTGGATCTCCTTGGTCTATTGTGACTCCAAATCCATAATCATTCTAAGATCTATCTGGAAGTAGGGTGAAAAGCCTAAGATTGAATGATGAATACCAGAGTATCTGCAAAATTCTTTCCCCTGGAGAATTAGTTTTTAATTAGCCACACATAACTTTAAAATATTCCTCCTGTCATTTTCTAACTTAGAAACTTATTTTTAAATTTACTGGATGATAGAACATATTTTGAACTAGGGAATCAAATGAGTTTCCAGTTGTTACTTAGAATGCTTTAATCCCCAGAAGAGAGAGATAGATTAAAGAATGTGTCAGGTTGTTTTCTTTGAAGCTTAATGTTGACAGCCCTCTTTTCCCCGAGTTGGTGTTCCTTTGCAGGTGCCCGATGAGGAAGACCTCCTATCCCTCATCACAGTGTTCAGTGTCTCTGGGGATGCTGGAACAGCTCAGGGACCCAAGAGGTTGAAGGATAGAAAAGGAATGTTGGAAGGGAAAAACCAATTAATGAGCCTGCTTTAGAAAGGAAGGGAACTAGGAAGATGCTGAGCCAAGGAAACGGACAAAGGATGTTACCACAAAGGAATCGGCCTTCTTGTTCAAAAACATAAATAGAGATAGCACCCTTTTTCCTCCTTAATCAAAATGGCAAGGAGCCAAGAAGGACCCGCAAGCTTTCTCTGGGACCTGAGGCAAGCTCACAGCTGGCTTCAGCCTCTGGAAGGCTTTTCTAGCTAAGATGAAATAAAATGTAAGTGAGATGAGATAAGATGGGGAGGGGGTGGAATTCTCCTACCTAGTTGTGGTGTGGGGAGGTAATGTTGCCCAGTGAAAGAGCACTAATTCCTGGACCTGAGTTTATAGCCTACCTCTTTCAATGATTATCTGGATGATATTGAATAAACCATTTAACTTCCTTGAGCATCATTTTTCTCATATGGCACTCTTTTCTAGCTCCAAGTCTGTGGTTGTATGGGCTAATGGACTTCTAGCCACTACCTCCAAACCATTTTACCTGTTTTCCAGCCATCATTCTGTTCTCTTTCCTTTAGGGGAGACATTTACTGAATACTTACTTTGTCCTAGGCACTATGCTAAGATCAGAAACACAAATGCAAGGCATTTCTGCCCTCAAAGAGTTTGTAGTTATATGCTATCCCTCCTCACTAATGTTTTGTTTCTGAGTACCCCTCCCTTAACCAGCCATTTCTTCTATCACCCCTCCTCTCTTCTCTTACCCATTTCTCTTATTGTTTCTGTCCTCCCTTCTATCTAACTCCTTCCTTTTCCTTTCTCCTCCTACTTCCTTATAGCCAACTATTTATGTTATTCCCTTTTAGAGCCAAAACTGATAAGATTAAGCTTCAGACAATGTTCATACTCCTCCTTTCTTTCTCTCTACTGTAACAGGTCTTTTGTCCCTCTAGATGTGACCTAATTTATCCCATTTTATCTCCCCATTTCTTCTTCTCCTCATACACTTTCCCCAACCTTAACGTCTTTTTCTTTAAATATCACCACTTCAGAGTCAACTTATAGCCACATCCTCTGCCTGTACATATGCCCTCTCTAACTACCCTAATAAAGTATACAGTTCTTAAAATTACAAGTATCATTTTCTCATGTAGGTAAGTAAACAATTCAACCTTTAAGTAATATGTTTTTTTTTTCCTTTCCTATTTACCTTTCTATGCTTCTTTTGAGTCTTGTATTTAATTTTCTGTTTAGTTCTGTTTATTTTTTCAATAGAAATGATTCAAAGTCCCCTGCTTCATTGAAAGTCTATGTGTCTCCTTCCCTGAAAGATGATGCTTAATCTCTGGGTAGTTGATTCTTGGTTGTAATCCAAGATCCTTTGTTTTCCAGAATATGGTATTCCAGGCCCTCCAGTAGAAATGGCTAAATCTTGGGTGATCCTGACTGGCTCCTCAATACTTGAAAACTTTTTTTCTGTCAGCCTACAGATTTTTATCTTGAGATTATAGTGCTAGAGTTTTGCAATAATATTTCATGGAGTTTTCCTTTCAAGATCTCTTTTAGGAGGTGAATGATAGATTCTTTCAATGACTATTTTGCTTCTGATTCTAGTGTATCAGGACAATTTTTCTTTATGATCTCTTGAAAAATACTATCCAGGCTCCTTTTCTTAGTCATGACTTTCAGATAATCCAATAATTATTAAATTATCTCTCCTGGATCTATTTTCCAAATCAGCTATTTTTCCAATAGGCTATTTTATATTTTCTTCCATTTTTTCATTTTTTAAAAAAGTTTGGTTGACTGATTGATAGTCATTAGCTTCCATTTCCCCAGTTTTATTTTTCAACGTGTGATTTTCTTCAGTTAACTTTTGTGTTTTCTTTTCCATTTGATTAATTCTACTTTTACAGGTATTGTTTTCTTCAGATTTTTTTTTTATCTTTGATCAATTGTGATTTTTAAGAAAATGCTTTCCTTTTTTAAATTGTTGACTCTTTCTTACATACCTTTCATTTCTTTCCCCAATTTTTATTCTTCTTCTCTTATTTGATTTTTAAAATCTTTTATGAGCTCTTCCAAGAAGGCTCTTTGGGCTTGAGACCAATGCATATCCCCTTTTGAGGTTTTGCATGTGGGTATTTTGTCCTCTTCTCAGTTGGTTTTTGGTCTTTTCTGTAACTATAGTAGATTTTTGTGATTAAGATTCTTTTCTGTTTTGTGTTCATTTCCTTCCTTCCTTCCTTCCTTCCTTCCTTCCTTCCTTCCTTCCTTCCTTCCTTCCTTCCTTCCTTCCTTCCTTCCTTCCTTCCTTCCTTCCTTCTTTTCATCTTTCCTTTTAATTTTATAATCTTTATTTTTTTTTTGAACAGGAACGAGTGTCAATATAATGTAAAATTTTATAATCTTTAAAGTTGATCTCTGCTCTTGAGGCATGAAGGCATTGTTTCAAACTTCGTGTGCCACTTGGAGCCTTGGCTTGAGCACAGGGGTAGCTTGTATTTGGTGACTTGCTCAGAGAGTGAATGCAGCCTGACCTAGTTTTGTTGGTTTGTTTCCTGTTGTTGCTTGATTTCCTGGACTGGCAATTTAACTCCTGGCTGAGACTGGAAATTGCCTAACCTGTCTGCTATGCTTCTGTTTTACTGAGCCAGGACAGAGGGTTTCAGTTGCTGATCTGCTGTGATTAAGACATATCCACTGTCTTTCCTGAACATCATCTGAGCTGGGCTGCACACTGCTTTCACCTTAGTGAGAATGACCTTTTTTGAAGTCCTTCCAATCTATCTTGAGTTGGAAACTTGTTTAATTGCATCTCTTTTTAAGCTCTGTCATTTCAGACTCTGTTCCAAGCCTTGGTTTCATATGGTTTTTGAGGGAAACTGGGAGAGCTTCCTGGCTTTACTTTACCATCTTGGCTCCTAGCCATTTTGGCTTCTAGTGGTGGTCAAGCTTATGTTGTAAAGGGGAATGAAAGCACATAAAGGGATGCTAAAAAGTTGGATAAGAAAAGAGGATAGAATGATGGTTGGAAACTCATTCATGAATTGGATTAAGACAATTTCACAAAGTTATCAGCCTCATTTTCTCCTCTGGAGTTATTGAAATCCAGTGGCAAGACAAAAGTTAAGTTGACTGGCAATGGTCTAGGATCAATGAATGATCTTGGCGTTTTTGATGTCTGACCAAGCTCTAAGCACTCCACTGGACATACTACAGCTGCCCTCCTAGTCATTGAAACAATTTGTTCCCATCCACCCATTCCATTAAGGAAAGTCTTCACATGCTTGGGGTAGACACCCTTCTAACTCACCAATGGGTTTGCGCTCCAACCTTATTTAGCTCTATTTGCTGAGACAGTTTTACTAGGATGTGGTCACTGTGCATGCTATATTTTCTTGGAGTCATGGGTGAGAGTTGAATGAAGACAGACACAAAAAATGAATAAATAGTCCTGAAAAGGGCTCTGTGCCCCTCTCACCAGAGGTGCTAGTACTCCTTGAGCACCCCATCCACTCCACTAAATCTGTAAGAGCTTACAGAGGGGAAATTGAACTTTATTAACTGGAATAGTCATAGAGAAGGTAAGATATAATCTGAGCCATAAAAGTAGGGCAGGATTTAGACAAGAACAACAGAATAATGAATGCCTTTCAGTAATCATAATAATTGCCAACACTCAGATAGCACCTATTATGTGCCGGCTATTGTGCTAAGCACGTTATAATTCTTATATCATTTTATCCTCATAACAACACTAGCAAGTAAATATTATTATTGTTTCCATTTTTTCCCCACAGATGAGGAAAATTGAGACAAACAGATATATGTGTATTGCCCAGGGAGGCAGAATTAGTCAATGTATGCAGCCATATTTGAACTTAGACCTTCCTGATTCCAGGCACTCTGGTGCAATTTAGCTGCTATAATAAGAAGGAATAGCATGAGTGAAACTGTAGCCAGGGTTGTGCAATTCATGGCATAGTTGAGCAGATTAGCTGAAACTTTGGGGGACAATGGGAAATTAAACTAAATGGTTAGGATAAGTGTAGACTGTAGCTAGAAAAAGGTATAGTGGATCATATTCTAGGCTTGGAGTCCGAAAGACCTAAATTAAAATGTGACTCACTTGACCATTCTTTGCCTCAGTTTCTTCATCTCTAAAATGGGGATAATAATTGCACTCAGCTCTTAGGGTTGTGAGGATTAAATAATATAACTGCAAAGCACTTAACACAGTGCTTGGCACATGGTAAATATTATAAACATATTATTTATTATCATTAGATTATGAAGGAATGCTGAGACATTTTATATGTAATGACAGAGGCTATGCAGACATGGATTGCTTAGTTGCCATCTGCATTGATGGGGAAAACTAAGTACCTCATCACAAATAAGTCACATATATATTTGAATTATTGTTCAGTCATTTCAGCCATGTCTAACTCTTTGTGATCTTATTTGGAGCCTTCTTGATTAATATACTGGAGTGGTTTGCCATTTTCTTCTCCAGCTCATTTTGTAGATGAGGAAATTGAGGTCAACAAGATTAAATTTCTTGCCCGTGGTCCCATAGCTAGTAAATGTTTGAGACTGGATCTGAACTCAAGTTTCCCTGACTTCTGATTTGGTGTTCTATTTACTACATCACCTAGTATATGGGATATTCAGGGAGAACTAGCATGTCTAGTATATAGAACCTTTTTCAGGGCTGCTCATCCAACTTTGGTCACTTAATTCTTACCTGTGACTCCAAGAAGCTGTGGCAATGGTAGTAGCCATACATGCTAAAACTGTCTTGGCAGATGGGGCTAAACAAATTTGAGGATGATGCATAGGTCCCAAACCTGTTGCTCAAATAGGGGGATATCTAACCCAAGCACGAGAAGACTTATCCCAGAAGAATAGATTGATGAGAACACTTTGTTCCAATGGCCGTAACATTGGAACAAATGTTCCAATGAGTTTGGAACATTTCATGTTCAAACATTTTCAAAAGTTCAAATGAGTTTGGTCAGACACAAACAACTTAAGATCATCTATTAAGATCAGGCTATTGCCCTTAGTCTTGAGTTCTGTCTTGCTACTCAACTGATGACCTTGGAGGAGAGTAAAGCTGATGACTTAGTGTGACACTGCCTCAGTTAAATTCAGTTCACATATCAGGAAAGACATCACTCTGGTGATGTCATTGGTCTCCTTCGAAGATGAAGGACAAGCAACAATTATAATGAGGTGTAATTTTCTTTGAAAGAAAATATCAGTTAGCTGATTTTTGTCATTTACAGGAGCATAGATTTAGACCTTAGAGGTCATTGAATCTGACTCCCTCGCTTGTCCATCTCCACCTCACTTAAAGATAAGGAAACATTGATCAAGATAGAAAAAGCAATCTGCCCAAGATCACAGATTGAGTTAAATGGCAAAATGGCAGACTGGGATTCAGACTCAGTTCCTTCTACTCCAAAGCTTTAACTTTTTCCTGGGGTAAAAAAGATGTGAGTTCAAATCTGTCCTCATTTACTAGATACATAACCTTGGGCAAGTCACTTGACTTCTTTCTGCCTCAGTTTCCTCAAGTATAAATTGGAGATTATAATAGCATCAACCTTTCACAGTTGATTCAAAGATCAAATAAAATAATACTTATAAAGAATTTATAAATCTTAGAAACAAATAAATGCTAATTATGTAATAATAATAATTGTTAATATTATTATTAATACACCATGATGTTCCATTGAAAGTTAACTCATGTTTTGAAGAAGGACAGAAAGACCCCAAGAAAAACTTCCATTTATTTATTCAAGGAAGATCTGATTTACTGGTTGATGTCTATTAGAACTGGAAGAGATTTTGGAGATTGTCTAGTGTGATAGTTTCATTTTACAGATGAAAAAACAGAAGATTTGACTACATGGAAGATTGAGTGACTTCTCTCAATCTAGCACTGTTGAGACTAAAACCCAATTAATGTGCCATGCAGGGATACACTGAAGGATCTGGGGAGGTTTATCCTAGAGAGAAGTCTTAGGGAAGAACCTAACAGTTAATCTCCAAACATTTAGGCTATCGCTTAAAAGAGAAATTAGACTTGATTTATTTCATCCCAGAACTAAGTTCAATGGGCAAAAGTTCCAGGGGAATATTTAGGCTTAAAGGAAGCAATGAACAATCATTTCTTAAGTACCTGTCATATGTCAGATCCTGTGCTGGGCCCTGGGGCTACAAAATGAAAAGTTCTTGCCCTCAAGAAACTTCCAGTCTATTTGGGGAAGAAAGCATATACATACACAAATAAATACAAAGTGATTTTGAGGGTAAAGTGGAATCAGGGAAGGTTTCTTATAGAGGATGACTATTGAACTAAAGTGAGAGAAAACCCTATAACAACCGGAGCTATGTGAAAGTGGATTGAGTTTTCTTGGAAGATAATGGGATTCTCTCCCTGGAAGTCTTCCAGAAAGCCTGGATAATGATTTGGGGGACCATGTAGGAGAGAGGATTATTGGAGTGGTATGGATTAACTCAAATGGCCCTGAGATCACTTCTGATTCAGAGTTTTCCCATAACCTGAATCTCTCAATTCTCTTAGTCCAATGCTCCTTTCATGCTGTCTCCTAATGTTAATCATGATGTCAGAGAATAATGTTAATGGTTTTACTGCCCCCCTCCCACCATAAGGGAAAAGATTAGGGCAATGTTGCTTCTCTGTATGTGTGTGTGTATGTGTGGATGCATATACATTCTGCCTTCTAATTTTAAGTGAGAATCTACGAGATTTTGTGAGTGAGATTCTTGAGAGATTCTATATTGGAACACAGTGATGACTCAGCGTTCTTCCCTTGTGCTGCAGTCACTGAATTGTACCAGGAGTTTCCAGACTGGCATAGTTGGTTTAGGCTTTAGTTGACATCTCTGTTTACTAATAAACTGAAGGGGTGAGCAAGGCAGTCTTGAGCTGGAGGAATAGGGGGTGATAATCTTCAGGAAAGTCGTTTATTGCAATTTCAACTCTTACCTGGCATTTTCAAAAGGAAATGGGGGAAAAAGTTGGCTTTGGGGCCTTCCCCAATTCACCCAAGTTTGGGGGAGAATAGCAGAAGAGTCTTCTGGGTAGGGAGCCTCATGGTCAAACCTAAACCAGAGAGGCAACCAAGGAAAAGGAAATCATCATTTAAGGTCTACTCTGAAACTCAAGAACTGCCAGAGAGAATGTGTTTATGATTCATCAACAACAAAAAAAATTCAGACAGATTTCCTTCTCTCTTATTTTTAGCAGCAAGCTGTCTAGGTACTCTGAAGAATGGAAATGTGATATATTTAGAAAATCTAATTGTGGGCTTGTTGTCTTTCTTTGGAAAGAAGCTTAGGGTTCCATTGCTCTTTAAATATTTCTTTTCTTCTTTAATCTTGCTGTGTCTCAGGTGATAGTCCCTTTGGGGGTACATGGTGTTTACTAGTGATCCAACCTATTTCATTTTCCTGTTGTCCTTGCCAGGCTGGCTTTCTAAGGACTCCATCTGAGCACAAGGATTCTTAAGGCTGGAGGGGACCTGAGAATGTGCAATATAAGAGCTGGGAGGGAACTGAGAACTTGCAATGTCAGAATCCAGAGTTTCAAAGCTCTAAGGATCCCTATAACACAGAATCTCAGGAGCTGCTGAGAGACTTTTAATCTGCCCCCTTCCCAACTTTTCAGTTTTCTTGTACTTTACTCCATTCAATGCTTTCTACAATTCAGTACTATTGGCCCTTTTGCTTTTCCTTGCACAAGATAATCCATCTCTCATCTATGTACTTTCCCTTCTGGCTGCTTCCTCATACCCAGAAGGCTTTTCTTCCTTAACTCTATCTCCTTATTTCCCTGAACATGCCTCTCAAGTCCTACCTTCTTTTTCAAGAAGCCTTTTCTGGTCCCTACTCAACTTCTAATACCTTCTCTCAGATTATATTCCATCTACTCTATATATATGTTGTTGCTGTTTCATTGTTTTCAAATTGTGTCCAATCCTGTGATTCCATTTGGGGTTTTATTGGCAAAGTTACCAGAGTGATTTGCCATTTCCTTCTTCAGCTCATTTAACAGATAAGGAAACTGAGGAAAACAAGATCAACTTACTCAGGGTCATCCAGTTAGTAAGTGTCTGAGGCTGGATTTGAACTCAGTGGCACTCTATCCATTTTGCACCTAACTGCCTGCCTCCCTGTCCATACATCTATATCTATATATACATATACATACACACATCTATGCATATATATACATGCATAACATACACATATATATATAAATATAAATAAATGTACATACATATACATGTCTGCATATATGTGTATGTATAAAGGTGTATATACAAATACACACACACACACACACACACACACACACACATGCTTTGACCTTATTGTCCCAGGGCTAGATCTTTCACATTTCCCCATCCTCAGGATTCTCTAGTAATCTGAAGAAATTAGGAAGTCTCCCTCTATTTTTGTCATCCAGTTGTGTCCCCATGTTTTACAGGTCCAGTGACTATAAGATCTAGTTCCTTGTAATCCAATTAATATCCAATTAACTTTTACAAAAGGTATTTACTTAACTGCTAGAGCAAGAACAAATGTACCAACATTTGCTCCAACCCTTCAGAAGCATGATTTCGTCTTAATTTTGGAGGTCAGAGTTGGGATTAGGCTCACAGCTTTGTTCAGTTTCCACATAATATTAGTCCTCGCCAAGTTCCCGTACAAAGTCAGTACTGATGCTGGTTTGTGCCGAGCTGGAGGACTGGGTCATTTGTTCTTTAGATCTTGCTACTGAGCTGGCTGCAATAACTAGCCTGGATTTATGGATTCCTAGATCCTCCTGGCTCAAGCTCCTGGGACAGATTGGAGACTCCATTTCCATCCCTAGAACCAGAAAAGAATAAATAAGAATAAACGAACACCCAAGATTCTTCCTTGGAGCCACATGGCCTTAGAAGGAGAAGGAGGCCCTGAGACCTACGGGTCTTTTCCACATAGCCTAAGTAAGCAAATCACTTCCTCTTTTAGACTCTAATGCGAATGCTGCAAAAGGAGAATGCTGCAAACATCTAGCTCAGTGCTGACTCAGACCATTTGAGAGATTCCAAGTGTTCCTGCCATGCAGCCAATGAAAGCATTCTTCCCAGCCATGTGATAGATCAGTGCCTTCAGTCTCCCAGAATTAATCCCCTAGCATCTTACACATGAGCAATGCTTTCTTAAGTGGTTTGGGCATTCACCAGACTCATTGTGCTCCCCCTTCCATAACCTATTATATGTAAGTAGTTATTTACAAGCCGTCTCTCCAATTAAACTATGACCCCCTTGAAGGCATGGATGGTGTGTATCTATGTTTGTGTGTGTGTATGAGAGAGACAGAGAGTCTCTCCAATTAAACTATGACCTCCTTGAAGGCATGGATGGTGTGTGTGTGTGTGTGAGAGATAGAGACAGAGACACAGAGAGAGAGAGAGATCCCTAGTGCATAGAATAGTGCTAGGTACAGTGCTCAGTAAATGCCTATTGCAGTAATAAATGCATTTATTGGACAAGGCATTTCAGAGTTGGGAAGACATTGAGAAATAAACCTTTCCCATGCCTATATTTGTGAGACTTTACCTAAAATCTCCCCTATGTTGGGCACCTGAGTCCCCTGCCTACCCTCTATATTCTGTAGTTTATTTTTTTTTTCCTCCTCCTCAGCTCCTGGAGTTAAAACCTTCTTCTTCCTTAGTCTGAGGATCTCTAAGCTATCATCATTTTTTTTGCTGTGGAATCAGTTCTAATCTGCCCACATTGTTCCTTTTCTTGTCATCAGGCCTCCTTTCTGACTAGTCTTGGTTAATCCAGATCAAATATCTCATCATCCCTCTGGATTCATGTTTTACTGCTTGGTAGTGCCTATTGCTGACCTTAAAGGAGCTTTCCAGAAGAATTGGATGGGTCACTCAATGATGGAAGCATTTTTATTTAATGTATTTAAGGGATGGTCCTAAGGCTTAACTGGAGATATCCAAAGGATCATGGGAGAAGCAGGGCAATGAGGAAAACTGCTAGGACTGAACCAATCTCCTTGTCCAAACTAGAGCTGCTCACCATCCCTCCATATGGATCAGGAATGAGATCTCCAAAGCAAGAAGGACTACAAACAGGAAAAGGGCTAGACAGTCTCTTGAGGCATAAACTGTGGCTTCCTGTGACCTCTGGGATCACATTTAAATTCTTCCATTTGCCCCTTGAAAATCTTTACAACCTGGCCCCTTCCTGCCTTTCCAGATTTCCTACAGTTTACTCCCTTTCCCATATTGTCTTGCTGCTCTTCCTATAGAACTCTTCATCTCTCATCTCTTTGTCTTTGCCTTGGCTGTCCCTCATGCCTGGAATGTTCTCCCTTCTCACCTTTGCCTCAGCTTTCCTAACTTCCTTCAATTACTCATTTTCCCTCTGCCCCTCCCATCCCTTCTGCTAATATCTCCTGTCTTATTTATTTCTTGAACTATGTATCTTATAGGAATCTATGTAAATACTTTGAATCTATATAAATACTTTGTATCTATATATGCTTTGTACCTATGTATACTTTGTACCTGTGTATACTTTGTATCTCTGTGTATACTTTCTAGCTATGTTTACTCTGTATCTATGTGTATACTTTGTATCTATATGGATAATCAGGATCCTTTGTACTCTGGATACTTTGTATCTAAGCCTATCCTTTGTATCTATATGTGTGTATACTTTGTATCTTTGCATATACTTTGTATCTATCTGTCTGTCTGTCTGTCTGTCTATCCTTTGTATCTATGTATAAACATGTTGTCTGCCATTGAAATGCATGCTCTTTGAGGGCAGGGACTGTCTCTGTTTTTTGTCTGTTACCTCAGAGGTTAGTCCAGTGCCTAGCCCACACAAGGCACTAACTGACTGAGAGAATCCAGTCATGGATGTGAAGGAATAGGAAAGAAAGAAAAGAAACCTACACTGCACTAAGCACTTTACTAATGAGATCTCATTAAATTCTCACAACAACTATTAGAGGTAGGTGCTGCTCTTATCCCCATTTTACAGATGGGGAAACTGAGGCATGCAGAGCTTAAAGTAATTAGTTTGCTCAAATGTAAATGACTGAGGCTGACTCCAAACCCAGCTCTCTGTCAGAATTGGGTTATCTAGCTGCCTCTGTTCTTTAAGGCTCATAAAGCATTCACATATATTATCTCATTTGATGCTGGGATATAGAGGGTTCTAGAAGAAGAGTAGACAGAAGAAGGGGCAGACACAGGGCAGAAATGATCCGTGGACAGAGAAAGATGTGTCTAGAAATCTCAGACCACACTGTGTCTACCAAGAAAGCAAGTGCTTCTCACGTATGGGGAGGGTGGAGGGACATAGGTGGATTTCCTGAATGCTACCATATTCCAGGCAGAACCCTGCCTCAGTCCACAGGCCCATTTCATTTGCCCTGGAGGAAGCTGCTAAGCCAGAGGGATGAATCTTCCTCTAATAATGGGACTGTCAGGTAGCAACATTAATTCTTAAGGAGAAGGGAGGCCTTTCCTAAATGTCTTTCAGATTACCATCTTCAGGCTGAGCCAGAACTGCAGAAGACCTCAGGGACCTGCAATTTCGGAAGAAAGAGACATTGAAAATCAGAATGGCGAGGAGGAGGGGATTGGGGGAGGCAAGGGAAATAGTCTAGAGAGAGAGGCATTGATAGAAAGTTGGACTTAGAAAGTTAGGAACAGCTAAGTTCAAATCCTGCCTTTGATATTTACCAACTGTTCGAGTTGAGACAAATCACTTAATGGCTGTGATCCTCAGTTTCCCCACCTTTTAAGTAGAGAGGCTAACAACCCCTCTCACACAGGCCTTTTGTGAGGATCAAGGGACCCGCTGTAAGCAAAACACTCTGCAAATTGTAAAAGTGCTAGAGGAATGTCAGCCATTGACTCTGTCGCAGTGATGGCCCCAGTGATCCTGCCTCTGGCATGTCGGTCCCAGGCAGGGAAAGGAGGGAGGGCATATCCCCCCTCTGCAGCTCGAGGCCCCAGGTGGTGGCTGCTGAATGCTATCTTGGCCTGTCAGAAACTTTGGAAAAGGGCATGGGGGGAGTTTAAAAGCCTGTTGGGGGTTTCTTGGAGGATCTGAGCTCTGCATGTGCCTGAGAAAGAGGCAAGGCCTGGAGCCCAGAGATAGGTAGAGGGGCTTTTCTGTGTCCAATGATTCTCATTCTCTCTTTTTCTCCCTCTCTCCTTTTCTCTCCCTCTCTTTCTTGTTTTCTCCCTCTCCATCTCTTTTTCCATCTCTCTCTCCCTCTCCTTCTCTCTCTTGCAACACACACACACACACACACACACACACACACACACACACACACATGCACGCACACATACAGTCTCTGTCTCTTTGTCTCTGTATATCTCGTTATCTGTCTCTATCTTTCCCCCTTCCTTTCTCCTCTCCCTCTTCTTCTCCCCCTCTCTCTGTCCACCCCTTTCTTTCTCTCTCCATTTCACTCTTGCTTTTGTTCTCTGTTTCTGTCTCTCTCTGTCTCTGTCTCTCTCTCTCACTGTCTCACTCTCTCTGTATCTCTGTTTCTCCAACTCTGTCTTCTCTATTCCTTTCTCCCTTTATCTTTTAGAAATGACAGAATGTCAGGGCTAGGAGGGACTTTAGAACAAGGGATGTCAGAGATGGTTTAAAGTTTGGCATTAACTAGCATTTTTCATCTAGTTTTACAAGAGCATCTTAAATGTGAAAGACAAGAGGTGAGACAATGAACACAGAGCTGACCTTAGAATCAAGAGATCTGGGTTCAAGTTCTTCCTGTAACAAATACTGACTGTGTGACCCTGGTGGAGTGGTGGTGGTCATGCCATTTCTCCCCTGGCTATTCTCCTAGACTACGAGATGCAGAGCAATTGGTAGTGAACATGTTCTCATCATAAAATCCTTTGTCATTGAACCCACAGGTCTAGTCCTGACCCCTATGAGTATGTATGCACATGTATATTATATGTTTAGGGATGTGGACATGCATGTGTATAGGTATAGGTAAGTATATTGTGTATATATACACATGTATGTCTGTATGCATGTGTGTATATGTGTGTATTTATGTATATCTAGAGACTGTCCTAAAATTCTTGGTCCAGTTTTAAGCTTTTATGCTTTAATGCAATATTTATAAAACATTTATACAAACCCTAAGTCCTTATGTGAATGCTCACTATTATTATTACTGCTTTGATAGCTCAAAGTTACACTAAGAATTTTGGGATACCTTCTATGTGTACACACATATGTATTCACACACATGTATATGTATGTGTGTGTACACACACATATACGCACATATAGTTCAATGAAACCAAAACTAGGGGAACTTTATACAGATTATTAATTTATTCGGTTCTGCTTTCTTTAAGATATGTGTCAAATAGCTCGTGGCAAGAAATTGATTTTTTATTACTTCTTTAAATAATAATGATAGTGATACTAGCATTTATATTATGCTTATTATATGCCAGGTACTGAGCTAAGTGTTTTACAATTATTGTCTCATTTGGTTCTCACAAGAACCCTGAGAAGTAGATGCTATTATTATGCCTGTTTTACAGATATTAAACTGAGGCAGACAGGTTAAATGACTTACCCAGAATCACACAGCTAGTAACTTTCTGTGACTGGATTTGAACTCAGATCTTCCCGACTCCAGCCTACTATCTCCACCATGCTTTTGTATATTTCCTTCATTGTTTATTTTTATCGATGGTTATTAAGTTTGTGAAAGGCAGCATGATTTGATAGTCTTAATGCTGGCCCTAGAGGAAGGAAGACCCAAGTTTGAATGCTTTCTCTAACATTTATTAGCTAAGTAAGGAAAGTCAGCTTTAGGCAACTAACTTTCTAAGGCTTTTCTGTTAATCGATGGAGGATTACAATCTGGATGGGCATAGGACACCCCTATTTTGAGCATATTTGGCTCCTCAAATTCTAAGAAGACTTTAAAGATAAGCCATATAATACCTAGCCATATAATAAATGTCCACCTTACATTTGATGATTGGCCAAAAACACTCCTTCAAGAAAGGCATCTTGGCATAGTGGGTAAAACTTTGACCTTGGAGCCAGGAAAACCTGATTTAGATCTTACTTTGGATACTATGTGACCTTGGGTATATCATTTCATCACTGTCTGCCTCAGTTTCCTCATCTGGAAAAGGAGGGAAATAGTACTTAGCTCCTAGGATTGATCCTAGATAGGATCAAATTAATTTTTGCATACCTAAATCACTGTCAATGCTATAATTATTGTTATTATCTGCATAATAGTTTAATTTCTCTTAGTCTTAACTACTTCATCTGTAAAATGGGGATAATCCTAGCATCTACCTCCCAGAGTTGCTGTGAGCATCATATTAAGCAATTTATATAAACTGTTTCGCAAACTTTAAAGTACTAAGTTAATTTAAAGAATATTTTATATTATCACAGTTATTAGTGGAAAGAGTTCTGAATTTGAAGTCAGAGGGGTTTGCTATAAATCCTAACTCTGTGACTTATTGTGTGATGGATGTTAAGCAAGTCATTTAACTTCTCTGGATTTCAGTTTCCCCAATTGTAAAGTAAGACAGTTAGACTAGATTGCCACTTAGATCCCTTCTGGTCCTAGTTTTATTTTTCTGACCTTTTAATATTAATTTCAGAAATATTTTAAAGCATTTGTTATGTACAAGGCCCTGGAGAGCTAAAGAGAATAAAGAGAATGATCCCTGCCCTCAAGGAGCTTACAGTCAGATGAGTAGAGTAGGGGAGTACTTGTTGATTTAATTTGTCTTTGAAAGTTTTTCTTTTCTCCAACATTCCCTGAATAATGCTGTCTATGAAGCAGCCCTTTCTCTTGCCTGGAGACAACTAAGGGTCTTTCCCATTGGGAAGGAGCCGACTGAGCTCACCTCCTGGCCTTGGACCCTTACAGTCCATCTTCTCTCTTGCTCCCCATCTGTTTGCTCCATTTCCTGGCCCAGCCTCTTCTTGATCCTCTGATTATTTCTTTTCTTTTCCTCCCCTCTCATGTCATGATGATGAAATATCCAGGAAGGTTTTAAAAGAGGGGGAGGGAATGGCAGAGAGAATGGGCTGACATCTTTAGTCAGCTCTCTCCTCTCCTCTACAAGTCCTCCTCCTTTCAATCTGATTCAGAGAAATTGGTCTCAAAGTCTCTGATGGAAACCCCAGGGGCAGAAGCTCAGGAAGTAGCTCCTAGAGTGCAGTGTGGAGGGAGGAGACAGCTTTAGCACTCTTAGTGGTAAGTCGAGAAAGGCAGAACTCTGCCAGACTGTCCTGTTTTGCCCTGGGCACTGGATCAAATAAGGGGGTGTGATCATTTGGAAAAGAGGAAAACCTTTTTGGAGGATCTGTGTTATGGTATAAGAAATTTGTGGAGAGCTGGGTTTGTATCACATCTACCATTTATTTCCTGTGTGATGCTGAGCAAGTCATTTAACTTTCCGAGTGGGCCCGTTTGCTAGTGTGTAAAACGAGGGGATAGATTATATTCCTTAACTACTAACTTTATAGAATATTAAATACTTAGAAAGCAAACACTGCTTCATTTCTCTTCTCAAGAAGGGGCAGGTCGGTGGTGCTGTGGATAGAGCCTTGAGCTGGGAATTAGGAAAACCTGACCCCAAATATGTAATCAGATGCTTACTAACTGTGTGACCCATGGCAAATCACTTTATCTTGAGTTTTTGCCTCAGTTTCCTCCTGATAAAATGGGCTGGAGAAGGAAATGGGAAAGCACTCTAGTACCTCTGCAAAAACAAAAACAAAAACAAAAACAAAACTTCTCAAACAACAAAATAACCCAAATGGGATAATAAAGAGTCAGACATGATTGAAAATGACTGAACAATTTCCAAGACATCACAGCCAGACATGTAGTAGATGGACACTCCATCCTTGGTGCTTGATTCATTCTTTCTCTCAAGGACTTTGTTCATTCAGAAAGCATTTATTGTGTTTTTTTTGGGGGGGATAGTTACAAAATCTAGATAAGGTCTGATCTCTATCCTCATGGAACAGTCTAGTAGATGGATGAATGCTATGGCCAGTCCCTTCCAATTCTCAAATGCTTTGATTCTGTGCCTTATGTGTTTGCCAATCTATTGTAAGGTTACTAGGAACCACTCTTTGGCCTGGTGGTGCCCCATGGTTCCATCTCTTATTTTTCTGTTGAAAAATCTCAATTTCCCCCTAAGAATTCTGTCTTCCAGGCAAGAAGAAGGGAATAAAGTGAGCAATGGGGGCTTTATTTTGATTAAATGTAAGTGGTGCATAATGGACAGAATGCTGGACTTGGAGTCAAGAAGGACTGGTTTTGAATCTAACCTTTGATTTTTATTTTCTATGTAACAGCTGCTCTGTGTGGCAGCTGCTCCAGACAATTACCTTCAATTTATCTCAATTTAAGAACAAAGGAACATTTTTTTAAAATTAAGATTAAGATAAAGGAGGAACTTCCTCAAAATCAGAGCTACCTCCAAGTATGGACTGCCTCAGGAAGTAATGAGTTCCTGGATGATTTGGACTAGATGTCTCTCAAACTCTAAGATCTGTGACTCTGTGAAGTACAAAGTTAGGAAAGTTTATTCTATATGGGTGGAAAGAATCTTCCACCCTGGGAATCCTTACAGGGACAAATATCCATTTTCGTCCCATTAGTACCTATAAGAATTTAGGGAAGAGTCCAACAAAGGGCACAGCATGAAACGTTCTACAATACTTCTAGTTGGTATCATGTTATGATTCCCCTGAGAGTTATGGTTACAATAGGTTCACAGGCATCAGCTCATCAAGTCCAACTCCCCCATTTTATATACTAGGAAGCTGAAACCTCAAAAGGGAAATGACTTATTCATATAGATCAAAGCATCATAGATTTCGAATTGGAAGAGATGTTGGATGTCCACTGAGTCCAATTTGTTCAGTTTTACAGATGAATAAACTGAGACCTGGGGAAGAGAAATGACTTACACAATGCAATACAGGCATGATTACAAGATCATAGCTTTAGAGCTAGAAGGAGCTCTCCTTCCCCTTTTCCTTTCCCTAAAGAAAATGAAGTTAACATAGCAACACAGATTTTCTCTGGGCTGTGCAGGTAGTAAATAGCAGAGCTGGGACTTGAGCTAATCCTTTGACTCAGTCCCAGAATCCCATCCCTCATGGGGTGTCATCCATGTGACATGATCATAAGATTTAGAGCAGAAAAATACCTTATAGCTTACCAAATCCAACCTTCTCATTTTACAGGTGGGGAAAATAAGTCCCCAAAAGGTAAAAGAACATTCCCAGGATCCCATAGTTGATAAGGAGCAGAACCAAGGTGTGAACCCTAAATCAAACCCTCTGTCTGTGACATCATTGGAAGGACAGTGAAAAGGAAGCCAAATTTGGAGTCAATGGACTTTTGTTCAAATCTCATCTGGTTGGTCTTAGACAAGTCTCTTAACCTCTGAATATTTAAAAAATTCAACATTATTGTTGGCCAGGAAGTCTGACAGGTTCTTCTGTGGTCTTCTTTTCTCTAATGTCAGTGAAGAGGAAAATGTAGAACTGAGCAACAAAGCATTGGAGCCTTTCACTCTCTAATTCAACTTGCAAAAGCTGGTCCATCTATTTCAGGATCTCTTCCTCTCTTTCCATCATTTGGAAGGTTCAAGCTGACACATGGGATCTGGTATCCAGAGTTGGGGAACTGGCCAGTGCACCTGACCAACACTAGTCCAGGTGAAGAAAGGGAGCATTAAGGAAGCAGATGATGTGAATGGGATTCCCTCCTTTCTAGTTCCTATTGTGTTAGCAAGTGTGTCTTGGGTCCCTTACATAGACTGCTGAAGCCCATGGGCCTCTTCTCAGAATTTTTTGAAGTCCTCTATTTCATTGAATTTCCCCTTTCCCCTTGAATGATTACATTCAGTTTTGCTAGGTATGATTCTTGTTTATAATCCTAACTCCATTGCTCTCTTGAATATCATATTCCAAGTCCCCCAGTCCTTTAATATAGAAGCTGCTAAATATTATGCTATTTTGACTGTGGCTCCATTATACTTGAATTGTTTCTTTCTGAATTTTTGCAATATTTTGTCATTGAACTAGGAATTCCAGAATTTGTCTATAATATTCCTGGGAGTTTTCATTTTAGGATCTCTTTCAGGAGATGATTAGTGGATTCGATCTATTTTACCCTCTGGTTCTAGAATATCAGGACAGTTTTCCTTGATAATTTCTTGAAAGATGATGTCTAGGCTATGTGTCTATATGTCTATGTTTTGATCATGGTGTTCAGGTATACCAAGAATTTTAAACTTATTTCTCCTGGATCTATTTTCCAGATCAGTTGTTTCCTCAATGATATATTTAAAATAGTTTTTTTCTTTTTTTGTTCTTTTGGTTTTGTTTTTATTGTTTCTTGATTTCCCATAATGTCATTATTTGCTCAATTCTAATTTTCAAGGAACTATTTTCCTCAGAAAGCTTTTGCATCTCCTTTATCAATTGGCCTATTTTGCTTTTTAAGGCATTCTTCTCATTAGCATTTTGAATTTCCTTTTGTATTACTCTCAATTCTCTTCCCATTTTTTCCTTCTCTCTTATTTGATTTTCAAAATCCCCTTTGAGCTCTTCCATTCTTATTTTTTTCTTGGAGGCTTTGGATACAGGAAAATATTGTTATCTTCTTCTGAGTGTATGTTTTAATTTTCCTTGTCACCATAGTAACTTTTTATGGTCAGAATCTTTTTCTGTTGTTTACTCATTTTCCTAGCCTATTACTAGATTTTTAACTCTTTGTTAAAGTAGAGATTCATTTCCAGAGTAGAAGATACATTGTCCCAAGCTGTTTTCAGAGATTTTTCCAGGGATCTGACCACAAGAACTCTTTTCTGCTTGGGAACTGTGAGGAGTGTCCCTGATCCACTGTAGCTGTAAGTTCTAGTGTGCTAACACAATACAGTCCTTTCTCAGTATTAGCAAAGAGACCTCCTGTGAGCTGAGAGCCATGGAAGCCACTGCCGCCAATACTGTCCATGCTTACTCTTGTTTTTCTGGTTTCCCAAGGTCCTTTCAACTCTACTGACAGATTTTTCCTCCTGATCTTCCAAGACACCTTTCTTGGTGTCTCTGGGCTGAGAAGTCTAGAAACCTCAAGAACTGCCTCTGATTCAGAGATTGGAAGTGTATTCTTGCTTTGCTGGTTTTGGGGCTGAGTCTGAGGCCAGGGTCAGAGTCAGGGTTGTGCTAGCATGGCCTGCATGAGAGCTGTGGGCTGGAGTCCCTACCATGATGCCACAGACCTTTCCTGCTGTCCTTTTAAATTTTAGACTGAAAAATGTTCCATTCCATCTTTTTGTATGTGGTGAGGCTTTAAAATCAGTTTAGAGTTATTATTGGAAGGAATTTGGAGCAGTTTGGGGAAGAGTTCATTGGGTCTCTGCCTTTACTCTGCTATCTTGGCTCTACCTCCCAGAATTTGTAAATGCATAAAATAAAACATATAAAATCACAAAAGAACCCAACCATAGTCATCAAAATATTTATAAAAAAATTAACTTTACAGACCTCAAGTTAAGAACCTCTCTTTTGGAGGTTAGCATTTATAGATGGTGGTTGAAAGAGATGGTTAGCATGGGATCCCTTCCCTAGAACAGGATAAACATATTGCTAGGATGTCAAGTCAAGAGGAAGAGTTTCAAGTTGGCCTGTATGGAAGAAGGAACGTATTGGCTAAGTTTTGGGTAAGAGTCCCAGAATCTCAGAACTATAGAGAGAAAAGGCCCTGAGAACAAAGATGTCAGAGTTTGGAGAGATGTTAGAGCAGAAAATGTCAGAGCAAAGAATGGGATTGTGGATCGTAGTTAAAATATAGAATGTTGGAACTGGTCAAGACCTGTTGGGCCTTAGAATACAGGATATTAGATCTAGGAAGGACCTTAGAACCTGAAGTGCCAGAGCTAGGAGGGACCTTAAAACATGGAATATTTAGGACCCTTGGAACTTTAGAATGTCACAGCTGAGGAGGAGGAAGGCATTCAGCTCTCATCTTTCAGAAGAGGTAGCTGGTTTAGACTCTCTTTTAACCTTTTTCAGATTTAGATCCTAGAACACTAAATGTTACCACCAGGGTACCTTTTTCTGTTCAATCATTTCTGTCATGCCCGACTTTCCCTGACTGCATTTGGGGTTTGCTTGGCAGAAATACTGGAGTGGTTTGCCATTTCCTTCTCCAGCTCATTTTATAGATGAGAAAACTGAGATAAACAGGGTTAAGTTATTTCCTAGAGTCACCCAGCTAGTAAATACCTGAGACTGAATTTGAACTCAGGAAGATGAACATTATTGATTCTAGGCTGGCATTCTATCCACTGCATTACCTAATGGCCCAATCCAGCTAGCTCCCTGATATGACAGACGAATGAACTGAACCTCAGAAAAGGAAAATGGCTTACTGATAATGATCAGGATTAAAGTAGCCCCTGTGCCTTCTGACTTCCAGGCAAATGGGCTTTGTACCAAATTTTGACACATGTTGGGGAAAGAGTTGAACATGGCCCCAGCTACCCTGAAAGCCCAGTTACCCTTGCTATCAGGTTGCCCACCATACCTACTTTAGCTCTTAAAAATCTTTTAAAGAAGGTAGTCCCTTTTAGCTCTGTGTAGCAGTTGGAAACACATATAGAACTTGATCTAATTATCCACTTAATCCATTGCATCATGCTCCTCTCCTATGGCACAGAAGTCAGTGTTGGGGTTACAAAGAAAAAAATCAGATCATTCCTGCCTTCCAGGAGCTTATGTTCAACAGAGGGAATACCCATTGAAGTAGATACAAAATATATAAAGATAAAACACAGGTTGCCCCAGTGGTATGATTCCCCCTTCCATGATAGCTGCCCAAGGATATTCAAGGTCAAGGACCACTGGGAGCTACATCTGTCCACCAGTTGCCAGCTTTTTCAACTTAGTCATTTCCCTCCATGGTCTGTAGGATTTAGATTCATAGATGCCTCATGAATTTAGAGGTGAAAGGGATCTAAATGGCCATTTTATACTCCCTCCTATAGCAGAAGAGGAATCGAGACATTAAATGTTTTGGCTAAGAGCAGAGCTGAGATTTAAATTCAAGTCTTCTGATACCCAAATCAGGTCTCTTTCCACTGTGCCATATGGCCTTGCCTGAGCTGCTTGGCCAAGTCTAGTAAGTTTCAACAAATCAGTTGAAACTTGTCCCAGTCTCTTGACTTCTGGTTCCTTGAATCCCCTCAGACATTTAATACATGTGTGAGCATAGGGCCTAGAGAGGTAGTATAATGTTGGTGGCTGGGTTTAAATCCCAGCTTGGCCATTTGAAACTTACTTGATCTTGATTAAGTCTTTCCCCTATTAGGGGTCTCAGCTTCTTTATCTGTCAAATGAAGGGACTGAGCCAGATAACCTTGAATGTCCCTTCTAAACCTGCGAGCCTATAACTGAAGTTCCCCAAGAAGAATTTAGAGACTAGGAAACATTTTCACTCCTGCCATCTTTATACCTAAAGCTGGTCGTGGTCTTCTTGAATTTGCCTGCTACCCAAAGGATTTAGCTCCTGGCACGGGGGTCCTCCAAAGAAAGAGCAGGATTTTCAGAGCTATTCTCCATTGTGAACCATTTATCCAGCCTGACTCTGCATCTTCTCGCTGCGCATTGTGAAATCAGAGAAGGCGAGCTATCTGAGGGCAGAGATCTGTGGCTACCTGGAGAGCAGCAGAAATCCAGCCTCAGAAGGGGGGATGTTTCATAGAAAGAAAGCAAACCACTTGTGTCTGAACATAGACTCAGTGAGGGAGAGAGGGTGGGGGGGTCTTTCCAACTCCCTCTTTTGAGGGGAGGAGAACAGCAGTTTGGCTCAGCAAAGGGGGAGCGTGGGGACTCTGCTGATTGCTACCAAGGTACAGTAACACTGAGCTGGGCGGCAGGGACTAATATTAGAATGACTGGGTGGTGGTAGGCAGGCATTCACCCTTCTGTGTGCATGTGGGAGCATGAAGCCTCATTTCAACCCCGACCTCCCCTTTCTCTCTTCATCTGTTCACACTCTCTCCTCTCCAGCTCTAACCACTGAGTATGGTCTCCATTGCTCCAAGGGTTCTAGCCTTTTGGTTTCCTTAATTTCCAATATTTAGGCTTTTGAGCATGAAGTTCATTCCCCCCTCCTCCTATTTTACATATGGGGAAATTGAGGTCTGGAGGAGGGAAGGGATTTACCCAGAGTCACTTGAGGAGCAGGTGGCAAGCCGGGATTTGAACCCAGACCCTCCCCACTTTGGACTTCAGACTCAGATCTCTTTCAATCACATCACACTGTGGCTCTTTCTTTTTTTGGGGGGGGGATGCTACTGCATTCTGCCAACTGTGACCGTGTGCCTTCGTTTGTGCTCTGCCCGGGATCTGTGTGTGGCTCCCCCCACCCGGCTCCCCAGCCCCAGCCCCACCTCCACCCCCTCCTTTCCCAGGCATCTTGCAAATAAATCACGGGTGGTAGACAGGCTTGCCTCACCCTGCGGGGGGGGGGAATTGCTGGTCCACATCTTGGCTGTTTGCACAGAGCTCTGCAGCAGCGGCAGCGGCAGCCCCAGCTTTGGGCACTGGGACGCTATTTATTTGCCTGCTCCCGGCAGTCCCGGAGAGTTGCCTGTGTGAGCGAGAGAGCAAGAGGGAAGGGAGAGGACAGAGTGAGCCAGAAAGGCAGAGGCAGAAGGCTGCTTGGCTGTGCTGAGGGCAACCAGAGGGAGCATTTCTCTTCTTGATCCCGTCTCTGACAGCTGTGCCGACTTTTCCATCGCCACCAGCCAGAGATGTAGAGTAGTGTTTCCTTTTTTTTTTCTTTTGGGTCCTGCATGTCTCGGGGGTAAGGAAGGGGGGATGGGGTTGGCTTGATTTGGAGGAGAGTATAAAGGGACCCCTCCTGAAGCTCCAAGCTGTTAAGGGAGTGATAAGGACACAGCCTCTTCCTTAAGGCAGAGGGGTGGGCAGGTGTTGGCTGGAGACTGGGGGTCACATCCCACCTTCGGTCCTCCGTGCCTAGGTAGCTATCCTTCCTCTCTGCGGGGTAGTGGGCTGGCTTGGAGCGGAGCGGAGGTGGGCAATGGGGCAGGAGGGTTGAAAGGGGGGCGTGGGGTGCATGTGTGTCTGTGTTGATCATGTCTCTTTTAACACATCTGCAGTGTTTTATCACCTGAGAGGCAATGAGAGCCCCGGGGAGATTACTGCCTGCTGTCCGAGGAGATGGGGTGATTTCCTCATGGCTAAATATAAATATATATGTATATGTATATATACATGGCCATACATATACATGTATCTATGTATACTCAAAATAAGCTGTTAAAAGTAAAAGGCAGTTCTCTTAATGCGATGAATGAATTAAATGGTTGGGTGGTGGAGCTGGGAAGTGTAGAGTGAGAGCTATAGACTTTGGTTAGCATGAGAAATGAGAAGATAACCAGAACCCATATAACTAGCTGCTTAACCCTTGCCTGGGTACGTGAGCTCAGCTCGGGAGCCCGTCCTAGGGATAGCCCTATGGGTAAGTTTGTTCAGGATGCTATTTGTGCTATTTGCTAGCAGATGCATGAGGTACCTCTCTTGGTGACCAGTGTCCAGATAGACTGCAGAGGAACTGGATAATGAATGTTCCAGGTTCTGCTTGCTCAGCTCTGGGTTAGCCTTTTCACATAGTGGGTAGGGAGCTTTGGGAGAGTGGTGCTGTCCAAGGTTCTGCTGTGGAGGGAAAGGGGCTTGGGTCAGAGCCCAGATAAGGTTCCAGCCTCTGCCTTCAGATCGGTTTCTCTAGCTTCGATTCTTTCCCTGACCCTCAGAGACATGGCTGGGATCCCAGTGGTGCAGGTTGCACCAGCCTGATTGAGAGAGAGGTTGTGGTCTCCTATAACGGAATCTGAGAATCCCAAATTTAATCTTTAAAAAGAAAAAAAAAGATGCTATTGGCATGAATCTGTGCTGCTTTGAAGCTGGGATTTTATTGTTATTGTTGTTGCTTGTTTCCACCCAACTAATAATTTCAGTCTTTTGAAATGAATGTCCTTTTTAAAAGTGTTTTAGGAATCATCTCAGAGGGTACTTCACCTCTACCTTTCAGCTTTCTACTTTGGTCTTTGTGGGCTGAAGGAACAGAATACTCAACTCTGATGGATGTGAAATGAAGACTATTCATGTGCCTGGTCTTCGTTAATTTTATTCATATCTAAAGCACATTAAAATGCCCAATTTCTAGGATTTGCCATTGTATAGGAAGCTTAGGAAGGCAAATGTTCTTACGGAAAAGGAAAGTGTGGTCTTGTGGTTAGTGCTGAAGATGGAAAATTAGAGCTCCTGGCTCCTATTCTTGACCTCATCAGTGACTTGTTGAGTGACTATGAGATGGCAGTCATAGAGTTTGAGTTGTAAAATCTCCTATCTCTTTCATTTCCCCCTTCTTCCCCTCTATTTTTATCCCCCTGTTCTTGGGGTGGCTAAGCTCCAAAAGGACCTCATCTCCCTCTGTCCCTCCCCCTCACCCAGTTTAAATTGGTGCAGTGTGGTGCATTGGGGAGAGAAGAAATCAAAGAGGCTGCACTGTGTATATGAAGAGAAGTGTCCAAAGACTTAGGGAAACTAGATTCCAGTCTTGGCTTTGCCATTTACTCCCTGCTGGGCTTTAGACAAGTGGGTTCTCTTCCTAGGGCCTCACTGACCCCTGTATACTGGGGATTGGAGGAAATGAGTTTTAGAAATCCTTTCTAGTTTGGATATTCTGAGATTGATTGCAGGGCATATGAGGAAAAGACAGGAACATTTGAGGAGAAGGTCTGGGTGAATCCCAACGCCTCCATGTGCTGCTTCTTTATTCTCACTGCTTCACACACGCCCCAACCCACTTTTCTGGGCTGGAGAGTTAGAATCTGGATGCCATCTCCAGGGTGCTGGTTTACAGATGTTCCATTTGGTCTTTGTCAAATTGCGTGTGTGTTTCTGTATCTGTGTACACATATGTGCACTCATACACTCCCATGTCCAGCATGGAGAACTTGGGATTTCTAATACGAATGATATAGACATATGGACATTTTCTTTGCTCTTTAAATCTTTCAACTGGGGAAATGGGCACAAAATTAGGCAATCTAATAAATGGCAACAAGGCAACAAAAAAGTGAAAATGGTTTATTCCTGTTTAACAGCTGTAGCTTTAACCTAGGATAAAAATAAACTCTAGTTTTGTACACTGGTGGGATGGAGTTGATGAATTTAAATGATTCAATTGACACCGAGAATTGAGAGTTTCGATGGTGCTATAAACAGAGACTTAGGAATTGGTGACTATCACCACACACCTTTCTTATGCATTCTGATGTCAATGAAATACTTATTTTCTCCCCTATCTTCTTGAAGCCATCAGAATTCCCCAACCTCTGGTGGCTGTAGTGAATAACTTAGCCATACAGAATTTCTCCCCCTCTTAGATAGTGCTCCTGCCTGATTCAGAAAGGATCAAGTGGGGAAAAGGGCACAAAGTAGTCCAGTGGAAAGAGTGATCTATTAGCCTCAGAGGGCTTGGGTTCAAATCGTGTTTTTGCTACTGTGTGACAATTGGGTTAATCACTTTACATTTCTAGCTCTTGGTTTTCTCCTTCATAAAATGTAGGGTTAGACTAGTTGATCTTTAAGGTCTCTTCCAGCTCTGACATGCACTGTTCTATGTCAAGTAGTCTAAAATTCTTTCTAGATTTAACATTTTATATTTTAAGGTCTCTTCTGGCTCTCAATCTTTGGTCCTATAGTTCCTTGTTGTAGATGCTATTCTTGTTCAGGTGTAGTTTGATCTAGATGCTCTCATGTCCATCTTCCAAATACACAATTCCATGATTCTATGCTCCTGTCATCACTGTCTCTAAATATCTGAAGGACTGTCATGGGATGAGTAGGTAGATTTATTTTATATGAGTCCAAAGAGAAGGGTTTGGATCAAAGAAGAAAAGTTAATTGAGAGGTGGATAGATAGACACCTGCTCAATACAAGGAAGACTCTCCTATCTGCTAGAGCTGTCCATTGGCTGCATTGGAAAGTGAAAGCATTTAAGCAGTTCCTGGATGACCACTTGTGGGATCTGGTAAAGGGAACTGACTCATACTTCAGGTGGGGGCTGAATCGCCTAAGAATATTTTCTGTCTCTGAAGCTATCTTTGTAATGTTGGATAAGTCATTTAAACTCCTCATCTGTGAAAAAAGAATTGGCATTATGTTTGCTTCTCACTCTATCAGAGCCCTCTGATCCAGTGAATGGCTTGGCCAAGACATTCTACAATGCAGAGAAGTGCCATCATTTGGGCAGTGGTGGAACAATCAAGGAAGGCTTCGTGGGGGAGGTATGACTTGAATCAACTTTATAGGATTGGTTGGGGCTGGATAGATGAAAAAGAAAATAGGAGAGCCTTCCTCATAGGGTAACAGTGTGAGAAAAGGTGTGGAAGCAGAAAAGTTAAAGCAGAAAATTCAGATATGGATACAGTGGACAAAAAGGGTTACTGGAAAATAACAACTAGTAGCTTCAACAACAATGACGTCGTTAATGGTTTCCTTGTCACATCACCAACTGCTGCTCCAAAATTTTATTGCTGTAATCTACTTGGACAATTGGCCCTGTGCTGTTGTAATGGCTTTATATTAGATTATCTGAATTTTAAAATAAAACGACAAACTGTTGTTGCACTATACTTGGCTGAGTACCAGTGGAATTATACCAGATTGATTTGAGTTACAGAAATAAAGTAATATTACCTAGTACTAACAATGATATCAATGATAGTAACAACAGCGACAATGATATGTTGGATTCTCTTAAAAGAGAACATAAGAGGATGGAGAGAGTGTTGGACTTGGAGACAAAAGATCTGAATTTGACCCCCAGTTCAGGTGTATATAACAAATCAAGTTCCTTTCTGTGAACTGCAATTTTGCCCCCCCCCCCCATGAAATGACAATAATAATACTTGGCTTAATCCTTTCATGGGAGTTCTTTGTAAATCTGGAAGTACCATTAGTTATTATGATTATTCTTTCTATAAGTATGGATTGTGTAATTCATCTCTGGGCCTTGAAATAAGACTTTACCTGAAACAATCCTAGTTAATGGATCAATTCATCTCAGAATTGATTCCAGAAGGATCAAAGGAGGAATGTAGCCAATGAAAAATGTGGCAGCAATCTTTAAAAACTTTTGTAAAGAGGATGGGAGGGGAGAGAATTTGGAGGTCTGGACTCTAGGTAATAATAATAATAAGCTCTGCAACTTAGCAATTATATAAATGGGTAATTTGATTCAAGGAATGTTCATTGGGTACCTGCAATATGCAGAGCACTGTGCTATGTATGGGGGATGAGAATACAGAATTTATATAAAACTCAGCCCATTCTCTCAGGGAATCTACAAGGATAGAGTATAGTGCAAAGAGTTTTACATTTCTAGTATTTACTATTGATGTGGCTATGAGTAAGTCACAACCATTCCGAGAACTACTTGTATCTTCAATAGAGAAAGTCTGTTTTTTTTTTTTTAAATAAAAGGATGGGGTTGGGAGTCAGAACTGGGAGTTCTGCCATTCCCTGTTCTAAGGCCCCTCACACTTTTGACATTGCATGTCCTAAGGGTGGTCTCAGCTCTGACATTCCCTATTCTAAGATCCCTCCCACTACTCAAATTCTCCATTCTAAAGGCTCACCTGGCTCCATGCTCTTGTTTCTTCCCAGTTCTGATATAATCTGTTTCTTAGTCATTGAGAGAGTCCCATAGCCCCCTCTCCCCATGGAGACCTGTTCGCAGTTCCCCAGACCACCAAGCTGAACAGATGCCTGGGAGAATTTGGCAGCATATCGGTGTGGTGCAGAGAGCAGAAGTCTGCAGTGGCTCGATGGGCTCCGAGAAGTAATTGTATTGCTGTATTAGACTCAGTGATATCGGGCCTGCTTGGATTACATTGTACTGGGGCTTTGCCAACAACCGAAGGCTGAGCAATCAGAGGTAACACCGGAGCTGGCCTGTTTTTTTTTTTCTCCCCTTCCTTACAATTAATTCACAGGAGGAAACTCATCTGACAGCTCCACAATGATAGGTCTGGGAAGGATTTATTTGGGGGGAAAACTCATCACATCTCACCAACATAATCCTCCATACAGGATAATTCAGCTACCACACCCCTCCCCCTCCACACACCCCCACTTAATAGAAAGGAACCTGCAGAGTGACAGGCATCTTGTGAATGAAAACAGCTTTGGATTCATGCCGTGTTATTTGAGGACATTTGAATACCAGCACCTGGCTCCCTGGCAGAGTCTATAGCTCAAAAAGGGGGAGGGGGAGAGATTTCAGAAAGTTGATTCAGATTTTTGACAAAAGATAATGCCCAAAGGCAGCTCGCTCGCTCTCTCTCTCTCTCTCTCTCTCTCTCTTTCTCTCTCTCTCTCTCTTTCGGTCTCTGTCTCTCGGTCTCCCCTCCCACTCTCGGTCTCTGTCTCTCTTTCCCTCTCTCTCCCTCTCCCCTCTGTCTCTCCCACACACAACCCCTATATTTGTAATCTTACATGCATTGAAACAAAAATAATCTAGGGGAGAAGGCACTCCCAAATCCTTGAGACTCCAGAGGGCTTGGAGACCTTTCCAAATGTAGTTTGAGTACAATGAGCTCAGAGGCTAGAGGATAGACACCATAACTTCTGGAGATCATCTCATACCTTTGCATCCCATGAGTCTTTGGGAAATGAAGGATTTCCCTGTAGCATTTCCCTGCCAAAATCCTACCTTCTAGAGAAAGCATTTCTTAATTCTCCTTAATATTAGTGCCTTCTCACTATTAATTATCTTCAACTTAACCTGTATATATCTAGTTTTTACATAATTCTTTGCTTGTGGTTTCAGTAGATTGTAAGCTCCTTGAGGGCAGGAACCATCTTTTGCCTTTCTTTTTATCTCAGAATTTAATACAGTACTAAGCACATAGTAGGTACTGAATTAATGCTAGTTGGCGTGGAACAGACCATTGGCTATATTCTAATAAGCAGTATAGCACAGGCTATAGTAAGAATACCAGCTTCAAATCGTGTCCCTCCTATTTACTTTCTGGGTTAGTTGTCAGTCAACAAACATTTATTAATACTTTACTGTGACACTGTGCTAAGCATTGGACATACAGAGAAAGGCAAAAGAGTAGACTTCAAAAAGTCTCTTGCCTCCTCTAAGCCATCTCATAATTCCAAATCAAAAGTTACTTTACTCCTCTAAGTCTCAGTTTTTTCTATAAGCCCCAGCTTTTTCTTTAAAATTTTTTTAAATAATAGTTCTTTATTTTCAAAATATTTACAGCCTCAGTTCTTCCTTCCTTCCTTCTTTCCCTTCTTCCTTCCTTCCTTCGAAATTGGGGTTAAGTGACTTGCCCAGGGTCATACAGCCAGGAAATGTTAAGTGTCTGAAACTAGATTTGAACTCAGGTCTTCCTGATTTAAGGGCTGGTGCTCTATCAACTGTGCCACCTAGCTGCCCCAGCTTCAGTTTTTTCAACTGTAAAATGGGGATAATTGTTGTAACATCTATCTCCCAGATATGTTATGAAACATAAGAAATAATGGATTTAAAACAGTTTGAAAACTTAAAGCAAACATAAAACAAATTTAAAAGTAAATATTGTTATTATTATTATTACTTCTTTTACAATTGCTAAGAATGTAGGTAGTTAGTTAGTTAGAATATTTAGAGGGATATAATCCATTCTGGCAACAGACTCAAATAAATCAACAAGCATGGATTGAGCTCCACTATGTGTGAAACACAGTGCTAGATTGTGGGGATGCAGACAAAAATGAAACTGCTCCTACTTTCAAGGAGCTTACATATGATCAGGGGAGACAACCTATATATATATATTCCAATTCTCTACTCTCATCTGTCCCTTGAATTTTCAAGAATTGGCTCTCAAAGTGCTGAATGAGATGTCTTCTAGAAGAATACATTCATAATAATAATACCATTTATATATAATAATATATTATAATGTAAGAACATAATACATAATAATAATAGTATTTATATTAATCATGCTAAGTGCTAAGCACTTTACAAACATTACCTCATTTGATCTTTCAACAACCCTGGAAGCTATGTGCTATTATAATTTCCATTTTACAGTTGAACAGCTGAAGCAAACTCAGGTCACTTGCCCAAGGTCACATAATTATTGACTGAGGCTGGATTTGATTCCATATCCAGTGTTCTATTAACTGTGCTACCCAGCTGCCTAGCTCTGTTTCTACATGCCATGATTGATGGTGAGAATGGGGAAGAAGCGAGAAAATCCTCCGCTTCTCCCCAAAGGTGATGACTGGGCTCTTCCTTGGCTGTTGGCTCCAACTAGACTAATTTTATGTGTAATGCTTAAGCTGACTCTTTAAGGATGTAAAAAGCAGAGGGGAGGAGGGAGTGCATTCTATGCATGGATCACTGCAGAGGCACCTTATAAAGGAGATGGAGCTTCCTATAGGAACAACTGCAATAAGATTAGTTTGTTTGTGTTCTAGAAATTCCATGCACGTGTCCAGGAATTCATGTCATTGGTCACAAGCGGGGCCTGAATGAGAGTATGGGTGGTGGAGTATAATTCCATCCCCACTACTGTGCAATTAATCCAGCAAGAACATCCCAACAAAGAGTAACCTTACCTTTGAGGATTCTATGGGAACCAGGGACGCCGTAAATGAGAATTTCAGAAGTCAGAGAATGTCCCACGAGTGGTAGAAGCAACAGTATATTGTGGAAAGAACATTGAATTTGTAGTCAGAAGACTTGGGTTTGAATCTCACCTTTGCCACTTAATGTCTTTGTGACCATTAACAAAGCACTTGATGTCTCTGGGTCTCAATTTCAACCTCCACAGAATTAAGAGATGAGACTAAAGTCTCCTGCAGCTCAATATCTGTGGCATTTTAGGGAGAGGTTTGCATTAGGAATGGAGGTGTCAGCATGAGGAAAAATGCCAATTGAATAAGGCCGTCCTTCCTAGAAATCCAGCCCTTGTCCCATTAGAGAGAGAGGGAGGTTTCATGTGAGTTCTATTTTCCAGCAAGAGTCAATGCTAAGTTCATCTGTCTGCCAGGAATTAGAATCCCAGAGATTCCACCCCTCCCTCCCCCCCCCTCCCTCTCCCCTCCACTCTCAGCAGTGAAGGTGGAAACAGGGATGAATATCTTGCTATTGCAGGCTCCCAGCCAGCCAGGTCCTTCTCCAAGAGCCAAAGGTTAGTGACTCGTAACAAAGGCTGGTTGGATCCCCTGGCCGAGGTGCTGAGCTGGGACCTTGATGCTGATGATGAAGGGCCGTTTTATTTTTATTATGCCAGCTAAAAATAAATTCAGCCAGAAAGTACATGGCCTCTTGACTAATAGCCAAATTAGGGACTAGTATTCTTGGATCTAGGAATGCTCAGTGTGGATTCTTTACTTTGCTACAGCATCTGGAAGCTCCTGGAAGTCAAAGACTCATTTCGTGGTCTCTGGATCCACAGGGCAGTGCCTGCCATATAGTAGGGATTGAAAAAATGACATTTTTATTTCTGTCTTTCAGTCTTTTCCCGATCTAGTTGGGTCAAATGAGATAATATTTGTAAAGCACATAGCAGAGTGCCAGGCACATAGTAGGCCCTATGGAAATGCTTATTTTCTCTTCTTCTCCTTTCCCCTCTGCTTCCCCACTTCCTTTTGTCAGACAGATAAGTAAGCAAGAGCATTTGATACAAAAACCTTTTCTGATAATGTATACAACATGCTGTCCTAGTTGTCCCCCCTCTCTGCTAAGAGGAGGGACATAGGTTTCATTATTTCTTCTCTAAGATCCTCTCTGGTTTTAATAGGCACTTAAATGGAAATGAACTGAATGAAATTGAACTTTGTGCCCCTGAATGAGAGACACTGGAGAAATGGAGAGGTGGTTAAAGTGACTTAATTGCATTTTAAAACCTTTCTTCCTTCCTTCTTTCTTTCTTTCTTTCTTTCTTTCTTTCTTTCTTTCTTTCTTTCTTTCTTTCTTTCTTTCTTTCTTTCTTTCTTTCTTTCTTTCTTTCTTTCTTTCTTTCTTTCTTTCTTCTCTCTCTCTCTCTCTCTCTCTCTTTCTTTTTCTTTCTTTCTTCTCTCTCTTCCTTCCCTCCATCCATCATCTATCTCCATTCCTTCTTTCTTCTCTCCCTTCCCTTCTTTCTTCTTTCTTTATTCCCTCTCTTCCTCCCTCTCTCCCTACTTCCTTTCTTCTTTTTCTCCCTTCCTTCTTCACTCCCTCTCATCCTCTCTTCCTCCTTTGTCTCTTCTTTCCCAACCTGTGTTGGTTTTCTTCCCTCCTTAGGCAGCATAGGATTCACCATATTGATGTCAGGCTTAGTTCAAACTTTGCTGATGTATATAGCCCATTAAAGCCCAGAAATCCTAAACTCAAGTAGCCATCAACCATGGTCTTCATCGTACCAGGGACTGAAGATATGCACCACCATGTCCAAATAAAGTTGATATTTTAAATATCACTTTATAATGTTATGGCTCCTAAAATTTTACAAAGTCGTGGGCCTCCTTTTTTCAGAAAACTGTGAATAAGCCTGCCAAGTGATGACCAAGTTATTACTTAGTTGTTTTTCAGTCATGTCCAACTCTTCCTGAACCTTTTTGGAGTTTTCTTGACAAAGATACTGGAATGGTTTGTTATTTCCTTCTCCAGCTTATATTACAGATGAGGAAACTGAGGCAAACAAGGTTAAATGACTTGTCCAGGGTCACATAGCTGATAAGTGTCTAAGGCCAGATTTAAACTCAGGTATTCCTGACTCCAGGCTTAGTATTCTATCCACTGTACCACCTAGCTGTCCTGAACAACAATAACACCAACTACTACCACTACTATTACTATAAACTATTACTACTACTACAGCAACATCAACAAAATCAAAGTCTGTGGAGAGATGACAGAGAGTTTATGGTAAATTATTGAGATAAATGTAGAGAACAGAGCTGTAGTTAGAAGTGAAAATAGTTTTACTTCCTGTAATCCAATAACCTTGTGAGGTCATATTATCAGGCTATTTGTACTACTATACACATGCTTTTCTATCCATTTCATAGCTGAGGAAATTGAGGTTTGGAGGGGGTGATATGCCTTTATATTTCTAATAAGGATTAAAGCTGGATTTTGGGTTTGAACCTGGATCCTTCATTTCTCTTTCTGTTATATTATTGTAAGTTTTCTCCACTTAGCTGGGTCCATTCCACGGGGGCTGAGCTGTGGAGTTGACATTGACATGGTTGGTAGTATAAAGCTCTAGGGCAATGTGTGGTCTTCTGTTGGACTGATGACCAGATACGGGGAGCAGAGAATAGAGAGAAGAAGTCCAGAGGAAAAGGTGATGCCAAATGAGATTGTCACCAGAATGGGAATTTCAGTTCCAGGAAGGACAACTGTTCTCAGCTGTAACCATAGCCTTGCGCCACTGTATTTACCTCAATGGATTGCAATTAACTCTCAGTCCTCCTTTGGAAGACTTACTCACATTCTTCTGGAAGAAAAGGCCCATGACTTTTCCCCGTATATCTTTAAAAATTTTAAATCTAAGTTCAATCAACAAAAATGAATTAAAACCATGGTATTATATAAAGCTTTATAATCAAAGCTATTTACAAAATTATAAAGCTTTATAATCAAAGCTATTTACAAAATTATTTAATAAAACCATCACCCAAAATCCCATTTGCTTCATAGTCCCTTTGTGACCTTTTCCCTATCTATGTTTTTAGTTTTAGTTTTGTTGTTTTTTATTTCATTTTTGTTTGCGCTCGACTCTCTTCCTATCTCTACCTCACCCACTTCCCACTCTCTAGTACATCAATTACAGCATATCACAGACAGTTTATGAAAGTGAGAAAAGCACACAGTGTTATTTGGTCAACACAATTTTGGTAAGTCCTTACGAGGTACGAGGAACTATAACAAGTTGACAATACAACAACAGCTGGCTTTTAAATAACACTTTTTAAGGATTGTAAAGAGCTTTATAAATATTATCTCATTTCAGCAGCATAACAACTCTGGGAAGTAAATGCTATGATTACTTCCAATTTACAGATAAAGGAAACCGAGGGAGATAGAGGTTGTCCAGGGACACAGGAAAACTAGTTAAGAATGACTGGAACCCAGGTCATCTGATTTTCAGTTCAGTGTTCTTTCCATTACACTAAATTTTCTTGGATTTCTCCCAGCTTTGCATTCCTCCTTCTAAGGAGGTTTCATGTTTCTGCAATTAGTTTCTTTAAAAAGGCAATTGTTATGTGTTGATATGTGAATTCACATTATATCTGAAAAATTACCTCTACTATGTCCACTGTCCCTCCCCTCCCCCATATGAATAATGATAAATCAACTGTATTTTGGTATGCTCAGAGTCACAGAAGTATAGAATTTTAATGAGATCTCAGTGACCATCAAGTCTAATCCATATCTCAAAAAGAGTCCTTCACTATAACATACTCAACATATAATTACTCAGCTTTTTCTTGAAAAACCTCCATTTAGAGGGAGCCCTTTTTGCTTCTAACACTTATTACTTGTCTGACTTTGGGCAAGTAACTTTCTGGGCCTTAGTTTTCTCATTGTAAAATGAAGGATGTCAGACCTGATGACTCTCTGGGTTCCTTCTAACTTTCTATATTTCTATTGCCTCCTGAGGGATCCCATTATTTTTTGAATAGGTCTAATTAGTGGGAAAATTTCCCTCATATCAAAGCCTTAATCTGCTTTTTGTATCTTCCAATATTCCTCCTAGTTCTGCCCTTTGGGACTAAGAAGAATATATCTCCATATACCAGCTCTTCAGTTACCTGAATACATATCTCAGGTCTCCCCTTTTCTCCAATCTCCTCTTCTATGTAAGGTGGGGGTAAAGTGCAGCCTCTTTACCATTGTCTGGTATTTTATAACTGCTCTGCTCCATCCGTCTATCTTGCAAAGCTGTTGTGAGGTTCAAATGAAGCAATATTAGTAAAGTGTTTAGCATGTGCCTGGAATACAGTTACTAAATAAATGTTTATTTTCTTATAGAAGAGACTCTCTCTCTCTCTCTCTCTCTCTCTCTCTCTCTCTCTCTCTCTCTCTCTCTCTCTTGCTCTCTCTCTCTCTCTTCTCTCTCTCTCTCTCTCTCTCTCTCTCTCTCTCTCTCTTGCTCTCTCTCTCTCTTGCTCTCTCTCTCTCTCTCTGCAGCTCTCTCTTCCTTCTCCTCTTTCTATCCTTCTGTTATCTATCATATCTTTCTTCCTTTTTCTATTCTTCTGTTTGTATGATAAATCTATGTATCTACTTATTTATCTGTCTCATCAACACATTAGCCTTTCAATGGAGCCTATGGCTTGTTCTGGAGTACTAGCACCTCTGGTATGAAGATTTGCTTAACCTTTCAAGACTACTCATCCATTTTTGGTGTTCACTAGTCACTCAACTCTTACCTGTGTCTCAAAGAAGCCATAGCATGCACAATGGCCATACCCTAGTGAAAGCACCTCAGCAGACAAGCTAAAACAGCTAACCAACTGATAATCTTCAAATCCAGTGGTGAATTAGGAAGATGATCTATCTCAAGTATCTGAGGACTTCTCCTGGTAGAATAGAATGAGGACAGTTTGTTCCAATGGCCAGAAAAGTAGCTCAAGCAAATGCTATGGAGAACTTAGAGTTTGGTCACACATCAGAAAGACCAAGGTAATCCACTGCATCCTGGACCACTGGCAATCATCTTGACTTTTGTCTTGCCACTGGACTTTGATGGTTTTGGAAGAGAGATCATGACTGACAACTTTATGCAACTCTTCCTTGCTTAAATCCAATTCACATACAAATCAAGACATCAGCTGTAATCTCATTAGTTCTCTTAAAAAATGAACTGATGAACAATAACAACCCAACACATATTTTACTTTAGCTTTCACTGGGAGTGGGATGGGGAGGAAGAATATGGACAAAATCCCTCAATGTGGCAAACTCTACTAATGGTTCATAAGCCATTTTGAGTAAGTAATGATGAAGTCCTTTGCAATGAAAAGTCTTTGGGATGATGGTACATCTGGATCTTCCATGATATAAGTTCATCTTCTATTATCACTGCCAGACAGATGCTATGGCATATTAACTTTTTAATTCCACCTTTCTATCTTGCTGGACAGCTCCACATGGATGTAATTGACATTTACTAGATATATAAGTCCCTGAACTCTGAGCTATTGTTTTCATCTGTAGCCTGCTGTAGGGATAAAGAGTTGTTCCTTCAGTCAGGAAGACTGAAGTTCAAGTTCTACCACTAGCATACACTAGCTGTATGACCATAAATCAGTGTGGTCTTGAGAAATTCCTGGGGACCTAAGATGCTAAATCAAAGAGGACACATTAACGAGCAACAGGGCATGGAGTTTCCATGTATGGGAGAGGTGCCATTGACTTGGAAGTCAGGCAATTTGAGTTTCAATTCCAGCTTGACCATTTATTTTTTAATAATTTTGAGAAAGTCACTGTAGACCTCAGTTTCCTCTTCTGTAAAAAGAAGGTATTTGATTAGATGAGAAACAGCTGAATTTTCAGGCATCTGACGTGGGTTTGAGTCCTGATTCTGCTTCTTAATCACTGTGTGACCTTGGATAAGAACTTTATCATTCCTCTGTTTCCTTATTTCTATAGTAGAAGAGCTGAATTAGATAACTTCTAAGGTCTACCCCAACTCTTCTTTCCCAGAAATGATCTTTAAGTTCTTTCTCATTTTTTAAACTTTTATTGGTCTTTCCCATTTTTACATAATCTTCATTTCCAGTATGTCCCTTTTCTTCCTTGAGAGTTATCCCTTAGAGCAAAAAAGAAAAAGAAAAAAAACCACTTTACCAAAAATAACCAACATCTCAACCAAGTCTGGCACTATCTATGGTGCTTCATACTGAGGATTGGCCCCCTCTACAAAAAAGGGGGGCAAGAGAAGGAAGTGGTTTTTATTTCTGTTCTTCAGAGCCAAATTTGCTCATCATAATCTCACAAATTTAGTGTCTATTTTCTCTAAAGCAATTTAGAAATGTGTTATCATGATAGACATGTATGTGTATATATTATGCCTATATATTGTTTGTATGGATTTGTGTGTGTCCATGGGTATGATGTATCCTTCTATTCTCCTCTCCCTGTTTTCCATGCCCACATGCCATGATTGGATATCTCCCTTCTCAAGAAGCCCCCTGTGCTTGATCAGGGGGTTGGCTGGTAGGAATGAGTCTCTTTGCTAAATCCTGTCTCCAGAGCTGGGCTTGATCCCTTCTGTCCCCGGACATTCTAATCACAGATGGAACAGAAAATTTCTGTTGGCTCAGAATGAATGGAAAAAATGGAACACTTGGCAAAGGGAAGGAGGTGGGAGAATAAGAAGGCACAGAGTTGCTTGTACTCAACAGCAGGATCTGAGGGGCCTGAAGCACCAGGAAGGGCCAGGCCCTCGGGGAGGAAGCTGTGCAAGAAGCAGCAAACTGAGCAGGGCTCCAAGGCTGCCTGAGGCTGCCTTAGCAGTGAATGAGGGAAGGGAGCTGTAATCCCCAGTGAATTCATGTGGCTAGTTATTATTACTTTATGAAGCTGGGAGGAGACTTAGAACGCAGAATCTAAAATTTGGGAAAATCATCAGATCATAGAGTGTCAGAATTGGAGGAAGAGTTGAACATCAGGATTGAGAAGGATCTTGGAACACAAAATATCAGGAGTGAGAAGGTTCTTAGAACGTAGAATGCCAGAACTAACAGGGGCCTTAGAATGGGGAATGCTAGAGCTGATAATGACCTTAGAACAGGGAATGCCAGAGGTGGGAGAGATCTTAGAACAGGGGCTGTCAGAACTGAAAAGGGCCTTGGAATACGGAGTGCCAGGGCTGGGAGAGACCTTGCAACAGAAAGTGCCAGTGCTGGAAGGGGCCTTAAAACAAAGGATGATAGAGTTGACAAGGGTCCGAGAAAAGGGAAAGTCAGAGGTAAGGATACTTTCTTCCCTTCTCTTGGTCTCAGTTTCCTAGCTGTAAAATACAATATAAACTCCAACCAGAATCACTTTTAAGATATGAGTTGAATTAAATTCTTCTAGAAATTGAGGCTATTTTTCTTAATTCCTCCACCCCTCCCTCCATTCATTCTTTGTTCTCTCCACTTGGGGTGCAATGACTTGCCCTGTGGATTTCCATTCTCATCTCTTTCTGCCCTTATACAGTCTCTTCTCTAGTTCAGACCCTATCACTTCTTATATAGATTTCTGCAAGCCACTGTTTCTTTCCTTTCCTACCTAGTTTCTTTCCTCTCCCCTTCTCCTCCCATTCATCCTCCAGACAATGATCCAAACTGACCTAATAGAAATCCTCTCTCTTCCTTTTTCTCTTGTACCTCTCTAACCTCCCAACTTGGGATAGAGCCGGACATGTCTTGATCAATGGGCTTAGGAAACAGGAAACCAGTGGAGAGAAAGCTATGGAGAACAGAAAGAATTGGACCTAACTTCAAATACCACCTATTAAGTAGATTTACTACCTTGTGATCTTGGACATGTCGTCTTACCTGTCTTTATCTGTAAAAGGATGGGGTTAGACTAGATAATCTTGGAAGTCCTTTACAACTCTAAATCTGTGGGATCAACCCATTCTGATGGTGATGGTAGTAGTGATGATAGTGGTGATGGGAGTGCTTATAATGGTGCTGATGATAATAGTGGTGGGACAGTTCAGTTAATGAATCTAAGTTGACTTTCTAACATGACTATAGTTTGAATCTTTATACCAGGTCTTTTCTGAGTCATGGTAGTCTCAGATCTAATGAGATAATATTTGTCAAATGCTTAACACAAGCATATAATAGGTGCTTAATAAATGTTTGCCCCCTCCACCTATCCCCTCTTTACTTTGATCTGGTTAACTTTATAGACCTATTTAGAATTGTGTTTTTAAATGCATTAAGTAAAAGATAGAGAATTTCAAAGGGAACTAATTATGATGAAAGAGTGATTCAATTATACACATATATACATATACATACACTTACATACATAAATACCTAACTTGTTGCAGAGCATTTGGAGCTCGAATTGGTCTGATCAGCCACCACTGGACACACTAATGATTCTAACATAGCAGTGTTATTTTGATCTTCTTCAAGACTGAAAGACAACAACCGACCAATCAACCTTTATTTAAAGTTCCAGGACTTTAGAGTAAGACCCTCTGCTTGCACAGATTGTGTGTCTGTAGTGGCTATGCTTATGGTAAATATTCAAAAGAGAATTTGAAGTTTCAAATCCAGAAAGGATTTCAAGGATTCTCTACTCCAACCCCATCATTTTTAAGAGGAGGAAACTGAGACTCTCAAAGGGGAAGGGAGTGATCAATAAATGGCCTTACCTTCAGTAGCTTTTCTATTTTGAATCCTGAGCTGTGAATTCCCCAGGATGGCCTCGGTGCTTTTTTGCTAGAGAGAAATTCATGCTGCAGTGGCCTTGAGAATAGCATCTGGAGTCCAAGGACCTGGTTTCAAATCCTGGCTCTTATAGTTACTACTTTTGTGACTTGGGGTTAAATTATTTCCCCTTTCTGGGTCTCCATTCCCTCTCTTCAATGAGGAGGTTGGACTAGAGCATGAGTTTTTGTTTAAAAAAAACATTCTGATAATTATATTTTAATATCATCGGTTTCCTTTGTGATACCACGAGCTTTACTTTAGGCATTCAAATTCTGGGACGGGGTCTGCTGGATTGCCCAAAGGGTCTTGGCCAAATATACAAAAGGTAAAGAATCGGACCCAGAGAATCCTTATGGTCTTTTCCAGCTTGGAATCTATGACCCATTGGGAACACAAGCTGGGAAGAAGCCAAGTTGAGGGCTGGGCCAGCAGGCAAGGGAGCTCTCTATACTCTCCTCCCTGGATTCTTTCTCACCTTTCCCTAAATCATGCTGCAGCTAGCACTGTTCCTGGTGCCAATCCACTCGTCTTTTGGGTCCACTGGCAAATTTCACCCATGAGGACATTGCTATTGTGTTCAATTATTTCTGTATCTGACTCTTCATCATGATCCCATGGATCAGAGCCCACCAGGCCCTCTATCCTCCATTATCTGCTGATCTCTGTCATTGCTTCCATGATACTCTCTATCCATCTCACTCTCTGCCATTCCCTTTTCCTTTTCCCTTCAGTCCTTCCCCACAACATGGTCTTTTCCAATGAGTCCAAAATATTTAAATTTCAACTTCAGTATTTGACCTTCTAGTGAACAGTCTGAATTAATTAATGATTGGCCATGTCCAAACAGCCCCTGCACTTTTGGGGAGGGAGAAACTTGTAAAGGGAAGGGGAGGAGAAGGGAATAAGCAAGTATTGAGTGCCTAATATATGCCAGGTACTGTGCTAAATGCTTTTTACAGATATTTCATTTGATCTTCACAACAAGCCTGAGAAGGTGATGTATTATTATCCCCATTTTACAGCTGGGAAAACTTAAACAGGCTGAAATGAAGTGAGTCGCTTAGAATCACATAGTTAATAAGCATCTGAGGCTGGATTTGAACTCAGTTTCAGGCCTGGGACTGTATTTACTGAGCAACCTAATTGCCTTGTAGGCAAACAGGTCAAGTCACTTGCTCAGGGTCACACAACTAGTAAGTGTCTGAGGCTGGATTTGAATTCAGATTTTCCTGAGTCCAGATCCAACTCTCTATCTGCTAAGATGCTGTCTCTGGGGAAAAAAAAGACACCCTCCCTTGGGGATGACTATTTTGTCATTAGCCAAAGGACCCATTTAGAAAAGTTGGCCTGAAGTAGGTGAGCAAATACAGCATGGAGAAGGTCTCTGCCAACTTCATTCTTCCAGGGTTTTTATATTTTCTCTCTCAAAAGATAAAGGGCTAGCAGGAGTCCTCAAACTTTTAAAATAAGGGGCCAGTTCACTGTCCCTCAGAATGTTGGAGGGCCGGACTGTAGTAAAAACAAAATTTTTGTTTTGTGGGTCTTTAAATAAAGAAACTTCGTAGCCCTAGGTGAGGGGAATAAACGTCCTCAGCTGCCATATCTGACCCACGGGCCGTAATTTGAGGATCCCTGATTAGGTCTGGACTCAGGAAAAACTCAGTTCAAAAGTAGCCTCCAATACTTATTAGCTGTATAACTCTAGGTAAGTCATTTCATTTTAGGCTGCCTCAGTTTCTCCAACTATAAAATGGGGATAATAATAGCACCTACCTCTCAGAGTTGTAAGATAGTATCTATATACAAAGGCTAGTTATTATTAATAGCAGTATCCCAGTCACTTAATAAATGCTCACTTGGTTGTCCCTCCCCATCCTGCATAGTCAGGCAATCTCACAGTCAGTTTATGCTTGGACCAGTCATTTCAAGCCACACACAGTATGGGACCTGGCTCTAGAGCTGGAAGGGTCTTCATATGCCTCCTAGTCCTAGCCCCCTATTTTACAGATGAGGAAACTGAGACCTGGACAGGTAGGATTATTTGCTGAAGATCCCACAGGTAGTACAAGGAAGAGATGTCATTCGAACTCAGGGTCTCTGACTCCAGAGTGCTCATTGAGTTATTTTAAAATAATCTATACATGCAAACAGGGGCGACAAGCTGGTCGGTCCAGAGGTGCTCTGCCGCCCCGTGATCTTATCCTGGCAATGGAGGCAATGATGGAAAAAGGGAAGATCTTTCTGCAAAGCCCACACCACCCCCACCTTTTCCACCTGATTAATCGCATTAAGCTTTTGTCAATAGCAAGATCCCCTGGGCCCCCGGCTGTAGCAGCTGCTGGAGGTGGCAGACTTACTCAGTATTTAAGAAAGCTGCATTGCAGGGCTGAGCGGCCTGGACCAGGGAGCACAGACCCTCGCGATCAGTCAGCTGCCAGCCAGGCAAAGGTGGATAGATGCAGAGAACAGAAGCAGAAAGCTCTGGAGTCTGGGAAGCAGCTGAGACTTAGAGCTGGTCTCTAATGCTGGCTCTGCCCAAATCCGAATGGGGTGACCTTGGGTAAATGGCTCTACCTTTCTAAATCTCAGTTTCTCCACCTGTAAAGTGGGGAGAACAATCAGGGAGGTGCAGTGAAAGTTGAATAGAATTGGGAGATAGAAAACTTGTCTCTTCTATTTACTAACTGATGAGACATCTGGTCATTTTGTGCCTCAGTTTCCTGATATGAAAATTAGTCCCTTCCTATCCTGCATCTATGGTCTTGTGGACTTAATAATGGTGCTGCTTTCCATTTATATTAATAGCACTTAAGGCTGACAAATTGCTTTCACATGTTAAGTCTTCGTCTCTTCCAGCTACTCCTGCTGATGGATGGAGAAGGGATTTTTATCCTCAAGGCCATATTATTACCCCCATTTTGTAGCTGAGGAAACTGAAGTCCAGTGAAATAAAAATGTCTCACCCAGAATCACACAGGCAAGGGGAAGAATTGGGATTTGAACTAGTGGTGGCAAATGGGAAGGAATTAGCATTTGTATAACACCCACAATGTTCTGCAAGGTATCCACTTAGCTATTATCTCCAGTTTGCTTTTGAGGAAACTGAGGCAAACAAGTTAGGTGAGTTGCCCAGTGTCCCATAGTTAGTATCTGAGTCAGGATTCCCCAAACTCTATCCACTGTGCCTTTCTCATCCCTTTTAGCATGTTCAATTGTTTTTCAGTCATACCCAACTCCTTTGGGGTTTTCTTGGCAGAGATACTGGAATGGTTTTCCATTTCCTTCTCCAGCTGATTTTACAGATGAGGAAACTGAGGCGCACAGAGCAAAGTGATCTGTCCAGGGTCACAGAGTCAGGAAGGATTCATTTTACCAATATGTTATTAGTTTTTGGCCCAGATTTATGATCTCATTTGTGTAGGAAATTTCTAACGAGAAAACTACCGCCCCCAACCAATGTAATTGTTCTGTGATTTGTTGTCTTAGAACAGATATTCTTAACCATTTTTGTATCAAGAACTCTTCTGTCAGTCTGGTGCACCCTCCTCTAAAATGATATTCTTAAATGCATAAAATAACATGCATAGGGTTCCATAGGAAATCAGTAATATTGAACTAAAGATGGATTTTTCCCTTATTCAAGTTCATTGATCCCTTGAAATCTATCCATACAGGTGACAAATCTGGTCTCAGATACATTACTAATTGTGTAACCTGAGACAAACCAATCCATTGCTATTTGCCTCAGTTTTCCCAAATGTAAACTAAGGATAATAATTGTACTTGTCTTCCAGGGTTGTTGTGGGGATCAAAGAAGATAATATTTATAAATGCTTAGCACAGTGCCTGGCACATAGTAAGCACTTAATAAATAATTCACTTCTTTTCTTAGAAAGTTACCTTGGGCACTCAGAAATTAATTTGTCTTGAATTGCATAGAGAGTATATGTATCAGAGGCAAGATTTGAACTCAGATTTTCCTGATTCTGAGCCTGATTCTCTATTAACTACACTGCATTGCCTTTGTAATGAATGATGATGATAAATATTGGTCAAATCAGATTAAAACTCTTCCACAAACGGGTTTCTTTCCTGTGGCCATCCTCTGGCCTATCAAAATCTTGCCTTTTTTATTTAAACGTTTCCCTTACTTCTGAGTCACATTCTCTGGGCTTCAGGCGTGGGAGACAATTGAATGAAAAAGCAGAAAAGATGGAATATTGTGGGAGAGAGGGAGAGACTTCACTTCTTTCCTTTCTTTTTTAAAATACAGGGTGACTTTACAAAGCTAGTGAGGGCTCAGGCTCAGCCGCTTGGTAAAGTGGGAAGTGTAGGTCTGATTGATTTGGGAACTCGAACGGGCTTTCTCATCCCTTTCAAGATGTTCAGTTATTTTTCAATCATGCCCAACTCTTCATGAATCCATTTGGGGTTTTCTTGGCAAAGATTATGGAGTGGGTTGCCATTTCCTTCTCTAGCTCATATTATAGATGAGGAAACTGGGGTACACAGGGTGAAGTGACTTTCCCAGGGTCATACATCTAGCCAATGTCTGAAGCTGGATTTTTATTCAGGTCTTCCTCTAGTATCATTGTGTCACTTAGTCACCCCAATCTCATCCTTTATATAGGGAAAATAAGGAGCTAAAGAAACTAGATTTTCTGTGTGCCTCCTTGTCCCCTAAACCCTGCCTCTGTCAGTTCTCTGCAGCCTTCTACCTTGCTTTTTTCTGATCTCAGCTTCCTTCCTCTTCTACTTCCTTCCTTCCTTCCTTCCTTCCTTCCTTCCTTCCTTCCTTCCTTCCTTCCTTCCTTCCTTCCTTCCTTCCTTCCTTCCTTCCTTCTACCCTTCCTCTCTCTCTCTCTCTCTCTGTCTCTGTCTCTCTTTCTCTCTGTCTTGCCACCTATTTATATATCTATCTTTCCACCCATCCTATATCCTTCTATTTCAGTGTAAACTTCTTGACATCCCTCCATTCTTGGAATAGTCTCTCTAGTCACCTCCACTTCTGACTTCCTTCAAAATTCAACTCAAATCCCACTTTCTGCAGGAGGCCTCTCCAGGTCTCAGTGAAATTACTTTCCAAACACCCATATGTAGGTGTACATAATTATTTCATATTGTTTTCCTCATTATTCTGAGAGCTCCTTGAAGGCAGGAACTGTATTTTTTTTTGCCTTTCTCTGTATTCCCACAACTCAGAAACAGTATCTGACACATAATAAACACTATATTCTAGTTATGTAAACCTAGGCAAGTTAATGAAACCCTCAGTGCTCTAGCAGTAACACTAGCATGGTTCTAAGACTCAGTTGCAGCAAAGGTATCCAGTTACCCCGGAGTTCCTGAGTGTGCTTTATATCAGTGAAATCACCCTGTCCCTATTCCTAGCCCTTGTCAATGGTTGAAATGAATGGAATTTTTCCTTCTTGACACCCTTTTACCCAAGAGAAGTCCCACTATGAAAACTGAGACATCATCACAGATTTAGAGCCGGAAGGAGCTGCCTCATTTTACCTCCAGACCAACCCCAGACAGGGAAACTGAAGGCTGTGGAAGGTAAATGACTTGACTGAGATCACACAGATAAAGAGTACCAAAGGCAAGATTTGAACCTAGGCCTTCTGATTCGAGAACCAGGATTCTTTCCCCTCTACCAAGGACACATAAGTAGTAAGCCTCAAAGCATAGAGCTTAGCTTAGCTTTCCAGCAAAGCTAATGCTCTTACCATTAGACCAGACTGTCTCTTTGTCTGGGGATGAACCAGCCTGTGAATCTGGAAAATTAAGCTAATGATTCTGGTTGGGGATGAGCAGTTCCCAGCCGAGATTCCCCCTCCCCGACCACACGGACACCTCCTTACAAATCACTGGCATCTACCACAGAGATGCTGAGTCCCAGGCTCTGGCTTGGCGCGTGGTGCAATGGGAAGGAAGGCATTTGGAAGACAGCTGGCTGTCCAGCCTTGATCCATTACCTGGTGGGGCTCCAGAATGGTGCAGTGCTCAAGAATTCCAGTAAGTTTCCATCTTCGACCTATGAATTCCCAAACCTGTGTATCCCACCAACCATATACACACACCCCAGCAGCTCTCAAGTGCAGCATCTTTCCAACCCCACCCCCACCTCTGCCTCTCTCAGAGTGGCTGAAAGGCACCCTAATTTTTTTTGCTCTGTTTCCTCTAGCATAAAATACGCACTTCTGCTTGATGTTTAAAACCCTTTACCACATGGCTCCAGATTATTCTTCTAATTAGTCCATCTCTAACCTCTGTACTTTTGCCTCCACTGTCTTTTGTTGCCTAATCCTGCCAAAGGTTAGGCTAGTATCTCTGCTTCCTTTCTCCTCTCATTCCCATTGCCTCAGTGGGACTTGGTCTAGCCTTGTGCAGTAATTTCATATCCCTTCTATGGAAGGGGTAGGAATTGAGAAGATCCTAAGAGGAACATGAGAAACACAAGGCAGCATGACAGAGTGGATAGATCAAGTTGGCAAAATTTAGGTTTAAGTCCCGACTTTGACATCCAGAAACACTATGTGGCATAGTGCAAAGAGTGCTGGGACTGAGTTCAAATACACCTTTACTTTCAAGCTGTGTGACTTTGGATAAGTCCTTTTACCTCAGTTTTCATCATTTGTCATCATTACCTCAAAATTCATCAATTTTCAACATGGAAATAATGATAGCACTTACCTTGGAGAATCGTCGTAAAGACCCAATGAGACAATATTTGCAAAAAGTGCTTAGCCTGATGCCTTGCACATAGGAGGCACTATTTAAATGTTTATTTTATTCTCCTGCATAATTTTGCCTCTTAGTAAAGAAGTTCCCATAATGCTAAAGATTTGACTGAGTCCCTTTGAGGCCAAAGGATTGGGAAAGGATGAAAATGATCATACTAGAATAATGTCCAACAGGCTTCAGCCCTTTGGCAGTTACAGGGTTAAGGGAATTGCCACCCGGTGAAATGCTGACTCTTGGGGTGAGAGTTTGTATTGTGGGATGATGGGATTGTAGATTTACAATGTTAGAGACCTCAGAGTCCGACTAATCTAATGCCCTCATTTTCTAGCTGGGAAGCTAAAGCTAATCAAAGTCCCCAAGGTCACTCCATCAGAACTGGAGCTGGGGGCAGGAAGGAGAGAGACGGAGTTTTTCTTTTCCTCAACTTTTTCTTCCCTATTAGTGTAGAGACAAGACAGAAATGGGTAGAGTTGAGGTAGCATTTGGGGGCACAAGGGGTAGGAAATTTCAGATCCACTCAAGGGTCCCATCTTTGCCTCCAAATAACCATTGCCTACAGTGTAGTCTTCATCTATACTGATACTAATGGGTAGAAGTGGGGAAAGGGATGGGTTAAGGCCTGAGGGAAATGGAAGACTGGATGGATGGCAGGAGGAACAGAAATCCCATATCCTGAAAATCTATTATTTATGGGAGTGAAGTTGCTTTCTTCTAGAACATCTCAAATTTCTTGGAATCAACCTGCAGAAGAGCTGGCCTTGGCCTGAATTCAGAATATGGGTTCTCTTCCTATTACCAGAAAAAGAAGCCTACTATAGTGGGGAAAGTACTGAACTGGCAGGCATGGGGACATGAGTTCAAGTTCTGGCTATGTGTAACCTTAACATTTATGAACCTCAATTTCCCCACATGTGAAATAAAAGACTTGGAGTCCCTTTTAGCACTATATAAGACAGCTAGGTAGCACATTGATTGGAATCAGAATGATCTAAGATCCAGCCTCAGACACTTTTCTAGCTGTGTGATCCTAAGCAAATCTCTTTGCCTTAGGTGCCTCATCTGTTAAATGGAACTAGTTTCTTCCCAGGGTTGCTGTGAGAATAAAGTTACATATTATTTGTAAAGTGCTTTGCAAATTCTGAAATGCTGTACAAAAGCTAGCTTCTATTATTATTACAAAGAGGGAGAGAAGCTGAGGTTTAATTATTTGTTCAATAAGTGTCTGAGACAAGATCAATTGAGATAATATACGTAAAGCCCTTTGTGATTTGAATGCCATATAAATGCTAGCCATTAATATTATTATTATTATCATTATTATTATAATAGTAATTATTATGATTCTAACTTGCTTAGTCATCGTGAGTTGGAACAGTTTAGTTAGTGTAGTAGAATAGAACAGCAGGGCTGTAAAGGAAGGGAAAAAAAACAAACATTTATTAATTACCTACTATATGCCAGGCATGGTGCTAAGCACTTTCTAATTATTATCTTAGTTTATCTTCATAATAACTCTGGGAGGTAGGTGCTATTATCCCCTATTTTATATATGAAGAAACTGAGGCAGACAGAAGTAAAGTCATGTGTCCCAGGTGACACAGTTAGAAGTGATTGAGGATAGATTTAAAAAAATTTTTTTATTAAAGCTTTTTATTTACAAAGCATATGCATGGGTAATTTTTCAACATTGACCCTTAGAAAACTTTCTGTTCCAATTTTTTCTCTTTCTCCTTCACCCCCTCCCTTAGATGGCAGGTAGTCCAAAACATGTTAAATATGTGAAATATATGTTAAATCCAATATATGTATACGTATTTATACAATTATCTTGCTCCATAAGAAAAATTGGATCTAGAAAGAAAAAAAAAACCTGAGAAGGAAAACAAAATGCAAGTAAACATCAACAGAAAGCATGAAAATGTTATATTGTGTTCCACACTCTGTTCCCACAGGCCTCTTTCCTCTGATGTATATGGCTTTCTTCATCATTGAATAGTTGGAACTGGTTTGAATTATGTGAATTTAAAAAAATTTATTAAAGCTTTTTATTTACAAAGCATATGCATAAGTAATTTTTCCAACATTGACCTTTGCATAATCTTTTGTTGTAAATTTTCCCCTCTGCCCCCCATCCCCTCCCCTAGCTGGCAGGTAGTTCAATACATGTTAAATATGTTGAAATACATGTTAGATCCAATATATGTATACATATTTATACAGTTATCTTGTTGCACAAGAAAAATCAGATCAAGAAGTAAGAAAAAGAAAAACTGAGAAAGAAAACAAAATGCAAGCAAATAACAATAGAGATAGTGAAAATGCTGTTCACATGGTTCTCTCTCTGGGTTGTAGATGGCTCTCTTCCTCACTGAACAAGAAGAACTGGTATAAATCATCTCAATGCTGAAGAGAGCCATGGTTATCAGAATTCATCATCATATAGTCTTGTTATTGCCATGTACAACAATCTCCTGGTTCTGCTCATTTCACTTTGCATGAGTTCCTGTAGGTCTTTCCAGGCTTTTCTGAAATAATCCTGCTGGTCAATTTTTTTATTATAGCTTTTTATTTACAAGATATATGCATGGGTAATTTTTCAGCATGGACAGTTGCAAAACCTTTTGTTCCAATTTTTCTCCTCTTTTCCCCTACCCTTCCCTCAGATGGCAGGTAGACCAATACATGTTAAATATGTTAAAGTATATGTTAAATAAAATATATGTATACAAGTCCATACAGTTATTTTGCTGCACAAAAAGATTCGGACTCTGAAATAGTGTACAATTAGCCTGTGAAGGAAATCAAAAATGCAGATGGACAAAAATAAAGGGAGTAGTAGTGTTGTGGTTGTGGATCATGTAGTGGTTGATACTCATCTTCCAGAGTTCTTTCCCTGGGGTAGCTGGTTCAATTGATCACTGCTAACTTGCTTAGTCATCGTGAGTTGGAACAGTCTAGTTAGTGTAGTAGAATAGAACAGCAGGGATGGAAAGGAAGGGAAAAAAAACAAACATTTATTAATTACCTACTATGTGCCAGGCATGGTGCTAAGCACTTTCTAATTATTATCTTAGTTTATCTTCACAATAAGTTTGGGAGGCAGGTGCTATTATGATCCCTATTTTATATATGAAGAAACTGAGGCAGACAGAAGTAAAGTCATGTGTCCCAGGTGACACAATTAGAAGTGATTGAGGATAGATTTTTTTAAAAATTGAACTAATTTGGTTCATTTGTTGAAGAGGGCCATGTCCATCAGCATTGATCATCACATAGTATTGTTGAAGTATATAATGGATCTCCTAGTCCTGCTCATTTCACTCAGCATCAGTTCATGTAAGTCTCTCTAGACCTTTCTGAAATCATCCTGCTGGTCATTTCTTACAGAACAATAATATTCCATAGCATTCATATACCATAGTTTATTCAGCCATTCTTCAAGTGATGGGCATCCACTTAGTTTCCAGTTTCTGGCCACTACAAAGAGGACTGCCACAAATATTTTTGCACATACAGGGAAAGGTCCTTCTTAAAGATCTCTTTGGGATATAAGCCCAGTAATAGCTGCTGGGTCAAAGGGTATGCACAGTTTGATAACTTTTTGAGCATAGTTCCAAATTGCTCTCCAGAATGATTGGATTCGTTCACAATTCCACCAACAATGTATCAGTGTCCCAGTTTTCCCACATCCCTCCAACATGCCACATTATTTTTTTCCTGTCATTCTAGCCAATCTGACAGGTGAATAGTGGTATCTCAGAGTTGTCTTAATTTGCATTTCTCTTATTAATAATGTCTTAGAGCATCTTTTCATATGGCTAGAAATAGTTACAATTTCTTCATCTGAGAATTGTCTGTTCATATCCTTTGACCATTTATCAATTGGAGAATGGCTTGATTTCTTATAAATTAGAGTCAATTCTCTACATATTTTAGAAATGAGGCCTTTATCAGAACCCTTGACTGTAAAAATGTTTTCCCAGTTTATTGCTGCCCTTCTAATCTTGTCTGCATTAGTTTTGTTTATACAAAAACTTTCTTATTATAATAACTTTTTATTGACAGAACCCATGCCAGAGTAATTTTTTACAACATTATCCCTTGCACTCACTTCTGTTCCAATTTTTCCCCTCTTTTCCTCCACCGCCTCCCCTAGATGGCAATATATATTAAATATGTCACAGTATATCCTGGATACCATATATGTGTATGCAAAACCGAACAGTTCTCTTGTTGTACAGGGAGAATTGGATTCAGAAGATAGAAATAATTCAGGAAGAAAAACAAAAATGCAAACAGTTTACATTCATTTCCCAGTGTTTTTTCTTTGGGTATAGCTGCTTCTGTCCATCATTGATCAACTGAAACTGAGTTAGGTCTTCTCTTTGTAAAGAAATCTACTTCCTTCAGAATACATCCTCATACAGTATTGTTGTTGAGGTATATAATGATCTCCTGGTTCTGCTCATTTCACTTAGCATCAGTTCATGTAAGTCTCTCCAAGCCTCTCTGTATTCATCCTGTTAGTCATTTCTTACAGAACAATAATATTCCATAACATTCATATACCACAATTTACCCAACCATTCTCCAATTGATGGGCATCCATTCATTTTCCTGTTTCTAGCCACTACAAACAGGGATGTCACAAACATTTTGGCACATACAGGTCCCTTTCCCTTCTTTTATATCTCTTTGGGGTATAAGCCCAGTAGTAGCACTGCTGAATCAAGGGGTATGCACAGTTTGATAACTTTTTGGGCATAATTCCAGATTGCTCTCCAGAATGGTTGGATTCATTCACAACTCCACCAACAATATATCAGTGTCCCAGTTTTCCCGCTTCCCCTCCAACATTCATCATTATTTTTTCCTGTCATCTTAGCCAATCTGACAGGTGGTATCTCAGAGTTGTCTTAATTTGCATTTCTCTGATCAATAGTGATTTGGAACACTCTTTCATATGAGTGGTAATAGTTTCAATTTCATCTTCTGAAAATTGTCTGTTCATATCCTTTGACCATTTATCAATTGGAGAATGGCTTGATTTCTTATAAATTAGAGTCAGTTCTCTATATATTTTGGAAATGAGGCCTTTATCAGAACCTTTAACTGTGAAGATGTTTTCCCAGTTTGTTGCTTCCCTTCTAATCTTGTTTGCATTAGTTTTGTTAGAAAAAACTTTTTAACTTAATATAATAGAAATTATATATTTTGTGTTCTATAATGATTTCTAGTTCTTCTTTGATCACAAATTCCTTCCTCCTCCACAAATCTGAGAGGTAAGCTATTCTATGTTCTTCCCATTTGTTTAAAGTATTATTCTTTATGTCTGGATAATGAACCCATTTCAACCTTATCTGGGTATACAGTGTTAGGTATGGGTCTATGCCTACTTTCTGCCATACTAGTTTCCAATTTTTCCAGCAGTTTTTTGTCAAATAGTGAATTCTTATCCCAAAAGGTGGGGTCTTTGGGTTTGTCAAATACTAGATTGTTATAGTCAGTGGCTATTTTGTTTTGTGAACCTAACCTATTCCACTGTACAGCTTCTCTATTTCTTAGTCAGTACGAAATGGTTACTGCTGCTTTGTAATATAGTTTTAGATTTGGTACAGCTAGGCTGCCTTCATTTGCTTTTCTATTCATTAATTCCTTTGAAATTCTTGAACTTTTGTTCTTGCAGATGAATTTTGTTGTTATTTTTTCTAGGTCAGTAAAATACTTTCTTGGGAGTTTAATTGGTATAGCACTAAATAAATAGATTAGGGAGTATTGTCATCTTTATTATATTTGCTCGACCTATCCATGAGCACTTGATATTTTTCCAGTTGCTTAGATCTGATTTTATTTGTGTGGAAAGTGTTTTGTAATTTTGCTTGTATAGTTCCTGACTTTCCCTTGGCAGATAAATTCTCAAATATTTTATGTTATCAACAGTTATTTTAAATGGAATTTTCCTTTATATCTCTTGCTGTTGGATTTTGTTAGTGAAGTATGAAATACTGAGGATTTATGTGGATTTATTTTGTATCCTACAACTTTGCTAAAGTTGTAGTTATTTCTAATAGCTTTTTAGTTGATTCTCTGGGGTTCTCTAAATATGCCATCATATCATCTGCAAATAATGATAATTTGGTTTCCTCATTACCTACTCTAATTCCTTTAATCTCTTTTTTTCCTCTAATTACCAAGGCTAGCATTTCTAATGCAATATTGAATAGCAATGGTGATAATCGGCAACCTTATTTCACCCCTGATTTATTGGGAATGGTTCTACTTTATTCCCATTACATATGATGCTTACTGATGGTTTTAACTAGATGTTACTGATTATTTTAAAGAAAAGTCCATTTATTCCTATACTCTCTAGTGTTTTTAATAAGAATGGGTATTGGATTTATCAAATGCTTTTCTTTTGCATCTATTGAGATAATCATATGGTTTTTGTTAATTTGGCTATTGATATAGTCAATTATGCTAATAGTTTTCCTAATATTGAATCAGCCCTGCATTACTGGTATAAATGCTACTTGGTCATAGTGTATTATCCTGGGGATGATTATCTGCAATCTCTTTGCTAATTTTTTTTTTTGCATCAATATTGATTAGAGAGGCTGGTCTATAATTTTCTTTCTGTTTTCGCCCTACCTGGTTTAGGTATCAGTATATGTCTGTGTCATAAAAGGAATTTGGTAGGATGAATCATCTGATTGTTGAAGAGAGCCACATTCATCAGAATTGATCATCATATAGTCTTGTTATTGCTGTGTATAATGATCTCCTGGTTCTGCTCATTTCACTTAGCATCATCAGTTCATGTAAGTTTCTCCAGGCCTCTCTGAAATAATCCTGGTGGTCGTTTCTTATAGGACAATAATATTCCAAAACATTCATATGCCATAATTTATTCAGCCATTCTCCAATTGATGGACATCCATTCGGTTTCCAGTTTCTTACCACTAGAAAAAGGGCTGCCACAAACATTTTTTGCACATGTGGGTCCCTTTCCCTGCTTTAAGATCTCTTTGGGATATAAGCCCAGTAGAAACACTGCTGATCAAAGGGTATGCACAGTTTGATAACTTTTTTAGCATAGTTACAAATTGTTCTCCAGAATGGTTGACTTCATTTACAATTCTACCAACAATGTATCAGTGTCCCAGTTTTCCCACATCCCCTCCAACATTTATCATTATCTTTTCTTATCATCCTAGCCAGTCTGACAGGTGTGTAGTGGTATTTCAGAGTTGTCTTAATTTGCATTTCTCTGATCAATAGTGGTTTGGAGCACCTTTTCATATGACTAGAAATAGTTTCAATTTCTTCATCTAAAAATTGTTCATATCCTTTGATCATTTATCAATTGGAGAATGGCTTGAATTCTTATAAATGTGAGTCAATTCTCTACATATTTTGGAAATGAGGTCTTTATCAGAACTTTTGAATGTAAAAATGTTTTCCCAATTTATTGCTTCCCTTCTAATCTTGTCTGTATTAGTTTTGTTTGTACAAGACTTTTTAAATTTAAAATAATCAAAATTATCTATTTTGTGACCAATAATGATCTCTAGTTCTTCTTTGCTAACAAATTCCTTCCTTTGAGGATAGATTTGAACTCAGGTTCAAACTGAGATGACTCCAAAGACAGTACTCTTAGCCACTTAGCTTTGGGATTCTTAGCTGTTGAGTTCTGACATTAATTTACAGAGTGATCCTCAGAGGGAATCACTTTCCTTCCCTGAGACTATTTTCTATTTCATATCATAAAATGGTTGAATAGTCCCTCTGACAGTCTATAAGATATTACATTTTCTATTTTTATGTCAGATATAGAAATTCAATTCACTTGCAAGTATTTATTAAGAACTTACCATGTTCAAGAAATTGTGCTAGGCCCTGAGGATACAAGGGCAAATAATATATTTGCTGTGACTATACATATGTTTTACATAGTCATCATCTCCCTCAGTTGAAAGGACTGAGGGGAAGAATACCAAAGTCTTCCCAATACCTTCCTTTATAGAGAGCAGAAATTGGACATTTTGGCTCACTCCCCTGGACATCTGCTAAGTTTCACTTCCACAGAACAAGATACTACCATATCAGGTCTGCCTAGGTTTCCTGCTCTGCTCCACCTTTCCTATCTCCTTTTGTGTGCTGTCTCCTCTATTAGACTGTAAGCTCTTTGAGAACAGGAACTCTCTCTCTTTTTTTATTTATGGTATCCCCATAGCATAAGCACAATACTTGTCACATAGTAGGTGCTTAATACTTGTTTATTGGATTGGACTTAGTAGATACATAGCATCGATCATATATATGTCAGTACAAGGTTATTTTAGGAAAAAGAGAACTCTAAAAACTGGACAGACTCAAGAAAGGCATTTGATAGAAGGTAGATGTGGGAGTCAACCCTTCAAAGTAGATGAAACAATCATCAATAGGCATTTAGAAAATATCAACTTTGTGCCAGGCACGATGCCAGACCCTAGGAAAACAAAGACAAAAAATGAAACAATTTAGCCTTAAAGAAGCTTGCATTCTTTTTGGGAAAGCAACACACATATATACAGAATTAATAGAAAAGAAATAAGTTGCAAATACTAGATAGACAAATACAGGATAATTCGGGAGGACACTAGAAGTTAGAGGGAGTCAGGAAAGACTTTATGTAGAAAGTAGTACTTGAGTTAATTCTTGAAGGAAGTGAGTGCATTCCAGGCAGAAGGGATGACCCCTGGAAAAGCACATAGGCAGGAGAGGGGATGAATAATTTGAGTCTTCAAAGTGGCTGCCCAGGGGATTTTTTGACTGAATCTAAAGATAATAATGTGAAATAAGTCTGAAAACTGAATGGAGCAAAATTGTAAAAGGCTCTAAATAACAGAGGTGGCGTTGGTGGGTGGTGGTGCTAGTGTTAAGGCAGATAGGAGATGAACTCAGGAAGATTGAAGGAAGGGGACTCTTTGGGAGGTTTTAAAGATGAAGAAGGTGGGAAGATTTCCTGACTTTGAGGGCCCACCTTCTGGATAGGTTTTCAGACACAGGTCTTTAGGGTCTGGTTGGTGTCACCTGGAGAGCTCCTGGTCAGTGTTCTATGCCTATATTCTGAAACTCAAAATTATTTTCTCCCCTTCCTTTCCTTATATCTTTTCCTTCCTCCATGGTTTTTGTCCCTGAGGTTTTGGGTTTTGTTTTCTGCTCCCAAGATTCCACTGAAATTAAAACTCAATTTTCTTTCAGAACTGTCACTTATAAACACTAGGATTGGGTGAGACCTTTAAGCATAGAATGTCAAAACTCAGAGGGTCTTTTGAACATGTAATATCAGAGCTTGGAAGAAGTGTAGAAGAGAAATTGTCTGAAGTAGAAGGAGCCTTAGAATAAGAAATATCAGAACGTAGAGAGCTTTAGAACAGGAAATGTCAGAATTTGGAGGTTCTTAGAACAGGGAATGTCAGAGGTGGATGGGGAGAATCTGAGTTGAAAGAAACCTTAAAACATGGAAATAAGGGTTCAGTACCCTTAGAAAAAAGGACAGCAAAGCTGACGGGGAACCTTAAAACAGAGAATGGTGGCAAAGGACACAATCTTAAGGTTTTATTTGATCTGTCATCTACATTTTATAACTGAGGAACTCAGAGGGAAGGTGATTTGCTCAAAGTCACATAGCTAATTAGTAGCAGAACTGGGACTGGATCCAGGCCCCAATCTTTGACCCTACTGCTGTCTCCTTTACCCTACAAGAATTTTGGCCAGTGGGTATTCTTCCACTTATCTTCAGGTAAGGTATTTTTGTAATGAATTAAAACCTGTGCTCTGATTTTACCCAAATGGGAGTGTCTTCTTGGGGGCAGATAGATGAACCAGCTGCCTTCTGATGGTAGTTTTGAGATATAAGGTAGCATGATTTCAGTGACTGGAACTGAGCTGACTGTTACTGAGTTTTAATAGGGATGGATGTTCTGAAGTCCAAGGCTTGAATGACATCCAGAAACCGTTAAGCTTAATGACTTATTTCAATACCCTAAAGAACCCTGATCACATTTTCTTGTAGGGGACCAGAGAATATAAATCACTTGTTCTACCCTCACCCCCACCCCAAACCATTCACTACCCAGGAACAGTCGCTGAGATAAGGTTAGCTGTAACAGACACAAAAACAAGTTTTTCCTTTATCAGAGGAACCAGGCTCTTTGTTTAGGAGGTAATTGATTTGATTGTTCAGTGAGCCCTGGAGAGATGGGAGCTGTCTTGGCAATGTCCCTGCTGTGCCCCCAGTTGCTGAGATAGGGAGGGCCTCAGGCTGACTCTGCAGAGCTCAGCCAGGCTCTGGATTGTTGAGAACTATGGGAGTATTTATGCTGCCCCTTCCTCAGAGTGGCCTTTTTTCCCAGAAAGAATTAAGAATCTTTATAATTTAATGGAAACAGAGATGAATCTGAAGTCAAGAGGGAAGTTGGATTCAAATTCTCTGATGCTTGTATTTGCTTGTCTCTTCTGAGATTTCCTTTCTTCACTGGCAAAATGGAAATGAGAGGCAGGAAGGCATGGTAGGAGAGGGGGCGGCTTTGGTGTTGGGAGTCAAGCAATCAGCAGCTGGGGATGCAAAGAAAAACAAAAAACAGTCCCTGTCCTCAAAGGGCCTCCATCCAAAGGGAAATAAAATGTGTGCATATCTCAGAGGGGAAGCACTAGCAGCTTAGGGGGGAATGGGAAAAGATCTCCTGCATCTTGATGTTATTGTTGGTGGTGGTGGTCCTTCCTCCTTGAAGAGGACCAATGACATCATGGTGATGTCTTGATTTACTCATAAACTGGATTAATTGAGGCAGAGTTGCACAAAGTTGCAGAGTCATTGAAATCCAGTGACAAGACAAAATTCAGGATGACCAGCGATGGCTCAGGATGCAGTAGATGACCATGGCTTTGCTAAAATTAAGGCCACAGTTTGTCTGAGGCGATGCTGCATTGTGAAGGGAGCCAGGGAGTCTCAGAGGCATAAGTGAGGAGGGGGAGTATTTGGGGAATTGAAGACAGACTTCCTGAGGAAGATGGAGAGTGATGTGTCAGGAACAGTAAAGAGGCAAGTATGATTGTACTGTAGAATATGGAGAACATTAGCAATATAGGAATATAGCAATAAGAATATAGGGGGTGAGAGTAGAGTAGCAATATAGGAAGAGACTAGCTTGGGAGGGACTTTAAATGACAGAAGTTTATGTTTAATTCTAAAGGTAATAGGGAATCATTGGAATTTTATGAGGAGAGAATATTGATGACATGGTCAGACTTTCATGGTCAGAATTTAGGAGCTTAGTGGAGATTGGAGTGGACAGGAAGAGAGCCATTATTTATTAAATTCGGAGGGTGACATGGTCAGAACCAAAGTAGACCTGGATTGTATTGATCCTATCCAATGAATGTTTATTAAGTACCATTGTATGCCAGGGGCTGTGCTAAATGCTGGGGATACAATTAATAAAAAGGAAAGACAGACTCTGCTCACAAGGAATTTACAATTTAATGTAAAGGGACAGCACACAAAAGAAGGCAGGAAAAGGGGGTTCTGGGAGGTACATGACTCAGGGGCCTCTTGTTCTGTGGAGTTGAAACCAGAGAAAGAAGCATAAAGAAAGTAGAGTGAACTGAGGGTCCAGTATCTGTCCTTTCTAAAGGAAGGCATTGGCTACCTTTTAGAGAAGTGGCTGAGGGAAAGAGTGTCAATCAGTGTTAGTGTTAGCAGTGTGGTGGTGAGATTAGAATCGATGAGCTTAACCTGGAAGGGGCAACTTGTTCGATGGAGTCAAAACCAGGCAGATCAATGAATGAGAAGTGCAGGATCTCTGACCCAAATTGGTTATGAAGTATGGTCAAGTCACTTAACTTCATAATATCCCAGTTAAGGCTATTAGTCAGAGTTACAAGCAACTCCCTTCCTTTCAAGGCATCATGATACAATAGAAAGAATGTTCAGCCTGGGATTAAAAGGTCTGGTTTCTAGGTATTGTTTTGATACTTAACTATATTTGTGACAAGTTACTTAATCTCTGTTCCTAGAGTTCTTCACCTATAAAATGAGAGTATTGGGCTCAATGGTCAATATTAGATTTATGATCATATGCTTCATTAAGGCTGCGCATTTTACATGAAGACTCTCAGGATATTCCAATTAAAAAAATTCCTTCAGTCAAAATTTGACTCCTTAAATTTCTAATTATTTATGTCATTCAAAAAATAATGAACTTGGGGGAAACCAGATGGTGCAGTACATAGAGCCCCGGCCCTGGAATCAGTAGGACATAAGTTGAAATTTGGCCTCCGACACTCAATATTTTCAAGCTGTGTGATCTTGGGCAAGTCATGTAATGCCATTTGCCTCACCAAAAATAATAACAGTGTACTTGGACCCTATCATGGATATTGACTCCTATGACAAGCAAACGACACATTAAGGATGTAGTATGTTGGCACTTATGGATGAATTTAGGAAGCACACACCATTCTCTTTGTGTGGATGAAGTGGAAACCGGTGCATATATCAAATTAGAAGCAGGAAAAATAATTAAAATTTAAGTTGAAGGCTAGAATATATAATTTTACTGGACTATTGAACTTAAGTTCAACAAAAATATGATAACTTGAGTTCATTAATTCCATTAAAAAAGGACTTAGTGACAGCAAAATTCAGACCTTCTTTGATTGGAGAAGTTTCTACAATTAGCATTCTCTATTTTCCCAGGAATAAAAGGTTCAAGGTCCAAGGAATAAAAGCAAACGCTGATTGTACTATCTGTGGTACTCACTTTTCTGGGTTGTCGTAAGACTTAAATGAGATCCTGGATAGAAAGTGCCTTATAAATCTTTGAATACAATATATTATTAGCTATTAATATTGAGGCGTGGTTGAGTCCTTAATTTTTTTGATATAGATGATTGAGAGTTGACGGTGTTTACTTCTGTGGTGGTGGATATTCTTACCTACCAAAAATGTAGCATGAATTCTTTGGTAGCTCCTACTTCATAGGGGTCAATGGCTGATACTTCCCAGAATGCTAGATAAGGTTTGCTGTAGACTTCTGGGTAGGCTGTCAAACACTACAAATTGCAATTTGATCTTTGGTCTTGCTAGAGGACTGTAGTATGGAAAGGGCACTGAATCTATAATTGGAGGATTTGGGTTCAACTCCTCTGTTTGATTATTGTCTCTTGTAATGTTCTTCTCTAAAATGTGATGTTCTCTGGGATCAGGTTTCTTGGGGGGCTTCTGAGAGCAGCCTTGGTTTCAGTTCAGAGTAATCACTCCAAATGCAGCCAGGGATTCAAGTTCAAATCCTTTATTGTCTCTTCCAAAATCTTATCTCCTACACTTGGGGCTAGGCTAATTTTCTTAGAGGCCTCTCTCCTTGATTCCTGCTGCTAGTCCTCTGCCAGCTTCAGCTTCTCTTCCTCCGAATGTGTTCGGCCAGCACAAAGGTGGAAGTTGGAATGAATCTGACTCCGCCTTCGAGAGTGGGCTTGTGGGCTTCTGTGTCTGGCCCAGAGAGCTTCTTCTTGCTTATATGCTGTGCACTGAGTATAGTTCAATCATTACATCACTAGGAAACCATTATTTGTTGTAGGATTAAATCAATGCTAAATTAGATTTAACCATTGTCTCCTCAATTCCATTTAATACCTTGTTTCAAGTTCTGGCCCATAACATGTCCTTGTAGGATCGGATCAATCATACTGAACCATGCTAAATTAGATAATTATTGTCTCTATCAATTCCACTGTCTTAGTACCTTGTAAGAATTCTAACAGTCTCTGTGACCTTGGATAAGTCATGTAATTTCCTTTATTTTCAAGTTTCTTGTCTGAAACATGAGAGTATTAGGTTTAGATAGCCTCTGAGATCACTACCAACTCCAGAACTATGGTCCTATATTTCAACATAGACTTCTCAATATCTCAGACTCTCCAGTCTTTTCCTCATAGTGTCATAGACATAAAGCTAGAGTGGCTTACCTAACACAACTCTACACATTTTACAGATGAAGAAACTGAGACTTCTCAAAATTTTGTGGTTTTCTCAAGGTTACACAGGGCATGAGTGGCAGAGCCATGTGTTGTACCCAATTCCACTGGCTCCTAATCATCTCCTTTACATCACTACATTACCTCTTTCTTCTTTCTACTTCCTCAACTATAATGCCTTCTGAAAACATGTCACTTTCTAAAAAGCACATTAGTTTAAAGCGGGCATATAGATCTTTTCTCCTTAATGGAAAAGCCAAACCAGGCTTTTACAAATAAAAAGGAAGCAGAAAAATCCTTTATTGTAATTAATGCCAGCTCTCTCAGTCTAGCTTTTAATGCTTCCACCTCATTTATCTTATTAAGTATTTAGTTTTTTCTTTTAATTAGTTTTGTTTATTGTCACTGAGTTTTAATTGCCTGTACAGTGTTTGAAATGCTTTATGGAGGTCACATAACTACAGTCTCTTGGTCTTTTCTGTGGTTCAGCTGAAGCTGGTTCATCAATGCCAATCAATCAAAGATACTAATTAATTGTTTATATGTAGCAGACACTGTGTTAGGCACCCAGGGATATAGAGACTGAAATGAACTCATATCTTCTCTCAAAGAGCTTGTATTTTGCTGAGGTATCCAGATTTGAAAAGGCTCCTAATGTTCTTTAAATGATTCAGAGAACTCTGGCTGAAGGGGAGGGGACTTACTGGGACATTCCAAAGTAAGAAGTCTGGAGGCAGGGGGCAGGCTGAACTAGTAAATTCAGTAAGAAATAGGAACATCGGGGGCTTTATGTCTAAGTATTTCAACCATCCTCTCTTGAAAAGGAGAGAAAAGGGGGAGCACAGAGTGGGAGATAAAGCTGGCAATCTGTGATGTCAATGAAGCTTGATTTGAGTTCCCATCCCCTCTCTAAGGTTCTCTCCTTCTCCCTGTAGGTAGTTGTCCTCACACATGTGAAACAATAGGGTTAAGCTCGATAACTCCCAAGATTCTTTCCAGCTCTAATAAGATGAATCCTCACACACTGTAGGTGCACTGCTCCACTCCACCCTGAACGATATTTTATATGATAAACTTTATTTCATCAATTTAATTTAATTCAGCTAATATTTATTAAATTTCTTTCCATGTGTCAGACAACCTGAAATAGTGGATAGGGGGGAGTCAGCCTCAGAGGCAGGAAGGCTTGGTTTAAGTCTTAACTCTGACACAAATGGGCTGTATGGCCCTGGGGCATGTTGGGGCAGGTCATAATCTTTTATTGCTCACAGAAAGTGCCAGCTCAAATTAGTACATCGAATTTCTTCACCTAGAAGTTTCTTAAACCGATAAAATCACAGGTCTAGTTTCTATTTCTATTTGCTAAGAACTGAAGTTACAAAGATAAAAGTGATATTCAATGTATTATTTTGTTTGATGGTACTGATTTTTCCTCTTTTTCTTTTTCTTTTGTTACATGGGATAAGTCTCTGGGATGGGGATAGGGAAAGATACTGAGAGAAACTATGATGACATATAAAAGAAAAACATTAATAAAAACAAATTTTAAAAAAGCAAACTTAACTATCCTAAAGATAAAAGTAAAACAGTCCCCAACTTCAAAGATCTTACATTTTATTTGGGAATAACAATTTGTATTTGGAACATTAAAAATAAAATATTTGCAAGGCAGTTTCTAAGTGGAGGGTACTAAAAATGGAAGAAGATTTAGGGATGAGCAGAATAAAATCATAGAATTTAGACCTTAGAAGGGCCATAAAGATCAGTGCCAACAAGATCCCAGAAATGTGTAGTGGAAATAGCACCTGAGTGTCAGGAGACCTGGGTTTAGATTTTAGAGTATTGAATTTAGACTTGGAAGGGACTTTTGAGGTTGTCTGGTCCAATAGTCTCATTTTACAGATGAAGAAACAACTGAAACTCAAGGAAAAAGGATGACTGGACTAAAACCACAAATATAGTAATTAGCAAGATCAGACTTCAAACCCAGGTCTCCAACTCCAAATCCAGCAGTCTTGTGTCTTATCTCTGCTCTGGTACTTACCAGCAGAGGTACTTGCCTCTGGGCCTTTGCTCTCTGAGCCTCAGTTTCATCTTCTTAATATACATTAAGATAATGTTGTATACTTTTATCATCTATCTGAGAGGACTGTTGTGAAAAAAAGCCCTCTCTGAACCTTAAAGATCACAAATCACCTCCTTAGCTCCCTCCTCCTTTCTTTTAACCAGTTGTGGTTCTGGAAAACAATAATAAATTATTATTTGAATAATCTTTGAATAATTTCAATAATAATTTGAGTAAATTATTATTATTTGAAAAAGGATATGTCTTTCTCCCTTTCTGGCCTAAACCAGGTAAGGGGTGTCAAAT